>NC_070599.1:23872607-24200107 GCF_027409825.1 Scomber japonicus | reverse complement strand
GGAAGGAAAGAAGGAAGGGAGGAGAGAAGGAGGGAGGGAGGAAGAACAGATGGAAGGAAGGAAAGGAAGGAAGGACGGAGGAAATAAGGAACGAGGGAGGGAGAAAGGAAAAGAGGGAGGGAGAAAGGAAAGGAAGGAAGGAAGGAAGGAAGGAAGGAAGGAAAAAAGGAAGGAATGAATCAATTATCAGAATAGTTGGTGATTTATTAAAAAGTCGACGACGATCAATCAATCGACTAATTGTTGAAGATCACAGAGTCTCTAAACCTTCTAACTCAGGGGTGTCAAACATGTGGCCCGTGGGCCAGATCCGGTCCGCCAAGGGGTCCAATCCGGCCCACTTTCCTTATTCCTCCCTTCCTTCCATCTTCCCTCTCTTCCTTTCTGTCTTCTTTTTCTTCCTTCCTTCTTTCCCTCCTTGCTTCCACCCTTCTTTCCTTCCTTCCACCTGTCCTTCTTTCCCTCCTTGCTTCCACCCTTCTTTCCTTCCACCTGTCTTCTTTTTCTTCCTTCTGTCTTTCCCTCCTTCTTTCCTTCCACCTGTCCTTCCCTCCTTCCTTCCTTCCTTCCACCTGTCCTTCCTTCCTTCTTTCCTGTCTGCTTCTTTCCTTACACCTGTCTGTCCTTCCTTCCTTCCTTCCTTCCACCCTTCTTTCCTTCCTTCCACCTGTCCTTCCTTCCTTCTTTCCTGTCTGCTTTTTCTTCCTTCTTTCCTTCCACCTGTCCTTCCCTCCTTCCTTCCACTCTTCTTTCCTTCCTTCCTTCTTTCCTTCCACCTGTCCTTCCTGCCTTCCTTCCTTCCTTCCACCTGTCCTTCCTTCCTTCCACCCTTCTTTCCTTCCTTCCACCTGTCCTTCCTTCCTTCCACCCTTCTTTCCTTCCTTCCACCTGTCCTTCCTTCCTTCCTTCCTTCCTTCCTTCTTTCCTGTCTTCTTTTTCTTCCTTCTTTCCTTCCTTCCTTCCATCCTTCCTTCCTTCCTTCCTTCCTTTTTAATGATCCGGCCCACGTGACATCATATTGGTCTATATGTGTCCCTTGAATGAAAATGAGTTTGACTCCTCTGATCTAACTCATTAACGTTGGCGAGAAAACGATCAATTTAAATCCAAATGTCTTAAAATAAGTTGGTTACCAGATCGGCTCGTTGCCGTCGAGGTCGGACTCGTCGCTGCTAGGGCAGGCGGGCATGTTGTCGTCGCTCAGGAGGTCGTTGGCTCGGCTGGACCGCTGACACATACCAAGCAAGCTCCGGTCCACGTTAAAGACGTCTTCATACAGCAGCTCGTACAGGACGGCTGAAAGAGAGAGAGAGAAGAGGAAGTTAAAGTAGCTGTATGTAACAAATATATTCCAAGTAATCATAAAATGGCCCTAAAATATCACCAGACATTAAGGAATGATGCTCCACCCACCACCTAGCTAGCTACCAATCACCAAGTCAGTACTGATGCTCCACCCACCACCTATCTACCAATCACCAAGTCAGTAGTGATGCTCCACCCACCACCTAGCTACCAATCACCAAGTCAGTACTGATGCTCCACCCACCACCTAGCTACCAATCACCAAGTCAGTACTGATGCTCCATCCACCACCTAGCTACCAATCACCAAGTCAGTACTGATGCTCCACCCACCACCTAGATACCAATCACCAAGTCAGTACTAATGCTCCACCCACCACCTAGCTACCAACCACCAAGTCAGTACTAATGCTCCACCCACCACCTAGCTAGCTACCAATCACCAAGTCAGTACTGATGCTCCACCCACCACCTAGATACCAATCACCAAGTCAGTACTAATGCTCCACCCACCACCTAGCTACCAACCACCAAGTCAGTACTAATGCTCCACCCACCACCTAGCTAGCTACCAATCACCAAGTCAGTACTGATGCTCCACCCACCACCTAGCTAGCTACCAATCACCAAGTCAGTACTGATGCTCCACCCACCACCTATCTACCAATCACCAAGTCAGTAGTGATGCTCCACCCACCACCTAGCTACCAATCACCAAGTCAGTACTGATGCTCCACCCACCACCTAGCTACCAATCACCAAGTCAGTACTGATGCTCCATCCACCACCTAGCTACCAATCACCAAGTCAGTACTGATGCTCCACCCACCACCTAGATACCAATCACCAAGTCAGTACTAATGCTCCACCCACCACCTAGCTACCAACCACCAAGTCAGTACTAATGCTCCACCCACCACCTAGCTAGCTACCAATCACCAAGTCAGTACTGATGCTCCACCCACCACCTAGCTAGCTACCAATCACCAAGTCAGTACTGATGCTCCACCCACCACCTACCTACCAATCACCAAGTCAGTACTGATGCTCCACCCACCACCTAGCTACCAATCACCAAGTCAGTACTGATGCTCCATCCACCACCTAGCTACCAATCACCATGCAACGTGCTTTTTCTACCACTAGGTGGCACAAAAAAGCCTGTACGAACGAGAACAACAGGCCAAAGTACAGCAGAATGAAATATAAGATCCAGCAAACCCAAAATGTAACGTCCCCATATGAAGACGCAGAGTCGCAGGAGGTTAAACTCAGTCATTTGAGGACAAGCTTTGGTTTTTAAAAAGTGTATTTCCTGCTTGTCCAACGCTGTTACACTAAAAAAAAACGTAATGTCAGAAATTAGTTAAAGACGGTAGAGTCGTTGGTGGGAAGCGGCAGTCTGCGTCAAAATGAGTCCGCTTAGTAATAAAACAACAGAAACCAGACAACGGTTTACTGCTACTGTCACATTCAAGCTTCCTACGAGCCAAATATTTAACATTTATCTCCTTTTAATGGAGCGGTATTAATAATATGATGATATATTAAGTTAACAGGAGCAGATGAGATGAGGTAAACACTCACACTGACAGACGGCGGCACTCTTAACGCGGCTGATGGGATAAACGCTGTCGTAGTGATTTCCATTCAGAAAACACAACTGTACCTGTAAGAGAGAGAGAGAGGAAGAAAAGTGGTGAGCTAGAACATTTAACATCTCTAATATTTAGATTTTTATACATTTTTCATTAAAAAATCATCCATCCATCCGTCCTCTTCCGCTTATCCGGGGTCGGGTCGCGGGGGCAGCAGCCTAAGCAGGAAGCCCAGACCTCCCTCTCCCCAGCCACTTCGTCCAGCTCTTCCCGGGGGACCCCGAGGCGTTCCCAGGCCAGCCGAGAGACATAGTCTCTCCAGCGTGTCCTGGGTCTTCCCCGGGGTCTCCTACTGGTGGGACGTGCCCTGAACACCTCACCAGGGAGGCGTCCGGGAGGCATCCTGACTAGATGCCCGAGCCACCTCATCTGGCTCCTCTCGACGCGGAGGAGCAGCGGGTCTACTCCGAGCTCCCTCCGGATAACTGGGCTTCTCACCCTATCTCTAAGGGAGAGCCCAGCCACCCTACGGAGGAAGCTCATTTGGGCCGCTTGTACCCGCGATCTTGTTCTTTCGGTCACTACCCAAAGCCCATTAAAAATTCAGCCGGAGAAATGTGGAACTAACTGCTACTGATGTATTTTATTATCTTTATTCAACCGTCTTACATATAAGAGATCTAAAAATGTGATGTTTCAATCATGTTTTACTCTTCCTGTATTTTATGGTAGAACTACGAATAGAATAAAGAATAAAGTTGTAATACTGAGAGAATAAAGAAGTAATTTTATGAGAACTCTTCCTCCTGCGTTAAAATGAGGAATGTTGAGCATCTTGTGAAGTTATACTTTGGTATCAGTTTCACAAGTAGGGAAAGAAATACAAAAGAGAGTTAAAGGAAACGATCAATGTTTTAAGTTCTGTCTCTTTAATTAACGGCAGGTTTTTCCAGTCTCACCGTCTCCTTGAAGTTTTTATCTGTGATGTTGACGGCCGGTTTTCCGGGTTCCTGGAAGATCAGAAAATCCCTCCTGAAGAGAGACACGAACAGAGAGAGGCAGATTATTAGAGATCAGAGCTGAGACGTGACGAAACTGATGAGTCACGATTTTAATTAAGTCTTAGCGACAGGATTTATTTTTTCCTTCCTTCTTTCCTTCCTTCCTTTCCTTCCTCCCTGCCTTCTTTCTTCCCTTCCTCTTTTCCTTTCTCACTCCCTCGTTCCTTATTTCCTCCGTCCTTCCTTCCTTTCCTTCCTTCCATCTGTCCTTCCTCCCTCCCTCCTTCTCTCCTTCCTTCCTTTCCTTACTTCCATCTGTTCTTCCTCCCTCCCTCCCTCCTTTCTCCTCCCTTCCTTCTTTCCTTCCTCCATCCCCCTTTCTTCTTCCTTCCTTCCTTCTTTCTTCCCTTCCTCCCTCCCTCCTTCTCTCTTTCTTTCCCCCCCACCTTCCTTCCTTCCTTCTTTCCTCCGTGCTTCCTTCCTTCCCTTCTTTCCTTTCTTCCATCCTTCCATCCCTCCTTCCTTCCATCCTTCCTTCCTCTCTTCCTTTCAATGAGTGTCCTATAAAGGGTTAAACAGGGTTTTTTTTGGACAGTTGAGTAAATATTAATAATTATAAAACATCTCCTCACACAAGAAAGAAATCTCTCTATCATGTAATAATTTCCCAATATTGTAATAAAACTCTTACATTTTTTTATTGAGTAATGAGGTTTTATTTTAATTATGTTATTGGGAAATTATTACATGATCAGGTTCTACGAGGTTTTAACTCCTCCTGTTGTCCTCAGGTCAAGGAAGAACTTAAGGAGGAAAAGAGGAAGGAAGGAAGGAAGGAAGGAAGGAAGGAAGGAAGGAAAGAAGTAAGGAAGGAAGGAAGGAAGGAAATGATTAATGAGGAAAAGAGGAAGGAAGGAAGGAAGGAAAGGAGTAAGGGTGAAAAGAGGAAGGAATTTAGGAGAGAAGGGAGGATGGAAGGAATGAAGGAAGCAAGGAATGAAGGAATGAAGGAAGGAAAGAAGGAAAGGAGTAAGGAAGGAAAGGATTAATGAGGAAAAGAGGAAGGAAGGAAGGAAGGAAGGAAGGAAGGAAAGAAAGGAGTAGGGCGGGAGGGAAGGAGGAAGGAAAAGGAGGAAGGAAGGAAGGAATGGAAGGATGGAAGGAGGAGGGAGCAAAGAAAGAGGGGAGGAGGGGAAGAAGGAAGGAAGGAAGGAACAGTCAAAACAGACGGGGGGCAATTTGACCCGGGAGGACGACAGGAAGTAACTTTCAGACTCTTACTTGTACATCACAGCGAGCGCGTTGATCTCCACTTCTCCCACCCATTGCTGAAAGATAACAACATCACTTTCATTATATCAGTGATCAGGTTTTATTCATTACCGTAAAGTCTGGAATATAAGCTGCTACTTTTTTCCCCACACTTTGAACACTGCGGCTTCTCCTTCCTCCCTCCTTTCCTTCCTTCTTCCTTCTTTCCTTCCTTCCTCCCTCCTTTTCTTCCTTCTTCCTTCTTTCCTCCCTCCTTTCCTTTCTTCCTTCCTCCTTCCCTCCCGCCTTAATCCTTTCTTTCCTTCCTTCCTTCCTTCCCTCCTTTTTTCCTCATTAATCCTTTTCTTCCTTCCTTCCTTACTCCTTTCCTTCCTTCCTCTTTTCCTCATTAATCCTTTCCTTCCTTCCTTCCTTCCTCCCTCCTTTCCTTTCTTCTTTCTCCCTTCCTTCCTTGCTCCCTCTCTTCTTCCTTCTGTCCTTCTTTCCTTCCTTCCCTCCTTTCCTTTCTTCTTCCTCCCTTCCTCCCTCCTTTCCTTCCTTCTTCCATCCTCTCCTTCCTTCTTCCTCTCTTCCTTCCTCCCTCCTTTTCTTCCTTCCTTCCTCCCTCCTTTCCCCCTTCCTTCCTTGCTCCCTCTCTTCTTCCTTCTGTCCTTCTTTCCTTCCTTCCTTCCCCCTCACTTCTTTCTTCCCTCCTTTCCTTTCTTCTTCCTCTCTCCTTTCCTTTCTTCTTCCTCCCTTCCTCCCTCGAAATTGATTTTCTTTCTAAAATTAGAGCATGCGGCTTTTAATCAGGTGCGCTCTGTAGTCCTGACTTTACGGTAAATGAATAGTTTGTATTATATTCAGTTTCCAGCTTTAAGTTCCTGATGAAGACCGCTTGTTTGTTTGTTTTTTGTTTTTTTTACCTGTGGGTCCTGAAGCTTCAACAGATAATCTTCAAAGTCTCCTTCAATAAACTGAAACACAGAAAAACACACAGTTAAACTTTATTTCTACTTTCAAAAGGTTGTAAATGTGTGTGTGTCTAAAAAAATCAATCCATCAATTAATATCGATTTTCTATTTAACCCTTTATAGGACACTCAGTGAAAGGAAGGGAGGAAGGAAGGTAGGAAGGAAGGAAGGAAGGAAGGAAGGAAGGAAGTGAAGGAAGGAGGGAGGAAGGAAAGGAAGGAAGGAAGGACGGAGGAAAGAAGGAAGGGAGGAGAGAAGAAGGGAGGGAGGAAGGGAAGAAAGAAGGAAGGAAGGAAGGACGGAGGAAGGAAAGAAGGAAGGTAGGAGAGAAGGAGGGAGGGAGGAAGGACAGATGGAAAGAAGGAAAGGAAGGAAGGACGGAGGAAGGAAAGAAGGAAGGGAGTAGAGAAGGAGGGAGGGAGGAAGAACAGATGTAAGTAAGGAAAGGAAGGAAGGAAGGAAGGAAGGAAGGAAGGCCTCAAAAAGTCACATTTAACCCTCCGTACACACACACACACACACACACACACACACACACACACACACACACACACACCTGCTCTGTAAGACGGTGAAAGGGATTATGGGAAACGTAGTAAAGCAGTGCTGCAGATCAGATCAGGTGAGGCGACTGATTATATAACAACAGGAAGTTTTACTTTCGTTTGTCGGTTATGAAACGAGTGCTGATAAAAAAAAAGAAGCTGCTGAACCACATTTGCTATTTCTGACACTCATCATCTCTCGCTTTTCTTTTTTTTCTTTTTTACAGTCGAACAAACAACGACTCGGCAACAAGTCGTGTTTCAGTTTTAGTTTCTTGTTACCAGCTCAGTTCAGTTCAGATGGTTTTTAATTATATTAAACTTTTTTTTATTTATTCTATTTTTTACCTTTTATTTTGAAATTTTAAAATCATTATTATAATTTTATATTTTTTTCTATATATTTTTATTAGCCTGTTTCTTTTTTATTCTATTCTTTTTTTGATGTTTTACATTTTTATTCAACTGTATTTTATTATTTTATTATTTTTTAATCTTATAAATTGTATTCGTCTGTCTTTTTTTTAACCTAGTTTTTAGTCTAGCTTTTTTATTCTATCATTTAATTTTAATTTCATTTGTTTTGATGTTTTATTATTAATATTATTTTTACTCTATATTTTTCTTATTAGATTGTATTAATATTTTTTAAGTCTAGCTTTAATTAAACTTCTTTCACTTCATTTTATTTTATTATTAATTTATTTTTTAATTCATTTCAATTTTTTCTTAATTTAATTGATTTATTTTCTCCTATTTATTTTACAGAATTTAAATTTTAAAAACATTTCTAATCATTTTTATATTCTCTTGTGTTCATTGATCAATTATTTTTCTTTCTATAATCAATGTTTGATTGATTCATTGACTCTTTTAGTAGTTCAAATAAAATAAATGCTGATTTGAGGTAAACTATTAAATTACCCGTCTGAGTCTTATACCCTCTTTTCCCCTGTCTCTCCCTGAGACCCTCCCTGAAAGTTAATTATCCCCAGTAAAACCTACCGCCTCGTAGCTTTCTCTGTTCTCCTTCAGGAACTCAACACACTTGGCTCGGACTTCGGTGTGGCGGCTTTGGCAGTGAAGCACCTGGACGGGGTCAAAGGTCAAAGGTCAGGACAGCGATGAATTAACAGGTAACGTATATATAGACACACAGACGTTAAGCATCAGGTTTCCTACTGTTTTTTATCATTGATTTTTATGCATAATTAATAATTTTGAGTTATATTTGAAAAGAAAAGGGTCCAAATTCTCTAATTCCAGCTCTTTAAATGTGAATATTTTCTGGTTTCTTGAGTTTTCAGTGACAATAAAGTGAATATTTTTCCTTTACGAAACAGTGATTAACATCTTTCACCATTATGAAGCAAAAAACTGATCAATTAAATAAAAAACTAAAAGACAAACTGATGAATAATACAATATAATAATGTTGAAAGAGACTTTTTTATGACTTGTTCTCACACTGTGACACTTTATTCACGTCACCTGAGAAGATCAAGTTTGAAAAGTTTCACATTTAACTAATTTAAGTGCAACTTTTAAACGTATTTTAATACTTTGACTACATTTATGCTGTAAATACTTTCACTTAAAGTAGTTTCATGCATGACTTTTACTTTACCCTTTCTTTACTGTAATACCTTAACTACTTCAAGCTCATTATACTTTTACTCTTTTTACTTGTACTTTTACATAGGACTCCTCATGCAGTACTTTTACTCATAATAAAGTACATTAAACTGCAGTATTAGTACATTAAACTGCAGTATTAGTACATTAAACTGCAGTACTAGTACATTAAAATGCAGTATTAGTACTTTAACCCATAATAAAGTACATTAAACTGCAGTACTAGTACATTAAACTGCAGTATTAGTACTTTAACCCATAATAAAGTACATTAAACTGCAGTACTAGTACATTAAACTGCAGTATTAGTACTTTAACCCATAATAAAGTACATTAAACTACAGTATTAGTACATTAAACTGCAGTATTAGTACATTAAACTGCAGTACTAGTACATTAAACTGCAGTATTAGTACTTTAACCCATAATAAAGTACATTAAACTACAGTATTAGTACATTAAACTGCAGTATTAGTACATTAAACTGCAGTACTAGTACATTAAACTGCAGTATTAGTACTTTAACCCATAATAAAGTACATTAAACTGCAGTACTAGTACATTAAACTGCAGTATTAGTACATTAAACTGAAGTATTAGTATTGTTTACCTGCTCGGCGACAGCCCGAAATAAACACGAGCCATCTTTAGCGACCTTGCTCCGATGCAAGCCTTTAGATTTGAGGTATTGATCCATTAATTTCTCCTCTGTTCCTCTCTCCTCGGTGCTCCTGTCCATGCTAGCAGAGAGGAGGGGGGGCTAGCCGGTTAGCTGCTAGCTGCTAACACTAGCTGCTCTTATATTAGACGTCTTTAAAACTTTTTAAAGACGTAATCAGCTACAAGATTACAAAAGCAGTCACCGAGAAGAGTTAAATATCTACATCTACCAGCTGAGGAGGAGCAGACACGGCGGTGACAGCCTCTAGTTTCGTTTATCAGGAAGCTCCAGTATGGGAAAGTTCAGCCTGTGAGAAAGTGAAAGTAGTTCATCAGGCTAACAGCTAGCATCACGCCCCCTCTGCGTACATTACGTCGTCAAGGTGGAGGCGACGTGACGTGCCGCGACGTAACGTAACGCGTCTGGGGTTGTCTAACAAAATAAAAGCATTAGTTTTATTTTGTAAAGTCATTTTCATTCAAGGGTTCGGATCATTAGAAAGGGAGGACGGAAGGAAGGAAGGAAGGAAGGAAAGATGGAAGGAAGGAGGCAAGAAAAGAGGGGCGGATGAAAGGAAAAGAAGACAGGAAGGAAAATGGTACTGACACCATTTAAGCCCATGTCATGATTTATTTATAAAGTATAAAAAATATTGATTTCACATAATTAAAAACATCAACATATGTATTCAGTAACGTGAAATATTACAATCTTTAATTTATTTATAGAAAAAATACATTTACAATCATTATTTTTTGGTCGAGGAGAATATTTTATAGAATATAAAGAATACAGCAACATGATTGAATGCTGATTTTTGATATGAATACAGGTCAAATTTGCACATTTGCATATACAAAAATGTTCATCAGCTGCACAAAAATTTAAAAAAATTATTTTAGTCACAGTCCACCTCGCAGAAATGTGTGTGTTTTTAAAGCTTTCACATGTAAAAATTGATCGTGTCCGTATACAAACAAGGAATAGGAACCATATACATACATATTACTTTGATTAGCTTAAAGTGTTACGATGGGAAATTGCAGGTGGTGTTCATGTCAGACCAGTATGAGTCAATTCTGAAGTGGCAAGAAGAGACAGATCCAGAAATTAACAATACCATTAAGTGTACCGTGTATATATATATATATTAGATATTTTACCCCAAACTGTTTCCAGCAACCATCATAATAATTTAACATAAAGATAACTGTGATAAACGGCACTGATCACAAACACACATCTAGCTGCTCTTTTGAGGGCATATGTAGGACAAGACCACGTTGATCATATTCTTAATAATGGGAGGTTGTGGATGGAGGTTATTAGGCAGGCTGTGGGCCAAGACCATCTCCCAGGCATCTACCAGGTGAACATCCAGCCCTTTGAACATGGCCCTGAGCACCTTGTCACGCTGCATCGAATACCAGTCGCTGTAGGTTAGTACAATAAATGGCGTCAAAGCTCTGGGGTTTCCAGTCCGGATTATAACCAGAGTGTCTGGAGCCCTGTCCAGCAGCCGCACCACTGCCTTGCGGATGTTCTGTAGCCGTCGGATGTAGAGCTCGGTGGGGAAACTGCTGAGGTGTGCCCAGATACCTAAAACTACAACAGTGTTAGCTCCGCCGACTAAACGTTCTATTTCATTGGCAATGTAGTGCAGTTCGATAGCTGGGACGCTGCCAGACAGGCAGACAGGAGGACCATGGAATCTGTACGTCACCAAAATGTTGTCTGCATAGTTTAAGGCCTTGAAAGGTCCGACTTTGTTTGAACTGTGCAGGTTAAACTGCTTGAGATCTACAAGTATTACAGATGGAAAGAATTGGTGAGTGCAGTATAAACAAAATCAAAGCGTTGCAAAAGATTTCTGTTCATTACTACCTGGTAGTGCTTGGTTGAAATATTCAAACCACTGCCTGACGGTAGAGTCTCCATACAGGTGGACCATCTTGCCTTTCAGACATTGGTTGATAACAGAAGGACTGTTGAACTGGCGGACTGTGGGGCCACTTACTGACTGCCACACATCCTTGTAGTAATAGCCAACAGGTCCAGACTGCACAATATTGCTCTTCACCTCCGGTTGATCTGAGAAGCAGTAAAACCATTTATGACTTACCTTCATTCCATAATAACAGGATGTACTACTAACAGCTAACAGTTATAGTCTAGTACTCTGCGCTCCATCACGGTTCAAAAAGTGGCTTGAAACTGGTTCCATTCTAATAATCTGTAGAACATTCAATTTTAAATGATTAATATTAAGAATACAGGGTGTATGGTGGTAGAAGAAACAATGGGGCATTACCTTTATTTTTTGGCAACACGGTGACATTGGAAGACCCTGAAGCTCGAATGGAGACTTTCATGTTAATACCACTGAAGAGAAGGATACATGAAAGACATCTTACACACATTACCACATTAATAGCATAAGACACAAAAAGGAGGAAATTTCTTTAGAGTTTTAGTCAGCTGTTGATCAATTCATGATCTGTGCCACTGGAATACAGAGTGGGTAAAAACACTTCTGGGATCAGGAGTTGCTCCCACTGGGAAAATCTATTTCACTGATTGAAGTGAACATGTTAGTATGAGCAGCACCAGAAAGTCTGATGTCCAGCTAGGATGATAATAAACGCCGTGACTTCTGTATGTTTTCCTTTAGGTAGATTATAATACTGTCAGGTGTATTATAAAACCAAGTGGCTCGTGAGTGATATCGCACATGTTGTAGACACACCTATGTTCTCTATATAAGATGTTTACTAGCATAGTTCAGTGTCAGTTTCCTCTAATAGCATGTGCACGATGACATTGACACAGTGCTGTTATTAAAGGACCTGAACTGAGAGTCATCGTCTCCTGCATCTTCCTCATCCATGAGAATCTACTTCAGCATCTCCAGTGAACTCTGCCCATCAACTTATTGTATTATTTTAGACTATAAACATCTCTAGGTTCAATTTTTACAGCCTCTAGTTTCACAATTTTTCACCAAAGAGATACACAAATAACACTTTATGTTTCTATTAGAAGCCAGTCACATCTTTCTGCTCACTCACTTTTTAAAGAGCTTCTCCTCATTAGCCTCGAGTTTCCCTTTAAACCCATTCATGTAGCTGGTGGTCCTGGTATCACAGCTCAGGTTCTTTGGCTTGTAGCAAAACCAGGGCTCACCTGTAGTGAGGTCAGTGAAGTTACACTGTGGCTGCGCTGTTGGACGCAGGCAGACATTACAGGTGGTAGTTTCAGAGACTGAGTCTGAGCGGAAGACACTGTGGAAACGAATCCTATCTGGCTGTTCTCTGTCTATCCTTTTCAGCACTGTGACAGCCTCACTGGGGTGAACCAGTGTCACCTGAAAGGACAGAGAACCAGAGTTCAATCCCATTACTTGAAACTGTTACAGTAATAAAGACAAATAAAGTGAACACTACTAAAAGTTGCACATTTCGTTTCAGGTTCAAACCAGATTGATCTCCAGATATTCATGTCTGGAGAACTTATGTTTCACTAAACCCCTCCACAAAGCAGCGATCATCCAATCATAGTTTAGAAACTGTATAGATACAGCAGATCTGTTAATCTTTGTGTTCTCTTTTTTAAGGGTCTCCAAATACAAAAACACAAAGATCAAAAGCGTCAGGGATGAATTATTGTGTTTGTCTGTGATCTGCAAATTTTAGCATGTCCAGCTAGTGAGCAACTAACAGTAGTAACTCAGCATTACATTCACGTTTCATCCATTTTTTCAAGTTTTTCTTTTTTTTTCCTTATTTGAATTGACAACTGAGGATGTATTGCCCATTATTTAAGGCGAATTTGTAATTTGTGACAATGAGATATACAAATAAAACTGACTTGACATTATAAACTACTATTATAAAACAAGATGTCAGTCTATACTGGTGGAACAGGCCGCTCAACTGAGAAGATTATTCATATCAAGAAGATTCATATTCAAGCTGAAACATCTTGGTCGAACAAGAAAGCAGGAATTGACAACAGAGGATGTAGTATTGCCCAGTATTGAAGGAAAATGTGTAATTTGTGACAATGAGATATACAAATTAAATTCACTTGACATTATAAAAGTCCACTACGAGATGCTGGCTGAGCAAAACCTCCCAATGATATTTCTTTAAGTAGTTTAATTATACTCCGGGAATACGGGGTACCGGACCCCCTGATAAGGGCTGTCTGTTCCCTGTATGACCGGTGTTAGAGCTTGGTCCGCATCGCAATAAGTCGGACTTGTTTCTGGTGGAGGTTGGACTCCACCAGGGCTGCCCTTTGTCACCGATCTTGTTCATAATTTTTATGGACAGGATTTCTAGGCACAGCCAGGGTGTGGAGGGGGTCCGGTTTAGTGACCTCAGGATTGGGTCACTGCTTTTTGTGGATGATGTGGTCCTGTTGGCTTCATCAGACCGTGACCTCCAACTCTCACTGGATCGGTTCGCAGCCGAGTGTGAAGCAGCCAGGATGAGAATCAGCACCTCCAAATCCGAGTCCATGGTCCTAAACTGGAAAAGGGTGGAGTGCACTCTCTGTGTCAGGGATGAGGTCCTGCCCCAATTGGAGGAGGCGCTTATCCACTTGGGGCAGCGGATAAGCGGATAAGCGGAAGAGGACGGTACGGTACTGTAGTTTAATTATCTTTTATCATTTTATATAAATATTATATACCATCAAATATAAAGACACTCCTTTTTCTATTAAAGTGATAAGGTGATTCTGTATTGGGGTGATGTAGTGTAGTGCACAGCATGCGGACACACCTAAAAAGTCTTTCCTGTGTTATTGAGACTGCTTATAGCATGAGCCTGAACATGTGTTGGCAATGAAAACGCCCTTTTCTCTTGTTCTCCTTTTGTTGAACAATGAAGAAGTCAAAACTCCAGTATCACTTGTATTATGTAGAACTTTCTTATACTTTTCGGTCACAGGCCACAAGCTGAAACATCTTGGTCTAACAAGAAAGTTGTTCTATATAATATAAATATTGCTGGAGTTTTGACCTCTTTGGATATTTTTCCTTCTCCATGAGTCTTGGAAGTAGGTTTGTTGTTTGTGTGTTTCTCATCACTGTATTATATTAGCTGGTTTATGCTGTCAGAAAAGGAGTTGCCAATCGATGGAAGAAATAGATTTCTCAATATATTGGAGATGTTGATTACTCTTGGACATATTATCTGTATTAAATGAAGGAACCTCTGTTTTTAAAATGATAAATGATTTTGAGTGGTAAATCTGCGCCTGTTATTATTCCAAACTGCGTGCCATGTAAAATGAAACATTGGAAAATGGGGCTTAGCTAACTGTGAGAAAAAATTAGATTTAACATAGTTACCTCAACCTGTGCGCTTCCCTCCCAGAGTAAAGAAAATACAGCCGAGTAGGAGCCATTGAGATGATCCAACACTTTTCCAGCCACACCTGCACCAAGTGATCGGTTGTGCAGACTGGTAAGTAAGACGTCTCCCCCAGACTTCTTGGGACGTCCCCGGAAGTCGTACATTTTGATCATAACTTCCAGCTGATCCCCTACGTGCCACTGTTGTCCACCCCTCTTTGGGAGAACAGTGAACCTGCTGTGGGCAGGATCAGTGGTCTGCTCCAGGGAAAGAGGAGCTGGCAAGGATGGAGTTTCGGGCCAAGCAATGGAGTCTAATAGGAGGCGTTCCTCCAGAGCATCCTCAGGGGACAGCGGCTCGAAGCTGCAGAAGCGGTGGGTGAGGTGACGTCTTGGGAAAGGAACGGTGGGGCTTCCTCTATGCTGAAACTGGCAGGAGGTCAAGAGAGTGATGTGATGAATACATACAAAAGAATCGATAAACATAAAGCTACTACATGAAATAAAAAGGAAGATTTTTCTGCTAATAAGAAAATCAACTGAATATTTGTAGGAGTTGATGAGAAGTTGATCAAAGACTCGATGATAACTGCAACATAAAAAAGTTAGTAGAACTACGTTCAGAATATCCTTCAAGTCCATTTCAGTAACAACTGTAACAATAATTTAAATGTTTCTTTTCAGTTTACATGTTAATGAAATCAATGTGGGCTATTTATTGGAGAGGAATCTTCCTTCCTTTGCTAAATCATTCTTAATGAATTTATCAAATGAGGACAATGTTACAATATGATTATGATGTTAAGATCTAACACAACCGAAGTGTTCTTACAAGTTATTCTGATGGAAAACTGTATGTTTCCTGAATTAGTTGATCATTCTAACAAGTATTGTCTTCGTAGTCCAGGTCTGGCATATGTATATTATTCCTGTGCCATAGAGATCCAATGTTTCCCAGAAACAAGTAAAAACACATCAGTAAGCTAAAAACACTTTTCAGGTTGAATGAGAAGTATTTTGTTTAGCGATGAACAAATTCTGTATTCCAGCATTACACATCACACAAGTGACTGAAATCAATTCACATATTCACTTGAATATGTTAGATTGGATAATTTTCCTCAATGAATAAATTAATTATATAAAGAAATTAGTTGTATTCTCTCATTTGTCTAATTGCGTTCCCTCTATCTAGTTTTAGGACTTGTGGAAAAACCCACTCAAGATCAAATTTTTACCTCCAGGAAGTCCATGTTAAAAAGTACAAAGAAGAAGACAAACACAGCCAGGAAAACAAAGATGGCAGCATACTTCGGACAGTAAAAGCTGACCATCGTTTCTCTACAAGCTCTGAACTTCATGATTGATGATCAGTCTTCACTTATGCCTGAAATGACACAAACAGTGTTAGTTGACACCTTGTTTAGCTGTATTCATCTTAGTGATTACTTAATAATTACCTGACCTTTTTAACGTAACAAATAACCTAATGCATTAGGTCCGCAATTTAAGTTCAACTGAAAATGATAAATTACAGGAAGTGTAAATTAAATAAGGCACCCTATAAACATATTACTTCATAAAAATTAAATGACTTAAAACAGCAAACTGAAAGAATAATGCTTCACCCTGCACTGTTTCTACTGAGCAGGTGCTCTACTCATGCACAGAAAGCTAGCCAACATTACAGCCAAAGTTTTCATACAAAATATAAGTGTTTGTGTCTCAAACCCACACCGAAATGTAACTAACATGTAAATTAACACATCAGATGAACATAAGGACTAGATGGGTGAATTTAATTAAGATATTTTAAAAGGATGCAGGCTGCCACTTACACTGCTTACCTTACAGGACAATGAATGAAAACATTTAACCAAAATTTAACCAAAATAACCCAACTACAATTTCACGTAAGGGACAAGCATCAACATTTGACGTATTCACAGAGGAATAGATGGCACAACAGTGTCACCCTGTGGTGACACAGTTACACTGAAGGTGATGTATGAATGATCTGTGTTGCACAGAGAATGTGTGTGTAACTCCAATCAAAGTGAATAAACTAGCTTTGCTTTTAAGCTAAATACTAGCTTTCCTGAGTGTCTGTGAACGCATCTTGAGAACGAATCATTGACTGCCTCTTTGTTTTCTTGGACACTAACTCACGGGTAGGGCATTTCATCTGCCTGGACAGGCACACACACACACACACACACAAACATGCCTGTAAAGCATCTATGCAAAATGAATTGCGAAAACCGAAAACCTGCGGCCCATAAGGGTGTATTGTTCCGTGCAGAGCGGACCGAATGGTTCAATATTTCACTGAGTACCGTTGCATCCCTAGCGTTGGCGTCCCTGCGTAAGGTGGTTGGGGCTGGACCACTTTCTCTGTATCACCATCCACTTTTCACACCACATACACAGGTATACCGGGTTGCTTCTTTACCACAATATATGGCCGTGACTCCCATCTGTCTCCCAGTTTCTGCCATCCCTCCACATGACATGCTTTGACCAGGACTCTGTCCCCCGGGCTGAAAACTTGACTCTTTGCTTTTTGGTCATAGTACTTGTTCTGCTGTCCCTTAGCATGTCGGGAGGCCTGATTAGCCTGGGTGTAGGCTTGTGACAGACAGTCATGCAGGGTCTGGATATATTCGCTGTATCCATGTGGCTCATTGGTGGTAGAAAGCCCAAAAATCAGGTCAAATGGAAGCCTGGGATGTCTACCAAACATCAGGTAGTACGGTGTGTATCCAGTTGAATCATGTCTGGTGCAATTATAAGCATGTGTGAGGAACCGGTTGAACCTTTCAGTGGTCCCGTTGCCCTGAGGATGGTAGGGGGTTGTGTGTGTCTTGGTGATACCAGTACACTTACACAGCTCCTTCATGACAGCATTTTTCGAAATTGCGCCCTTGGTCTGCATGCAATTTTCCTGGGAATCCAAATGTCCAATCCACTGTACAGGCTTTTTGGTCTTTAGTGGGATAGGCCTGGGCATAGCGGGAGAGGTGGTCAGTAACAATTAGTACATTTTCTATGCCACCCTTTGATTTCTCTAGAGTCAAAAAGTCCACACACTCCAGCTCCATGGGGGCACTGCTGTAGATACTGACCAGGGTTAGACCTCACACTGCTCACATCAAGCCTTGATTTACTGGAACATCTTTGGCCAGTAAAATCTCTCCCTTATCATCTGCAGTGCCCTGAGTCATCATGAAGAGCGGTCTTGATTGATGTATGAAACCTTTCCGCCAGTACCAGCTGCTCCACTACTCCCCTTTGGCAGTCTCGGACACAGCAGTACATGATGCCATCCCTGGGCAAACTTGTCCACAACCACTGATCCTCTTGCTACGGCTTGGTTTTTGGTTAGATGTCCTTGTGGGGGGGGGGGGGGGGGGGGTTCTCGCCCAGGGCGTCATTCAAGGTAGAACGGCCACTGGGTTTGAGAAGCCACTTTAGTACAATAAAGAACTGTAAATGGGACATTGTGTCTGTTATTCCTGCTGTTTGTGTAAAGATTTACAGACTTGGCTGTGTGATGATCGT
The DNA here is from genome assembly GCF_027409825.1 of Scomber japonicus. Taxonomy (NCBI): domain Eukaryota; kingdom Metazoa; phylum Chordata; class Actinopteri; order Scombriformes; family Scombridae; genus Scomber; species Scomber japonicus. The sequence continues at coordinate 24,182,214 of NC_070599.1, read as the reverse complement.
AGAGTCATTATACTTAAAGGAGGTCTGGACTAAAACAACATTTTACTAAAACGTCATTTTCGGTAATGCAACAGTACTCTAACTAGTTACTTTTCTCAGAAGCTAATGCTGTAATGTAGTTAGTTACTGAATTACTTAATGGCAGTAACTATGTAATGTAATTACTTACTTTTAAAAGTACCATTCCCCAACGCTGCTGACATGGCAGCCCATATGTGGAATATTAAACAGATGTAACAGCTGTTTTATTTTAATTTTATTTTCAGCTCTCGTATCATTACTAAAGGACTGCAGTTTTGGGCTAATTTTACACTTAATTTATCTTAACAGCAGATATGATGTGTGAATCAGGATGTGTCAGCAACACCAAAATCACTAATTCAACTTGTTTGAATTGTCTGGTTGGGAGGCTGTAAATAACAGTTAATTTAAGTGTTTTGCTTACATGTTCACAATCATTTCTTTCACACACACATCTTTTGATGCTCAGTTCAGGGATGACATTGACATATCCAAACATATCAGTATAATAATGTGGGAGGAACAAACACAAAGAAATGAGAGTTCAGTTTATTTCAGTTTAGTTTGTGCTTGATTTTAACCAGGACAAAACTCATGACATACTGTTGTCTCCCATTGAGGGAAGGCTTACTAAAGTTAAGGAAACAGTGTTGGAATATCCAAATGACATTTGCTTAACATAAAAAAAGATGTCAGGTTATGTGTCATGTTGACAAACCTAGACATTGTGTTTATATAATTCTACAATCATTCTGATAATAATGTTTTGATATAAAACAATTTGTGTTAAATGTAATCACTTATAACCTAAGGAGTCAGGGTTTCTGCTGCAAGTTAAAGCAAGTAAACCCATTAAAAATGAAATGTTATCAGTCATGTTTAGTTTTCATGTCTATGAACTGAAACTTCAAACGTCAAATAAATTAAAGAATATATGTGTCTTACCTCAGCAGAGATTCACCTTGAGGGAATATAATGAACTCACATAGATCCTGCCATGTATCCTGAAGCCCTTCCTAATTAACCCCTCCCATACACTACTGTGCCAAAAATGATGCATAGGTATTTGTGTATATTTACATTTCAGTGACAAAGATCACACCTCACATTTCTGCACATTACAGGAGTCAGTTATACCTTATCCATTCGTGTCCAACCAGGACTAAAGTGATGACACAGTGTTGTCTCCCATTGAGAGAAAGCTTAGTAAAGTTAAGCAAACACACAGTGTTGGAATATTCATGTGACACTTTCTTCTCCAACAAAAGATTTGTGATATGACCAGGAAACAGTTGTAAATGACCTTCGTAAACATGATGAATGCCATCTGTTCTAAATGAAGGCGTTCCCGAGAAGAGTAAATTAACATGAATGACGCCCCCAAAATACCATATAAGGTCAGACAGGTGCCATTCATCATGTTTACGAAGGTCATTTACAGCTGTTTCCTGGTGATATGAGTGTTTGATGAATACGTAGGTTTAGTTTAGTTAGAACATTTTTTATTTGATGAATCCAACATGGACACTTGTAAATTCCACCTCACGAAAAAAGTACGACAGATTTAAGAAGAAAAATACGAACATATTCTTGCATCTGGCCAAATGACTATAAATCTGTGATCAGGGATCGCTACTGCTCAAAAATATGCCCACATACAAGTTATAAACACATACTGTGCACTGTGTTCTTTAAATTATTTCCTCCTATAAATTCAAAACAATGCAAATTGTTCCATGAAGTGAAAGCTGTCCCATCTTGCTCGCTGCCGTAAAATAAAAGCATTAGTTTTATTTTGTAAAGTCATTTTCATTCAAGGGTTCGGATCATTAGAAAGGAAGGAAGGAAAGAAGGAAGGAAAGATGGAAGGCAGGAGGCAAGAAAAGAGGGGCAGATGAAAGGAAAAGAAGACAGGAAGGAAAATGGTACTGTGACACCATTTAAGCCCACGTCATGATTTATTTATAAAATATAAAAAATATTGATGTCAAAGAATTAAAAACATCAACATATGTATTCAGTAACGTGAAATATTAAAATCTTTAATTTATTTATGGAAAAAATACATTTACAATCATTATTTTTTGGTCAAGGAGAATATTTTATAGAATATAAAGAATACAGCAACATGATTGAATGCTGATTTTTGTTATACTAAATACAGGTCAAATTTGCACATTTGCATATACAAAAATGTTTATCAGCTGCACAAAAATTTAAAAAAATTATTTTAGTCGAAGTCCACCTCGCAGAATTGTGCCCGTATACAAACAAGGAATAGGAATCATATAGATACATATTACCTTGATTAGCTTAAAGTGTTACGATGGGAAATTGCAGGTGGTGTTTAAGTCAAATCAGTATGAATCAATTCTGAAGTGGCAAGAAGAGACAGATCCAGAAATTAACAATACCATTAAGTGTACCGTATATATATATATATATATATATATATATATATTAGATATTTTACCTAAAACTGTTTCCAGCAATCATCTTAATCATTTAACATAAAGGTAACTGTGATAAACGGCACTGATCACAAACACACATCTAGCTGCTCTTTTGAGGGCATATGTAGGACAAGACCACGTTGATCATATTCTTAATAATGGGAGGTTGTGGATGGAGGTTATTAGGCAGGTGGTGGGCCAAGACCATCTCCCAGGCATCTACCAGGTGAACATTCAGCCCTTTGAACATGGCCCTGAGCACCTTGTCATGCTGCAGCGAATACCAGTCGCTGTTGCACATTGCAATAGCAGGCGTCACAGTTTTGGGGTTTCCAGTCCGGATTATAACCAGAGTGTCTGGAGCCCTGTCCAGCAGCCGCACCACTGCCCTGCGGATGTTCTGCAGCCGTCGGATGTAGAGTTCAATGGGGAAAGTGCCGAAGTGTGCCCAGATGCCAAAAACCACAACGGTGTTAGCGCCGCCGACTAAATGGTCTACGTGATTGGCAATGTACTGCAGTTCGATAGCTGGGATGCTGGAAGAACGGAGAGGAGGACCATGGTATTGGAAGGTCACCAAAATGTTGTCTGCATAGTTTAAGGCCATGAAAGGTCCGGCTTTCTTTGAACTTTGCAGGTTTAACTGCTTGAGATCTAAAAGTATTACAGAAGGAAAGAATTGGTGAGTGCAGTATAAACAAAATCAAAGCTTTGTAATTGTAAATGATTTCTGTTCATTACTACCTGGTAGTGCTTGGTTGAGATATTCAAACCACTGCCTGACGGTAGAGTCTCCATACAGGTGGACCATCTTGCCTTTCAGACATTGGTTGATAACAGAAGGAGTGTTGAACTGGCGGACTGTGGGGCCACTTAATGACTGCCACACATTCTTGTAGTAATAGCCAACAGGTCCAGACTGCACAATATTGCTCTTCACCTCCGGTTGATCTGAGAAGCAGTAAAACCATTTATGACTTACCTTCGTTCCATAATAACAGGATGTACTACTAACAGCTAACAGTTATAGTCTAGTACTCTGCGCTCCATCACTGTTCAAAAAATGGCCTGAAAGTGGTTTCATTCTAATAATCTGTAGAACATTCAATTTTAAATGATTAATATAAAGAATACAGGATGTATGGTGGTAGAAGAAACAATGGTGCATTACTTTTATTTTTTGGCAACACAGTGACACTGGAAGATCCTGAAGATCGAATGGAGACTTTGATGTTAATACCCCTGAAGAGAAGGATACATGAAAGACATGTTACACACATTACCACACTAACAGCATAAGACACAAAAAAGGAGGACATTTCTTTAGAGTTTGAGTCAGCTGTTGATGAATTCATGATCTGTGCCACTGGAATACAGAGTGCGTAACAACACCTCTGGAATCAGGAGTTGCTCCCACTGGAAAAATCTATTTCACTGATTGAAGTGAACATGTTAGTATGAGCAGCACCAGAAAGTCTGATGTCCAGCTAGGATGATAATAAACACCGTGACTTCTGTATGTTTTCCTTTTGTCCAAGTCCGAAACCTTGGCGTGCTGATTGACTCAGATCTGACTTTCAGCAGTCACATCAAATCAGTTACCAAAACAGCCTTCTATCAGCTTAAGAACATATCCAAAGTGAAGGGTTTTATGTCTCAAACAGACCAGGAGAAGTTGATTCATGCTTTCATCTCAAGTAGACTCGACTACTGTAACGGTCTTCTGACTGGACATTAAACAGCTGCAGCTCATTCAGAACGCTGCAGCTCGAGTTTTAACCAGAACAAAGAGATCAGAGCACATTACTCCAGTTCTAAAGTCTTTACACTGGCTCCCAGTCAGCTAGAGAATAGATCTTAAAGTTCTGCTACTAGTCTACAAATCACTGAATGGTTTAGGTCCAGAATACAAGAATGACATGTTAGTAGAATATAAACCCAGTAGAGCTCTGAGATCTACTGACTCAGGTCAGATAGTCGAGCCCAGAGTTCAGACTAAACATGGTGAAGCAGCTTTTAGCTGTTATGCTGCACACAACTGGAACAAACTACCAGCAGAACTGAAATCAGCCCCAACTGTGAACACTTTTAAATCCAGGTTAAAAACATTTCTCTTCTCCTGTGCTTATGATTGAGCTCTTTTAAAGCACTTTACATTTAATCTTTAATTTGCACTCTATGTCCTTTTAATGATTTTAAAGCTAATTTATAATTTTATGCTGCAATCTTATATTTAATTCTCAATTCTAGCATTTTATGTATGTCTTTCTATTTTTCTGTACTTTGTTTTTATTATGGGGATAGGGGTGTGTGTGGGGGGGTTAATTGTATGTTTTAATGTTTCTGTTTAAAACTGCCTTGCCTTATGAAACCAAGTGGCTCATGAGTGATATCGCACATGTTGTAGACACACCTATGTTCTCTATATAAGATGTTTACGAGCATAGTTCAGTGTCAGTTTCCTCTAATAGCATGTGCATGATGACATCGACACAGTGCTGTTATAAAAGACCTGAACTGAGAGTCATCGTCTCCTGCATCTTCCTCATCCATGAGAATCTACTTCAGCATCTCCAGTGAACTCTGCCCATCAACTTATTGTATTATTTTAGACTATAAACATCTCGAGGTTCAATTTTTACAACCTCTAGTTTCACGGTTTTTCACCAAAGAGATACACAAGTAACACTTTATGTTTCTATTAGAAGCCAGTCACATCTTTCTGCTCACTCACCTTTTAAAGAGCTTCTCCTCATTAGCCTCGAGTTTCCCTTGATACCCACCATTGTAGTTGGTGATCCTGGTATCACAGCTCAGGTTCTTTGGCTTGTAGCAAAACCAGGGCTCACCTGTAGTGAGGTCAGTGAAGTTACACTGTGGCTGCGCTGTTGGACGCAGGCAGACATTACATGTGGTAGTTTCAGAGACTGAGCCTGAGCGGAAGACACTCTTGAAACGAATCCTATCCGGCTGTTCTCTGTTTAGCCTTTTCAGCACTGTGACAGCCTCACTGGGGTGAACCAGTGTCACCTGAAAGGACAGAGAACCAGAGTTCAATCCCATTACTTGAAACTGTTATAGTAATAACGACAAATAAAGTGAACAGTACAAAAAGTTGCACATTTTGTTTCAGGTTCAAACCAGATTGATCTCCAGATATTCATGTCTGGAGAACTTATGTTTCACTCAACCTCTCCACAAAGCAGCGATCATCCAATCATAGTTTAGAAACTGTATAGATACAACAGATCTGTTCATCTTTGTGTTCTCTTTTTGAAGCCTCTCCAAATACAAAAACACAAAGATCAAACGCGTCAGGGATGAATTATTGTGTTTGTCTGCTCTAACGTAATCTGCAAATCTTAGCATGTCCAGCTAGTGAGCCAATAACAGTAGTAACTCGGCATTACATTCATGTTTCATCCATTTTTTTCAAGGTTTTTTTTTCCTTATTTGAATTGACAACTGAGGATGTGGTATTGCCCAGTATTTAAGGCGAATTTGTAATTTATGACAATGAAATATACAAATAAAACTGACTTGACATTATAAACTACTACTATAAAACGAAATGTCAGTCTGTACTGGTGGAACAGGCAGCTCAACTGAGAAGATTATTCATATCAAGAAGATTGATATTAGTTGGTCCAGAGTATGGCACAACATCAAGCTGACATATAGAAATCCTAATCAGCAAATGATCTACTTTTGTCATGCGGACACACCTAAAAAGCCTTGCTTGTATTATTGAGACTGCTTATAGCATGTGCCTGAACATGTGTTGGTAATGAAAACGCCCTTTTCTCTTGTTCTCCTTTTGTTGAACAATGAAGAAGTCAAAACTCCAGTATCACTTGTATTATGTAGAACTTTCTTATACTTACTGTTTCAGTCAAAGGCCACAAGCTGAAACATCTTGGACTAACAAGAAAGTTGTTCTATATAATATAAATATTGTTGGAGTTTTGACCTCTTTGGATATTTTTCCTTCTACATGAGTCTTGGAAGTAGGTTTGTTGTTTGTGTGTTTCTCATCACTGTATTATATTAGCTGGTTTATGCTGTCAGAAAAAGGAGTTGTCAATCAATAGAAGAAATAGATTTCTCAATATATTGGAGATGTTGATTACTTTTGGACATATTATTTGTATTAAATGAAGGAACCTCTGTTTTTAAAGTGACAAATGATTTTGAGTGGTAAATCTGTGCCTGTTATTATTCCAAACTGTGTGCCATGTAAAATGAAACATTGGAAAATGGGGCTTAGCTAACTGAAAAAATTAGATTTAACATAGTTACCGCAACCTGTGCGCTTCCCTCCCAGAGTAAAGAAAATACAGCCGAGTAGGAGCCATTGAGATGATCCAACACTTTCCCAGCAACACCTGCACCAAGTGCTCGGTTGTGCAGACGGGCAAGTAAGACGTCTCCCCCAGACTTCTTGGGACGTCCCCGGAAGTCGTACATTTTGATCATAACTTCCAGCTGATCCCCTACGTGCCACTGTTGTCCACCCCTCTCTGGGAGAACAGTGAACCTGCTGTGGGCAGGATCAGTGGTCTGCACCAGGGAAAGAGGAGCTGGCAAGGATGGAGTTTCGGGCCAAGCAATGGAGTCTAATAGGAGGCGCTCCTCCAGAGCATCCTCAGGGGACAGCGGCTCAAAGCTGCAGAAGCGGTGAGTGAGGTGACGTCTTGGGACAGGAACGGTGAGGCTTCCTTTATGCTGAAACTGGCAGGAGGTCAAGAGAGTGATGTGATGAATACATTAAAAAGAATCAATCAACATAAAGCTACTAAATGAAACAAAAAGGAATATTTTTCTGCTAATAAGAAAATCAACTGAATATTTGTAGGAGTTGATGAGAAGTTGATCAAAGACTCGATGATAACTGCAACATAAAAAAGTTAGTAGAACTACAGTCAGAATATCCTTCAAGTCCATTTCAGTAACAGCTGTAACAATAATTTAAATGTTTCTTTTCAGTTTACATGTTAATGAAATCAAGGTGGGCTATTTATTGGAGAGGAATTTTCCTTCCTTTGCTAAATCATTCTTAATGAATTTTCAAATGAGGACAATGTTACAATATGATTATGATGTTAAGATCTAACACAACCGAAGTGTTCTAACAAGTTATTCTGATGGAAAACTGTATGTTTCCTGAATTGGTTGATCATTCTAACAAGTATTGTCTTCGTAGTCCAGGTCTGGCATATGTATATTATTCCTGTGCCATAGAGATCCAATGTTTCCCAGAAACAAGTAAAAACACATCAGTAAGCTAAAAACTGTCACACTTTTCAGGTTGAATGAGAAGTGTTTTGTTTAGCGATGAACACATTCTGTATTCCAGCATAACACGTCACACAAGTGACTGAAATCAATTCACATATTCACATATTCACTTGAATATGTTAGATTGGATAATTTTCCTCAATGAATACATTAATTATATTAAGAAAATAGTTTTATTCGCTCATTTGTTTAATTGCGTTCCCTCTATCTAGTTTTAGGACTTGTGGAAAAACCCACTCAAGATCAAATTCTTACCTCCAGGACGTCCGTGTTAAAAAGCACGAAGAAGAAGACAAACACAGCCAGGAAAACGAAGATGGCAGCATACTTCGGACAGTTAAAGCTGACCATCGTTTCTCTACTAGTTCTGTCCTTCATGTCTGATGATCAGTCTTCACTTATGCCTGAAATGACACAAACAGTGTTAGTTGACACCTTGTTTAGCTGTATTTATGTTAGTGATTACTTGCAAAAACCTGACCTTTTTAATGTAATGAATAACCTAATGCATTAGTTCTGCAATTTAAGCGCTCAGTTGTCATGTCCCGAAATTTATTCTTTGAACAACTACTCCTGTACCTTTTGAGAAGAGTTAGAAAAGAAAATCCACCACAATTTCCGACTACTTTTTTGGCAGACAGGCACTTAGCTGTGTTCTATGGTTATATCACTGCACGGCAGCGAGCAAGATAGGACAGCTTTCACTTCATGGAAAAATTTGCATTCTTTTGAATTTATAGCAGCGGGTCTACTCCGAGCTCCCTCCGGATGACTGAGCTTCTCACCCTATCTCTAAGGGAGAGCCCAGCCACCCTACTTTGCCTTTCGGCTTAGATCTCACTTCACCATGACAGATCTGTGCAGAGTCTGCATTACTGCAGACGCCGCACCGATCCGCCTGTCGATCTCACACTCCATCCTTCCCTCACTCGTGAACAAGACCCCGAGGTATTTGAACTCCTCCACTTGGGGCAGGATCTCATCCCCGACCCGGAGAGTGCATTCCACGCTTTTCCGGTTGAGGACCATGGACTCGGATTAGGAGGTGCTGATTTTCATCCCGGCTGCTTCACATTCGGCTGTGAACTGATCCAGTGAGAGTTGGAGGTCACGGTCTGATGAAGCCAACAGGACCACATCATCCGCAAAAAGCAGTGACCCAATCCTGAGGTCACCAAACTGGACCCCCTCAATGCCCTGGCTGCGTCTAGAAATCCTGTCCATAAAGATTATGAACAGGATCGGTGACAAAGGGCAGCCCTGGTGGAGTCCAACCCTCACTGGAAACAAGTCCGAATTATTACCGGCAATATGGACCAAGCTCTGACACCGGTCATATAGGGAACCGATTTTCATTTACACTTCTCCTTAATTTCACTCTGCCAATTGAGAAATATTATTCTCTATTTCATTTCTATTATATTATTCTTTTTTTTTTCCTACATATTTTTTTTTACAATTTTTATATTTAACATATTTTTAGATGTCCTTGTGGAAGGGGTCTCGTCCAGGGCGTCATTCAAGCTAGAACGGCCACGATGGATCACCATCAGAGCTCTTGACCATAAACCACATGTGCATGTACAATACTTACAGTCTTAGTCACTGTCATTATAATAATAAAACTATTAAAAAAATAGAAAGAAAAAAGAGCAGTGATATTTCTTTGTGATGGGTAAAAGTCAGTATTCAGACATCCCAACTCTCCAGGAAGTTCCGGCAGTCTCCCGCATATTGACAGCGGCTCACTGACGCCCCCAAATGAGATATAATCCCCCAGAATCTGGAGCAAGCATGCAAGAGTGCATGTGTTTGTGTGACTATCAATGCAGGGCGTGTGAGAGCAACGTGTCCTGATAGCTCTGTGTTGTTGCTTATCAAACCAATCGCACCCCACTCACCCTGGAACGGACCTCCCTGAAATGACTTTTTGCAGGTTGGGATGACTTCACTATTCACAGTTTATGTATGAGGGCAAAAAAATGTATTTTGTTGTTCGCGATTGAGTTTAAAGTCATTGCTTCAAAGGACGTCAGACAAAGATGTGTCTGAACGATTATGAAAAAAGAGGAAGTTTAGCATGCTAACACTTGCTAATTAGCAAAGGCAGAGGCTGACAGGAAACTTCTACATTTTTTATGTATTTGTACGTTACTTGAATATTTTCATTTGAAGCTTCTTGCTTCATGCTACTTCCACTCCACTACATTTCAGAGGAAGAATGCCTTTATATTTTTTAAAATTTAGAATAGAATATAGAATATGCCTTTATTGTCATTGTATAAATCGTACAAGGAAATTGCAGGGGGCTCATCACAGTGGCATAGCAACACACACACACACACACAGTACTTACTAATTGTGGCGGATTGTGGTTCGCAGTCATTCATGACACAGCTGAACATTATCCTGCAAAACAAACCAAAAACATTAAACGGATATCTGACACTGAGGTTAGAGTGCCAATCCAACATTATCACAGAAAAAAAAGGTGTAATAATGAAATAGAAATACGATGTTTAAGGAGATTAAGTTGATCTGAACTAAATGTAAGTTTAAGGAGACAAACCCACCTGTCTGCTCTGTCTGCGGCAACTACCCACCTGAAGATGGACCTTGTACTGCGGAAGTATCCACAATAAAAAGATAAGATAAGAACATACAACGAATAAACATACAGACTCAGGCAGTACAAGTTCAGCCCACGTCATGATTTATTTACAAATTATAAGAAATACTGATTTCAAATAATTAAAAACAACATATATATTCAGTAACATGTTAAATATTAAAATCTTGAATTTATTCATGGAAAAAAGACTTTTACAATCGTTATGTTTTGGTCGAGAAGAACACATTATAGAATATAAAGAATACAGCAACATGTTTGAATGATGATTTTTTAATTCTGTTTTAAATACAGGTCAAAAATTACATTTGCATATACAGAAATGTTCATCAGCACAAAAAAAATAACAAACAAAAAACCTCAAATATATATATTAGATATTTTACCCCAAACTGTTTCCAGCAACCATCATAATAATTTAACATAAAGGTAACTGTGATAAACTACACTGATCACAAACACACATCTAGCTGCTTTTTTGAGGGCATATGTAGGACAAGACCACGTTGATCATATTCTTAATAATGGGAGGTTCTGGATGGATGTTATGTGGCAGGCGGTGGGCCAAGACCATCTCCCAGGCATCTACCAGGTGAACATTCAGCCCTTTGAACATGGCCCTGAGCACCTTGTCATGCTGCAGCGAATACCAGTCGCTGTTGAACAGTACAACAGAAGGCGTCACAGTTTTGGGGTTTCCAGTCCGGATTATAACCAGAGTGTCTGGAGCCCTGTTCAACAGCCGCACCACTGCCCTGCGGATGTTCTGCAGCCGTCGGATGTAGAGCTCGGTGGGGAAAGTGCCAAAGTGTGCCCAGACTCCAAAAACTACAACAGTGTTAGCTCCGCCGACTAAACGGTCTATTTCGTTGGCAATGTAGTGCAGTTCGATAGCTGGGACACTGGCAGACATGCCAACAGGAGGACCATGGAATCTGTATGTCACCAAAATGTTGTCTGCATAGTTTAAGGCCATTTCCTCCTATAAATTCAAAAGAATGCAAATTTGTCCATGAAGTGAAAGCTGTCCCATCTTGCTCGCTGCCGTGCACAGTGATATAACCATAGAACACAGCTTGGTGCCTGTCTGCCAAAAAAGTAGTCTGAATTTGTGTTGGATTGTCTTTTCTAACTCTTCTCAAAAGGTACAGGAGTAGTTGCGTACATTACGTCGTCAAGGTGGAGGCGACGTGACGTGATGTAACGCATCTGAGGTTGTCTAACAAAATAAAAGCATTAGTTTTATTTTGTAAAGTCATTTTCATTCCAGGGTTCAGATCATTAGAAAGGAAGGAAGGAAGGAAGGAAGTAAAGATGGATAGAAGGAGGGAAGGAAGGACAGATGGAAGGAAGGATAGGAGGATAGAAGGATATAGTACTGTGACACCATTTAAGCCCACGTCATTTATTTATAAAATATAAAAAATATTGATTTCACATAATTAAAAACATATGTATTCAGTAACGTGAAATATTAAAATCTTTAATTTATTATAGAAAAAATACATTTACAATCATTATTTTTTGGTCGAGAAGAATATTTTATAGAATATAAAGAATACAGCAACATGATTGAATGCTGATATTTGTTATGAACACAGGTCAAATTTGCACATTTGCATATACAAAAATGTTCATCAGCTGCACAAAAATTAAAAAAAATGATTTTAGTCAAAGTCCACCTCGCAGAAATGTGTGTGTTTTTAAAGCTTTCACATGTAAAAATTGATCGTGACCGTATACAAACAAGGAATAGGAACCATATACATACATATTACCTTGATTAGCTTAAAGTGTTATGATGGGAAATTGCAGGTGGTGCTTAAGTCAGACCAGTATGAGTCAATTCTGAAGTGGCACGAAGAGACAGATCCAGAAATTAACAATACCATTAAATGTGCCGTATAACTGTGATAAACTGCACTGATCACAAACACACACCTAGCTGCTCTTTTGAGGGCATATGTAGGATAAGACCACGTTGATCATATTCTTAATAATGGGAGGTTGTGGATGGAGGTTATGTGGCAGGCGGTGGGCCAAGACCATCTCCCAGGCATCTACCAGGTGAACATTCAGCCCTCTGAACATGGCCCTGAGCACCTTGTCATGCTGCAGCGAATACCAGTCGCTGCTGATCAGTGCAATACTAGGTGTCAAAGCTCTGGGGTTTCCAGTCCGGATTATAACCGGAGTGTCTGGAGCCCTGTTCAACAGCCGCACCACTGCCCTGCGGATGTTCTGCAGCCGTCGGATGTAGAGCTCGGTGGGGAAACTGCTGAGGTGTGCCCAGATGCCAAAAACTACAACGGTGTTAGCTCTGCCAACTAAATGGTCTAGTTCATTGGCAATGTAGTGCAGTTCGATAGCTGGGACGCTGGCAGACAGGCAGACAGGAGGACCATGGAATCTGTACGTCACCAAAATGTTGTCTGCATAGTTTAAGGCCATGACAGGTCCGACTAGGTTTGAACTGTGCAGGTTAAACTGCTTGAGATCTACAAGTATTACAGAAGGAAAGAATTGGTGAGTGCAGTATAAACAAAATCAAAGCTTTGCAAGAGATTTCTGTTCATTACTACCTGGTAGTGCTTGGTTGAAATATTCAAACCACTGCCTGATGGTAGAGTCTCCATACAGGTGGACCACCTTGCCTTTCAGACATTGGTTGATAACAGAAGAACTGTTGAACTGGCGGACTTTGGGGCCACTAATTGACTGCCACACATCCTTGTAGTAATAGCCAACAGGTCCAGACTGCACAATATTGCTCTTCACCTCCGGTTGATCTGAGAAAAAGTGAACGGAAACGGGGAGAAACATCTGATATGAAGTCGCTTAAAAGCCATTTATGACTTATCATCATTCCATAATAACAGGATGTACTACTAACAGCTAATAGTTATAGTCTAGTACTCTGCGCTCCATCACGGTTCAAAAAGTGGCTTGAAACTGGTTCCATTCTAATAATCTGTAGAACATTCAATTTTAAATGATTAATATTGAGAATACAGGATGTATGGTGGCAGAAGAAACAATGGTGCATTACCTTTATTTTTTGGCAACACAGTGACATTGGAAGACCCTGAAGCTCGAATGGAGACTTTCATGTTAATACCACTGAAGAGAAGGATACATGAAAGACATCTTACACACATTACCACATTAATAGCATAAGACACAAAAAGGAGGACATTTCTTTAGAGTTTGAGTCAGCTGTTGATGAATTCATGATCTATGCCACTGGAATACAGAGTGGGTAAAAACACCTCTGGAATCAGGAGTTGCTCCCACTGGGAAAATCTATTTCACTTTTGATATAATGATTTCACACTGATTGAAGTGAACATGTTAGTATGAGCAGCACCAGAAAGTCTGATGTCCAGCTAGGATGATAATAAACACTGACTTCTGTATGTTTTCCTTTAGGTAGATTATAATACTATCAGGTGTATTATGAAACCAAGTGGCTCGTGAGTGATATCGCACATGTTGTAGACACACCTATGTTCTCTATATAAGATGTTTACTAGCATAGTTCAGTGTCAGTTTCCTCTATTAGCGTGTGCATGATGACATTGACACAGTGCTGTTATTAAAGGACCTGAACTGAGAATCATTGTCTCCTGCATCTTCCTCATCCATAAGAATCTACTTCAGCATCTCCAGTGAACTCTGTCCATCAACTTATTGTATTATTTTAGACTATAAACATCAATAGGGTCAATTTTTACAGCCTTTAGTTTCACAGTTTTTCACCAAAGAGATACACAAGTAACACTTTATGTTTCTATTAGAAGCCAGTCACATCTTTCTGCTAACTCACCTTTTAAAGAGCTTCTCCTCATTAACCTCGAGTTTCCCTTTAAACCCATCAACGTAGCTGGTGATCCTGGTATCACAGCTCAGGTTCTTTGGCTTGTAGCAAAACCAGGGCTCACCTGTAGTGAGGTCAGTGAAGTTACACTGTGGCTGCGCTGTTGGACGCAGGCAGATATTACAGATGGTAGTTTCAGAGACTGAGCCTGAGCGGAAGACACTGTGGAAACGAATCCTATCCGGCTGTTCTCTGTCTATCCTTTTCAGCACTGTGACAGCCTCACTGGGGTGAACCAGTGTCACCTGAAAGGACAGAGAACCAGAGTTCAATCCCATTACTTGAACCTGTTATCGTAATAAAGACAAATAAAGTGAACACTACTAAAAGTTGCACATTTTGTTTCAGGTTCAAACCAGATTGATCTCCAGATATTCATGTCTGGAGATCATACTTTAGAAACTGTATAGATACAACAGATCTGTTAATCTTTGTGTTCTCTTTTTTAAGCGTCTCCAAATACAAAAACACAAAGATCAAAAGCGTTGGGGATGAATTAGTGTGTTTGTCTGCTCTAACGTAATCTGCAAATCTTAGCATGTCCAGCTAGTGAGCCAATAACAGTAGTAACTCGGCATTACATTCATGTTTCATCCATTTTTTTCAAGGTGTTTTTTCCTTATTTGAATTGACAACTGAGGATGTAGTATTGCCCAGTATTTAAGGCGAATTTGTAATTTGTGACAATGAGATATACAAATAAAACTGACTTGACATTATAAACTACTACTATAAAACGAGATGTCAGTCTATACTGGTGGAACAGGCCGCTCAACTGAGAAGATTATTCATATCAAGAAGATTCATATTCAAGCTGAAACATCTTGGTCTAACAAGAAAGCAGAAATTGACAACAGAGGATGTAGTATTGCTCAGTATTTAAGGAAAATGTGTAATTTGTGACAATGAGATATACAAATTAAATCGACTTGACATTTCAAAGTCCACTACGAGATGCTGGCTGAGCAAAACCTCCCAATGATATTTCTTTAAGTAGTTTAATTATACTCCGGGAATACGGGGTACCGGACCCCTGATAAGGGCCGTCTGTTCCCTGTATGACCGGTGTCAGAACTTGGTCCGCATCGCCGGTAATAAGTTGGACTTGTTTCTGGTGAGGGTTGGACTCCACCAGGGCTGCCCTTTGTCACCGATCTTGTTCATAATTTTTATGGACAGGATTTCTAGGCACAGCCAGGGTGTGGAGGGGGTCCGGTTTGGTGACCTCAGGATTGGGTCACTGCTTTTTGCGGATGATGTGGTCCTGTTGGCTTCATCAGACCGTGACCTCCAACTCTCACTGGATCAGTTCGTGACCGAAAGGACAAGATCGCGGGTACAAGCGGCCGAAATGGGCTTCCTCCGTAGGGTGGCTGGGCTCTCCCTTAGAGATAGGGTGAGAAGCTCAGTTATCCGGAGGGAGCTTGGAGTAGACCCGCTGCTCCTCCGCGTTGAGAGGAGCCAGATGAGGTGGCTCGGGCATCTAATTAGGATGCCTCCCGGAGGCCTCCCTGGTGAGGTATTCAGGACACGTCCCACCGGTAGGAGACCCCGAGGAAGACCCAGGACACGCTGGAGAGACTATGTCTCTCGGCTGGCCTGGGAACGCCTCAGGATCCCCCGGGAAGAGCTGGACGAAGTGGCTGGGGAGAGGGAAGTCTGGGCTTCCCTGCTTAAGTCGCTGCCCCCGCGCCCCGACCCCGGATAAGCGGAAGAGGACGGTACGGTACGGTAGTTTAATCATCTTTTATCATTTTATATAAATATTATATATCATCAAATATAAAGACACTCCTTTTTCTATTAAAGTGATAAGGTGATTCTGTATTGGGGTGATGTATTATAGTGCACAGCATGTGCCACTAGATGTCAGTCTATACTAGTGGAACAGGCAGCTCAACTGAGAAGATTATTCATATCAAGAAGATTCTTATTAGTTGGTCCAGAGTATGGCACAACATCAAGCTGACATATAGAAATCCTAATCAGCAAATGATCTACTTTTGTCATGCGGACACACCTAAAAAGTCTTGCCTGTATTATTGAGACTGCTTATAGCATGAGCCTGATCATATGTTGGCAATGAAAACGCCCTTTTCTCTTGTTCTCCTTTTGTTGAACAATGAAGAAGTCAAAACTCCAGTATAACTTGTATTACGTAGAACTTTCTTATACTTACTGTTTCTGTCACAGGCCACAAGCTGAAACATCTTGGACTAACAAGAAAGTTGTTCCATGTAATATAAATGTTGCTGTTTTGACCTCTTTGGATATGTTTCCTTCTCCATGAGTCTTGGAAGTAGGTTTGTTGTTTGTGTGTTTCTCATCACTGTATTATATTAGCTGGTTTATGCTGTCAGAAAAAGGAATTGCCAATCGATAGAAGAAATAGATTTCTCAATATTTTGGAAATGTTGATTACTCCGGACATATTATCTGTATTAAATGAAGGACCCTCTGTTTTTAAAATGATAAATGATTTTGAGTGGTAAATCTGCACCTGTTATTATTTCAAACTGCGTGCCATGTAAAATGAAACATTGGAAAATGGGGCTTAGCTAACTGTCAGAAACAATTAGATTTAACATAGCTACCTCAACCTGTGCGCTTCCCTCCCAGAGTAAAGAAAATACAGCCGAGTAGGAGCCATTGAGATGATCCAACACTTTCCCAGCCACACCTGCACCAAGTGCTCGATTGTGCAGACTGGTAAGTAAGACATCTCCCCCGGATGTCTTGGGACGTCCCCGGAAGTCGTACATTTTGATCATAACTTCAAGCTGATCCCCTACGTGCCACTGTTGTCCACCCATCTCTGGGAGAACAGTGAACCTGCTGTGGGCAGGATCAGTGGTCTGCTCCAGGGAAAGAGGAGCTGGCAAGGATGGAGTTTCGGGCCAAGCAATGGAGTCTAATAGGAGGCGTTCCTCCAGAGCATCCTCAGGGGACAGCGGCTCGAAGCTGCAGAAGCGGTGGGTGAGGTGACGTCTTGGGAAAGGAACGGTGGGGCTTCCTCTATGCTGAAACTGGCAGGAGGTCAAGAGAGTGATGTGATGAATACATACAAAAGAATCAATCAACATAAAGCTACTAAATGAAACAAAAAGGAAAATTTTTCTGCTAATAAGAAAATCAACTGAATATTTGTAGGAGTTGATGAGAGGAGTTGATCAAAGACTCGATGATAACTGCAACATAAAAAAGTTAGTAGAACTACAGTCAGAATATCCTTCAAGTCCATTTCAGTAACAGCTGTAACAATAATTTAAATGTTTCTTTTCAGTGTACATGTTAATGAAATCAAGGTGGGTATTTATTGGAGAGGAATTTTCCTTCCTTTCATTCTTAATGAATTTTCAAATGGGGACAATGTTACAATATGATTATGATGTTAAGATTTAACACAACCGAAGTGTTCTTACAAGTTATTCTGATGGAAAACTGTATGTTTCCTGAATTAGTTGATCATTCTAAATATTGTCTTCGTAGTCCAGGTCTGGCATATGTATATTATTCCTGTGCCATAGAGCTCCATTGTTTCCCAGAAACAAGTAAAAACACATCAGTAAGCTAAAAACTGTCACACTTTTCAGGTTGAATGAGAAGTGTTTTGTTTAGCGATGAACAAATTCTGTATTCCAGCATAACACGTCACACAAGTGACTGAAATCAATTCACATATTCACTTGAATATGTTAGATTGGATAATTTTCCTCAATGAATACATTAATTATATAAAGAAATTAGTTTTATTCTCTCATTTGTTTAATTGCGTTCCCTCTATCTTGTTTTAGGACTTGTGGAAAAACCCACTCAGGATCAAATTCTCACCTCCAGGACGTCCGTGTTAAAAAGCACAAAGATGAAGACAAACACAGCCAGGAAAACGAAGATGGCGGCATACTTCGGACAGCAAAAGCTGACCATCGTTTCTCTACAAGCTCTGAATTTCATGACTGATGATCAGTCTTCACTTATGCCTGAAATGACACAAACAGTGTTAGTTGACACCTTGTTTAGCTGTATTTATCTGAGTGATTACTTAATAATTACCTGACCTTTTTAACGTAACAAATAATCTAATGCATTAGTTCCGCAATTTAATTTCAACTGAAAATGATAAATTACAGGAAGTGTAAATTAAGTAAGGCACCCTATAAACATATGACTTCATAAAAATTAAATGACTTAAAACAGCAAACGGAAAGAACGGCATGAATAACCCAACTACAATTTCACACAAGGGACAAGCATCAACATTTGCCGTATTCACAGAGGAATAGATGGCACAACAGTGTCACCCTGTCGTGACACTGTTAGGCTACTACCTTACATCTACCCCTTCTTTAATTGACGGCCCCCCAGCCATCAGACCAAACAGAATAAAACAAATGAAAGACTGTCTAAACACAAAATTAGAACAGTTACACTGAAGGTGATGTATGCATGATCTGTGTTGCACAATCAAAGTGAATAAACTAGCTTTGCTTTTATTACATGTGCCCTGATGTTCTTTTTGCTTTAGCCCTCTGCCACAATGTCCACCCTCTCTCTGTCTTCCGCTGGTCCTCTCACAACTTGTGACTCATAAGTCTCTTGGGGGGATGTCGATTTTTCGGCAGGTTCCTCCTTGGAATGCTGGGTGGCTTGATCGTTGGCTAGGGGTGCAACGGTACAGGTAACCCACGGTATGGTCCGTACCTCGGTTTTTGGGCCACAGTTTTGGTATTTGTGCATAAAGAGAACAACTTGTATTCTCCCAAAATTATCTTTTTATTTTGCTTGTCCGGAAAAAAATGCATTTCGCAGTAAACAAATTTCAGTATCACTGGTGTACTGAATAATATAACACTTTTCTTTCAAGTTAACAGTTACTAAACACAACACTTTCAAATGGGTCATCTAATAAGAAGCAACACAGAACTATAAGGACGTGCTCTCACATGCGCACTCTTGCTCGCTGCAGATTCTGGGAGATTGTAACTCATTTGCAGGCATCAGGGAGCTGCTATCAATATGCGGGAGACGCCCGGAACTTCCGGGAGAGTTGGGATGTCTGCGTTTGCACTGCAGACAGTAAAATTGTCAGCAGTTTTCACTCCCTCGTCATTGTATTCAAATTAACCCACACCGAAGATTTGAATGAAACTTTTAAACTTTTGTCTCTCAACTCCTCCGCTAGTGCTGGCCATCAGAGATGGCCCGTTTGCAAACGAATCAGTTCGAACAAACAACTCTTTAAACCGTACAAACTGACCTGATTCCCCGTTTCACTTCTCTCACGGTCTTTCGTTCGCTGTGTTCACTGTTATGTTATCAGAGTGGTGAAGAGAGACCGAAAGAGCCAGCCAATCATATGTTGTCTTTTGAATCACTTGCTCTCAAGATGCGTTCACAGACACTCAAGAAAGATACTGTTCTGTTGAAGCACTCATTTCTGAGTATTAATGAATATTAAGCTAAATGCTAGCTTTCCTGAGTGTCTGTGAACGCATCTTGAGAGCGAATCACTGACTGCATCTTTGTTTTCTCTTTTCCGCTTCTGTGTGAGTTGCACTTTGAACATTGCTCCAGTTACAACAGTGTGAGAGGGGGTGAGTGGATGGAGGCACAACAGTGATTAGACACTAACTAGCGGGTAGGGCTTTTCATCTGCCTGGACAGGCACACACACACACACACACAGACACACACACACATGCGCGCGCACAGTTGCCTGTAAAGCATCAATGCAAAATTAATTGCAAAACCAAAAACATGTGTATTGTTCTATGTAGAGCGGACCGAGCAGTTCAATAATTAACTGATTTATGTTCTCCTCCCCTCCTTGACTCATTTGTCCTGCCTCCACTTCCAATTCCTCTCTTCCTGTGTGTTCATCCAGCCTGTTTATTGTCCCAGGTAAATCTCCCTCTTCAATTTCCTCTGTCATCCTCCCATTCCTCCATGATGTCTGAATCAACTCCCTCACTTGTCACTGCACTAGCCTGCTCCACTGGAAGACACATACATCGCGTAAGGAGGTTGGGGCTGGACCACTTTCTCTGTACCACCATCCTCTTTTCACACCACATACACAGGTATACCGGGTTGCTTCTTTACCACAATATATGGCCGTGACTCCCATCTGTCTCTCAGTTTCTGCCATCCCTCCACATGACATGCTTTGACCAGGACTCTGTCCCCCGGTCTGAAAACTTGACTCTTTGCTTTTTGGTCATAGTACTTGTTCTGCTGTCCCTTAGCATGTTGGGAGGCCTGATTAGCCTGGGTGTAGGCTTGTGACAGACAGTCATGTAGGGTCTGGATATATTCGCTGTATCCATGTGGCTCATTGGTGGTAGAAAGCCCAAAAATCTGGTCAAATGGAAGCCTGGGATGTCTACCAAACATCAGGTAGTACGGTGTGTATCCAGTTGAATCATGTCTGGTGCAATTATAAGCATGTGTGAGGATCCGGTTGAACCTTTCAGTGGTCCCGTTGCCCTGAGGATGGTAGGGGGTTGTGTGTGTCTTGGTGATACCAGTACACTTACACAGCTCCTTCATGACAGCATTTTTCGAAATTGCGCCCTTGGTCTGCATGCAATTTTTCTGGGAATCCAAATGTCCAATCCACTGTACAGGCTTTTTGGTCTTTAGTTGGATAGGCCTGGGCATAGAGGGAGAGGTGGTCAGTAACAATTAGTACATTTTCTATGCCACCCTTTGAATTCTCCAGAGTCAAAAAGTCCACACACTCCAGCTCCATGGGGGCACTGCTGTAGATACTGACCAGGGTTAGACCTCACACTGCTCACATCAAGCCTTGATTTACTGGAACATCTTTGGCCAGTAAAATCTCTCCCTTATCATCTGCAGTGTCCTCTCAAATCCTAAGTGCCCTGAGTCATCATAAAGAGCGGTCTTGACTGATGTATGAAACCTTTCCGGCAGTACCAGCTGTAAAGTACCGGCAGTCTCGGACACAGCGGTACATGATGCCATCCCTCAAGGCAAACTTTCCCACAACCACTGATCCTCTTGCTACGGCTTGGTTTTTGGTTAGATGTCCTTGTGTGTGTGTGTGGGGGGGCATCATTCAAGCTAGAACCGCCACTGTGTTTGAGAAGCCACTTTAGTCCAATAAAGAACTGTAAATGGGACATTGTGTCTGTTATTCCTGCTGTTAGTGTAAAGATTTACAGACTTGGCTGTGTGATGATCGTAGAGTCATTATACTTAAAGGAGGTCTGGACTAAAACAACATTTTACTAAAACGTCATTTTCGGTAATGCAACAGTACTCTAACTAGTTACTTTTCTCAGAAGCTAATGCTGTAATGTAGTTAGTTACTGAATTACTTAATGGCAGTAACTATGTAATGTAATTAGTTACTTTTAAAAGTACCATTCCCCAAAGCTGCTGACATGGCAGCCCGTATGTGGAATATTAAACAGATATAACAGCTGTTTTATTTTAATTTTATTTTCAGCTCTCGTATCATTACTAAAGGACTGCAGTTTTGGGCTAATTTTACACTTAATTTATCTTAACAGCAGATATGATGTGTGAATCAGGATGTGTCAGCAACACCAAAATCACTAATTCAACTTGTTTGAATTGTCTGGTTGGGAGGCTGTAAATAACAGTTAATTTAAGTGTTTTGCTTACATGTTCACAATCATTTCTTTCACACACACATCTTTGGATGCTCAGTTCAGGGATGACATTGACATATCCAAACATATCAGTATAATAATGTGGGAGGAACAAACACGAAGGAATGAGAGTTCAGTTTAGTTTGTGCTTGATTTTAACCAGGACAAAACTTATGACATACTGTTGTCTCCCATTGAGGGAAGGCTTACTAAAGTTAAGGAAACAGTGTTGGAATATCCAAATGACATTTGCTTAACAAAAAAAAAAAGATGTCAGGTTATGTGTCATGTTGACAAACCTAGACATTGTGTTTATATAATTCTACAATACTAATATTCTACTAACAATGTTTTGATATAAAACAATTTGTGGTAAATGTGATCACTTATAACCTAAGGAGTCAGGGTTTCTGCTGCAAGTTAAAGCAAGTAAACTCATTAAAAAATATGGAAATATTATCAGTCACGTTTAGTTTTCATGTTTATGAACTGAAACTTCAAACGTCAAATAAATTAAAGAATATTATGTGTCTTACCTCAG
The DNA here is from genome assembly GCF_027409825.1 of Scomber japonicus. Classification (NCBI taxonomy): domain Eukaryota; kingdom Metazoa; phylum Chordata; class Actinopteri; order Scombriformes; family Scombridae; genus Scomber; species Scomber japonicus. The sequence continues at coordinate 24,159,755 of NC_070599.1, read as the reverse complement.
CAGAGATTCACCTTGAGGGAATATAATGAACTCACATAGATCCTGCCATGTATCCTGAAGCCCTTTCTAATTAACCACTCCCATACACTACTGTGCCAAAAATGATGCGTAGGTATCTCTATATACTTACATTAAAGTAAGAAAGACCACACCTCACATTTCTGCACATTACAGGAGTCAGTTATACCTTATCCATTCGTGTCCAACCAGGACTAAAGTGATGACACACTGTTGTCTCCCATTGGGAGAAAGCTTAGTAAAGTTAAGCAAACACACAGTGTTGGAATATTCAAATGACACTTTCTTCTCCAACAAAAGATTTGTGATACTCGTATGACCAGGAAACAGTCGTAAATGACCTTCGTAAACATGATGAATGGCACCTGTCTGACCTTATATGGTATTTTGTTGGCGTCATTCATGTTAATTTACTATGCTCGGGAACGCGTTCATTTAGAACAGGTGCCATTCATCATGTTTACGAAGGTCATTTACAGCTGTTATCTGGTGATACGAGTGTTTGATGAATACGTAGGTTTAGTTTAGCTAGAACATTTTTTATTTGATGAATCCGACATGGACACTTGTAAATTCCACCTCACGAAAAAATTATATTATTATTTATTCTTGCATCTGGCCCAATGACTATAAATCTGTGATCAGGGATTGCTACTGCTCAAACATATGCCCACATACAAGTTATAAACACATACTGTGCACTGTGTTCTTTAAATTATTTCCTCCTATAAATTCAAAAGAATGCAAATTTGTCCATGAAGTGAAAGCTGTCCCATCTTGTTCGCTGCCGCACACAGTGATATAACCATAGAACACAGCTAGGTGCCTGTCTGCCTAAAAAGTAGTCTGAATTTGTGTTGGATTTTCTTTTCTAACTCTTCTCAAAAGGTACAGGAGAAGTTGCGTACATTATGTCGTCAAGGTGAAGGCGACGTAACGCGTCCGGGGTTGTCTAACAAAATAAAAGCATTAGTTTTATTTTGTAAAGTCATTTTCATTCCAGGGTCCGGATCATTAGAAAGTAAGGAAGGAAAGAAGGAAGGAAAGATGGAAGGCAGGAGGCAAGAAAAGAGGGGCAGATGAAAGGAAAAGAAGACAGGAAGGAAAATGGTACTGACACCATTTAAGCCCATGTCATGATTTATTTATAAAATATAAAAAATATTGATGTCAAAGAATTAAAAACATCAACATATGTATTCAGTAACGTGAAATATTAAAATCTTTAATTTATTTATGGAAAAAATACATTTACAATCATTATTTTTTGGTCGAGGAGAATATTTTATAGAATATAAAGAATACAGCAACATGATTGAATGCTGATTTTTGTTATGAACACAGGTCAAATTTGCACATTTGCATATACAAAAATATTCATCAGCAGCACAAAAATTTAAAAAAAATATTTTAGTCAAAGTCCACCTCGCAGAAATGTGTGTGTTTTTAAAGCTTTCACATGTAAAAATTGATCGTGCCCGTATACAAACAAGGAATAGGAACCATATACATACATATTACCTTGATTAGCTTAAAGTGTTATGATGGGAAATTGCAGGTGGTGTTCATGTCAGACCAGTATGAGTCAATTCTGAAGTGGCAAGAAGAGACAGATCCAGAAATTAACAATACCATTAAGTGTACCGTATATATATATATCTATATATATATAGATATATATATATATAGATATATTATATATATTAGATATTTTACCCAAAACTGTTTCCAGCAACCATCATAATAATTTAACATAAAGGTGACTGTGATAAACTACACTGATCACAAACACACATCTAGCTGCTCTTTTGAGGGCATATGTAGGACAAGATGACGTTGATCATATTCTTAATAATGGGAGGTTGTGGATGGAGGTTATTAGGCAGGTAGTGGGCCAAGACCATCTCCCAGGCATCTACCAGGTGAACATTCAGCCCTTTGAACATGGCCCTGAGCACCTTGTCACGCTGCAGCGAATACCAGTCGCTGTTGGACATTGCAATAGCAGGCGTCACAGTTTTGGGGTTTCCAGTCCGGATTATAACCAGAGTGTCTGGAGCCCTGTTCAACAGCCGCACCACTGCCCTGCGGATGGTCTGCAGCCGTCGGATGTAGAGCTCAGTGGGGAAAGTGCCAAAGTGTGCCCAGACACCAAAAACCACAACGGTGTTAGCGCCGCCGACTAAACGGTCTACTTGATTGGCAATGTACTGCAGTTCGATAGCTGAGATGCTGGAAGAACGGAGAGGAGGACCATGGTATTGGAAGGTCACCAAAATGTTCTCTGCATAGTTTAAGGCCAAGAAAGGTCCGGCTTTCTTTGAACTTTGCAGGTTTAACTGCTTGAGATCTACAAGTATTACAGAAGGAAAGAATTGGTGAGTGCAGTATAAACAAAATCAAAGCTTTGCAAGAGATTTCTGTTCATTACTACCTGGTAGTGCTTGGTTGAGATATTCAAACCACTGTCTGACGGTAGAGTCTCCATACAGGTGGACCATCTTGCCTTTCAGACATTGGTTGATAACAGAAGGAGTGTTGAACTGGCGGACTGTGGGGCCACTTAATGACTGCCACACATTCTTGTAGTAATAGCCAACAGGTCCAGACTGCACAATATTGCTATTCACCTCCGGTTGATCTGAGAAGCAGTAAAAGGACACGGGGAGAAACATCTGATATGAAGTCACTTAAAAGCCATTTATGACTTATCTTCATTCCGTAATAACAGGATGTACTACTAACAGCTAACAGTTATAGTCTAGTACTCTGCGCTCCATCACTGTTAAAAAATTGGCCTGAAACTGGTTTCATTCTAATAATCTGTAGAACATTCAATTTTAAATGATTAATATTAAGAATACAGGATGTATGGTGGTAGAAGAAACAATGGTGCATTACCTTTATTTTTTGGCAACACGGTGACACTGGAAGATCCTGAAGGTCGAATGGAGACTTTGATGTTAATACCACTGAAGAGAAGGATACATGAAAGACATCTTACACACATTACCACACTAACAGCATAAGACACAAAAAAGGAGGAAATTTCTTTAGAGTTTGAGTCAGCTGTTGATGAAATCATGGTCTGTGCCACTGGAATACAGAGTGGGTAAAAACACCTCTGGAATCAGGAGTTGCTCCCACTGGGAAAATCTTCACTGATTGAAGTGAACATGTTAGTATGAGCAGCACCAGAAAGTCTGATGTCCAGCTAGGATGATAATAAACACTGTGACTTCTGTATGTTTCCTTTTAGGTAGATTATAATACTAAGAGGTGTATTATTACAGTCATTGTGTCACTGTTTAGAGCAAGTAACTAATTGGATGAACTAAAATTTCCTTCAATTAAATCAGGACAAAACTGAGGTCATTGTTTTTGGCAATGAAGAGAAGAGGATTGCTGTCAGTAAACATCTCGAGTCACTCTCTCTAAAAACTACGGACCAAGTCCGAAACCTTGGCGTGCTGATTGACTCAGATCTGACTTTCAGCAGTCACATCAAATCAGTCACCAAAACAGCCTTCTATCAGCTTAAGAACATATCCAGAGTGAAGGGTTTTATGGCTCAAACAGACCAGGAGAAGTTGATTCATGCTTTCATCTCAAGTAGACTCGACTACTGTAACGGTCTTCTGACTGGACTCCCACAAAAAAGCATTAAACAGCTGCAGCTCGAGTTTTAACCAGAACAAAGAGATCAGAGCACATTGCTCCAGTTCTAAAGTCTTTACACTGGTTCCCAGTCAGTTCTAAAGTCTTTACACTGGCTCCCAGTCAGCTCTAAAGTCTTTACACTGGCTCCCAGTCAGTTCTAAAGTCTTTACACTGGCTCCCAGTCAGTTCTAAAGTCTTTACACTGGCTCCCAGTCAGCTATAGAATAGATTTTAAAGTTCTGCTACTGGTCTACAAATCACTGAATGGTTTAGGTCCAGAATACAAGAATGACATGTTAGTAGAATATAAACCCAGTAGAGCTCTGAGATCTACTGACTCAGGTCAGATAGTTGAGCCCAGAGTTCAAACTAAACATGGTGAAGCAGCTTTTAGCTGTTATGCTGCACACAACTGGAACAAACTACCAGCAGAACTGAAATCAGCCTCAACTGTGAACACTTTTAAATCCAGGTTAAAAACTCTTCTCTTCTCCTGTGCTTATGATTGAGCTCTTTTAAAGCACTTTACATTTAATCTTTAATTTGCACTCTATGTCCTTTTAATGATTTTAAAGCTAATTTATAATTTTATGCTGCAATCTTATATTTAATTCTCAATTCTAGCATTTTATGTATGTCTTTCTATTTTTCTGTACTTTGTTTTTATTATGGGGATAGGGGTGTGTGTGGGGGGGTTAATTGTATGTTTTAATGTTTCTGTTTAAAACTGCCTTGCCTTATGAAACCAAGTGGCTCATGAGTGATATCGCACATGTTGTAGTCACACCTATGTTCTCTATATAAGTTTACGAGCATAGTTCTGTGTCAGTTTCCTCTAATAGCATGTGCATGATGAAAGGACCTGAACTGAGAGTCATCGTCTCCTGCATCTTCCTCATCCATAAGAATCTACTTCAGCATCTCCAGTGAACTCTGCCCATCAACTTATTGTATTATTTTAGACTATAAACATCTCGAGGTTCAATTTTTACAACCTCTAGTTTCACAATGTTTCACCAAAGAGATACACAAGTAACACTTTATGTTTCTATTAGAAGCCAGTCGCATCTTTCTGCTCACTCACATTTTAAAGAGCTTGTTCTCATTAACCTCGAGTTTCCCTTGATACCCACCATTGTAGTTGGTGATCCTGGTATCACAGCTCAGGTTCTTTGGCTTGTAGCAAAACCAGGGCTCACCTGTAGTGAGGTCAGTGAAGTTACACTGTGGCTGCGCTGTTGGACGCAGGCAGATATTACAGGTGGTAGTTTCAGAGACTGAGCCTGAGCGGAAGACACTCTGGAAACGAATCCTATCCGGCTGTTCTCTGTTTAGCCTTTTCAGCACTGTGACAGCCTCACTGGGGTGAACCAGTGTCACCTGAAAGGACAGAGAACCAGAGTTCAATCCCATTACTTGAAACTGTTATAGTAATAAAGACAAATAAAGTGAACACCACTAAAACTTGCACATTTTGTTTCAGGTTCAAACCAGATTGATCTCCAGATATTAATGTCTGTAGAACTTATGTTTCACTGAACCCCTCCACAAAGCAGCGATCATCCAATCATAGTTTAGAAACTGTATAGATACAACAGATCTGTTAATCTTTGTGTTCTCTTTTTGAAGCCTCTCCAAATACAAAAACACAAAGATCAAAAGCGTTGGGGATGAATTAGTGTGTTTGTCTGCTCTAACGTAATCTGCAAATCTTAGCATGTCCAGCTAGTGAGCAACTAACAGTAGTAACTCAGCATTACATTCATGTTTCATCCATTTTTTTCAAGGTTTTTTTTCCTTATTTGAATTTACAACTGAGGATGTAGTATTGCCCAGTATTTAAGGAAAATTTGTAATTTATGACAATGAGATCTACAAATAAAACTGACTTGACATTATAAACTACTATAAAACTAGATGTCAGTCTATACTGGTGGAACAGGCAGCTCAACTGAGAAGATTATTCATATCAAGAAGATTGATATTAGTTGGTCCAGAGTATGGCACAACATCAAGCTGGCATATAGAAGTCCCAATCAGCAAATGATCTACTTTTGTCATGCGGACACACCTAAAAAGCCTTGCTTGTATTATTGAGACTGCTTATAGCATGTGCCTGAACATGTGTTGGTAATGAAAACGCCCTTTTCTCTTGTTCTCCTTTTGTTGAACAATGAAGAAGTCAAAACTCCAGTATAACTTGTATTATGTAGAACTTTCTTATACTTACTGTTTCTGTCACAGGCCACAAGCTGAAACATCTTGGACTAACAAGAAAGTTGTTCCATGTAATATAAATGTTGCTGTTTTGACCTCTTTGGATATTTTTCCTTCTCCATGAGTCTTGGAAGTAGGTTTGTTGTTTGTGTGTTTCTCATCACTGTATTATATTAGCTGGTTTATGCTGTCAGAAAAATGAGTTGCCAATCGATAGAAGAAATAGATTTCTCAATATATTGGAGATGTTGATTACTCTTGGACATATTATATGTATTAAATGAAGGAACCTCTGTTTTTAAAAATGACAAAGTATTTTGAGTGGTAAATCTGCACCTGTTATTATTCCAAACTGTGTGCCATGTAAAATGAAACATTGGAAAATGGGGCTTAGCTAACTGAAAAAATTAGATTTAACATAGTTACCGCAACCTGTGCGCTTCCCTCCCAGAGTAAAGAAAATACAGCTGAGTAGGAGCCATTGAGATGATCCAACACTTTCCCAGCCACACCTGCACCAAGTGCTCGATTGTGCAGACGGGCAAATAAGACGTCTCCCCCAGACTTCTTGGGACGTCCCCGGAAGTCGTACATTTTGATCATAACTTCCAGCTGATCCCCTACATGCCACTGTTGTCCACCCCTCTCTGGGAGAACAGTGAACCTGCTGTGGGCAGGATCAGTGGTCTGCTCCAGGGAAACAGGAGCTGGCAAGGATGGAGTTTCAGGCCAAGCAATGGAGTCTAATAGGAGACGTTCCTCCAGAGCATCCTCAGGGGACAGCGGCTCGAAGCTGCAGAAGTGGTGGGTGAGGTGACGTCTTGGGACAGGGAAGGTGAGGCTTCCTTTATGCTGAAACTGGCAGGAGGTCAAGAGAGTGATGTGATGAATACATACAAAAGAATCGATCAACATAAAGCTACTAAATGAAATAAAAAGGAAAGTTTTTCTGCTAATAAGAAAATCAACTGAATATTTGTAGGAGTTGATGAGAGAAGTTGATCAAAGACTCGATGATAACTGCAACATAAAAAAGTTAGTAGAACTACAGTCAGAATATCCTTCAAGTCCATTTCAGTAACAGCTGTAACAATAATTTAAATGTTTCTTTTCAGTTTACATGTTAATGACATCAAGGTGGGCTATTTATTGGAGAGGAATCTTCCTTCCTTTGCTAAATCATTCTTAATGAATTTTCAAATGAGGACAATGTTACAATATGATTATGATGTTAAGATCTAACACAACTGAAGTGTTCTTACAAGTTATTCTGATGGAAAACTGTATGTTTCCTGAATTAGTTAATCATTCTAACATCCATTGTTTCCTTCACATCAGTGAGCCAAAAACTGTCACACTTTTCAGGTTGAATGAGAAGTGTTTTGTTTAGCGATGAACAAATTCTGTATTCCAGCATAACACGTCACACAAGTGACTGAAATCAATTCACATATTCACATATTCACTTGAATATGTTAGATTGGATAATTTTCCTCAATGAATACATTAATTATATTAAGAAATTAGTTTTATTCTCTCATTTGTTTAATTGCGTTCCCTCTATCTAGTTTTAGGACTTGTGGAAAAACCCACTCAAGATCAAATTCTCACCTCCAGGACGTCCGTGTTAAAAAGCACGAAGAAGAAGACAAACACAGCCAGGAAAACGAAGATGGCAGCATACTTGGGACAGTTAAAGCTGACCATCGTTTCTCTACTAGTTCTGTCCTTCATGTCTGATGATCAGTCTTCACTTATGCCTGAAATGACACAAACAGTGTTAGTTGACACCTTGTTTAGCTGTATTTATCTGAGTGATTACTTGCAAAAACCTGACCTTTTTAATGTAATGAATAACCTAATGCATTAGTTCTGCAATTTAAGTACTCAGTTGTTTAGTTATGTCCCGAAAATCTGTTACAACAACAACTAGTCCTGTACCTTTTGAGAAGAGCTAGAAAAGAAAATCCAACACAAATTCAGACTACTTTTTTGGCAGACAGGCACCTAGCTGTGTTCTATGGTTATATCACTGTGTACGGCAGCGAGCAAGATAGGACAGCTTTCACTTCATGGAAAAATTTGCATTGTTTTGAATTTATAGCAGCGGGTCTACTCCGAGCTCCCTCCGGATAACTGAGCTTCTCACCCTATCTCTAAGGGAGAGCCCAGCCACCCTACTTTGCTTTTCGGTTCAGATCTCACTTCACCATGACGGATCTGTGCAGAGTCCGCATTACTGCAGACGCCGCACCGATCCGCCTGTCGATCTCACGTTCCATCCTTCCCTCACTCGTGAACAAGACCCAGAGGTACTTGAACTCCTCCACTTGGGGCAGGATCTCATCCCCGACCCGGAGAGTGCACACCACCCTTTTCCGGTTGAGGACCATGGACTCGGATTAGAAGGTGCTGATTCTCATCCCGGCCACTTCACGCTCGGCAGTGAACCAATCCAGTTGGAGGTCACGAAAGCAGTGACCCAATCCTGAGGTCACCAAACCGGACCCCCTCCACACCCTGGCTGCGCCTAGAAATCCTGTCCATAAAAATTATGAATAGGATCGGTGACAAGGGCAGCACTGGCGGAGTCCAACCCTCACTGGAAACAAGTCCGACTTATTACCGGCAATACGGATCAAGCTCTGACACCGGTCATACAGGGAACCAACGGCCTGTATCAGGGGGTCCGATTATCATTTACACTTCTCCTTAATTTCACTCTGCCAATTGAGAAATATTATTCTCTATTTCATTTCTATTATATAATTCTTTTTTTCCTACATATTTTGTTACAATGTCCTTGTGGAAGGGGTCTCGTCCAGGGCGTCATTCAAGCTAGAACGGCCACTGTGGATCACCATCAGAGCTCTTGACCATAAACCACGTGGGCATGTACAATACTTACAGTCTTAGTCACTGTCATTATAATAATAAAACTATTTTAAAAAATAGAAAGAAAAAAGAGCAGTGATATTTCCTTGTGATGGGTAAAAGTCACTATTCAGACATCCCAACTCTCCAGGAAGTTCCGGTAGTCTCCCGCATATTGACAGTGGCTCACTGACGCCCCCAAATGAGATATAATCTCCCAGAATCTGGAGCGAGCATGCAAGAGTGCATGTGTTTGTGTGACTATCAATGCAGGGCGTGTCAGAGCAAAGTGTCCTGATAGCTCTGTGTTGTTGTTTATCAGACCAATCTCACCCCCCCACCCCGACCCACACTGGAACGGACCTCCCTGAAATGACTTTTTGCAGGTTGGGATGACTTCACTATTCACAGTTTATGTATGAGGACAAAAAAATGTATTTTGTTGTTCGCGATTGAGTTTAAAGTCATTGCTTCAAAGGACGTCAGACAAAGATGTGTCTGAACGATTATGAAAAAAGAGGAAGTTTAGCATGCTAACACTTGCTAATTAGCAAAGGCAGAGGCTGACAGGAAACGTCTACATTTTTTATGTATTTGTACGTTACTTGAATATTTTCATTTGAAGCTTCTTGCTTCATGCTACTTCCACTCCACTACATTTCAGAGGAAGGACGCCTTTATATTTTTTAAAATTTAGAATAGAATATAGAATATGCCTTTATTGTCATTGTATAAATCGTACAAGGAAATTGCAGGGGGCTCATCACAGTGGCATAGCAACATACACACACACACACACACACACACACACACAGTACTTACTGATTGTGGCGGATTGTGGTTCGCAGTCATTCATGACACAGCTGAACATTATCCTGCAAAACAAACCAAAAACATTAAACGGATATCTGACACTGAGGTTAGAGTGCCAATCCAACATTATCACAGAAAAAAAAGGTGTAATAATGAAATAGAAATACGATGTTTAAGGAGATTAAGTTGATCTGAACTAAATGTAAGTTTAAGGAGACAAACCCACCTGTCTGCTCTATCTGTGGCAACTACCCACCTGAAGATGGACCTTGTACTGCGGAAGTATCCACAATAAAAAGATAAGATAAGAACATACAACGAATAAACATACAGACTCAGGCAGTACAAGTTCAGCCCACATCATGAGTCATATACAAATTATAAGAAATACTGATTTCAAATAATTAAAAACGACATATATATTCAGTAACATGTTAAATATTAAAAGCTTCAATTTATTCATGGAAAAAAGACTTTTACAATCATTATTTTTTGGTCCAAGAGAACAAATTATAGAATATAAAGAATACAGCAACATGTTTGAATGATGAATTTTGTTATAAATACAGTGTACCGGTACATTAAGTGTACCGTATAACTGTGATAAACTACACTGATCACAAACACACATCTAGCTGCTCTTTTGAGGGCATATGTAGGACAAGATGACGTTGATCATATTCTTAATAATGGGAGGTTCTGGATGGATGTTATGTGGCAGGCGGTGGGCCAAGACCATCTCCCAGGCATCTACCAGGTGAACATTCAGCCCTTTGAACATGGCCCTGAGCACCTTGTCATGCTGCAGCGAATACCAGTCGCTGCTGACCAGTACAAAAGAAGGTATCAAAGCTCTGGGGTGTCCAGTCCGGATTATAACCAGAGTGTCTGGAGCCCTGTTCAACAGCCGCACCACTGCCCTGCGGATGTTCTGCAGCCGTCGGATGTAGAGCTCGGTGGGGAAACTGCTGAGGTGTGCCCAGATGCCAAAAACTACAACGGTGTTAGCTCCGCCGACTAAACGGTCTATTTCATTGGCAATGTAGTGCAGTTCGATAGTTGGGACGCTGGCATATGTGCAGACAGGAGGACCATGGAATCTGTACGTCACCAAAATGTTGTCTGCATAGTTTAAGGCCTTGAAAGGTCCGACTTTGACTGAACTGTGCAGGTTAAACTGCTTGAGATCTACAAGTATTACAGAAGGAAAGAATTGGTGAGTGCAGTATAAACAAAATCAAAGCTTTGCAAAAGATTTCTGTTCATTACTACCTGGTAGTGCTTTGTTGAAATATTCAAACCACTGCCTGACGGTAGAGTCTCCATACAGGTGGACCATCTTGCCTTTCAGACATTGGTTGATAACAGAAGGACTGTTGAACTGGCGGACTGTGGGGCCACTTACTGACTGCCACACATTCTTGTAGTAATAGCCAACAGGTCCAGACTGCACAATATTGCTCTTCACCTCCGGTTGATCTGAGAAGCAGTAAAACCATTTATGACTTACCTTCATTCCATAATAACAGGATGTACTACTAACAGCTATCAGTTTTAGTCTAGTACTCTGCGCTCCATCACTGTTCAAAAAATGGCCTGAAACTGGTTTTATTCTAATAATCTGTAGAACATTCAATTTTAAATGATTAATATTGAGAATACAGGGAGTATGGTGGTAGAAGAAACAATGGTGCATCACCTTTATTTTTTGGCAACACGATGACACTGGAAGATCCTGAAGGTCGAATGGAGACTTTCATGTTAATACCACTGAAGAGAAGGATACATGAAAGACATCTTACACACATTACCACACTAACAGCATAAGACACAAAAAAGGAGGACATTCCTTTAGAGTTTGAGTCAGCTGTTGATGAATTCATGATCTATGCCACTGGAATACAGAGTGGGTAAAAACACCTCTGGAATCAGGAGTTGCTCCCACTGGGAAAATCTATTTCACTTTTGATATTATGATTTCACAATGATTGAAGTGAACATGTTAGTATGAGCAGCATCAGAAAGTCTGATGTCCAGCTAGGATGATAATAACACTGTGACTTCTGTATGTTTTCCTTTAGGTAGATTATAATACTATCAGGTGTATTATGAAACCAAGTGGCTCGTGAGTGATATCGCACATGTTGTAGACACACCTATGTTCTCTATATAAGATGTTTACTAGCATAGTTCAGTGTCAGTTTCCTCTAATAGCATGTGCATGATGACATCGACACAGTGCTGTTATTAAAAGGACCTGAACTGAGAATCATTGTCTCCTGCATCTTCCTCATCCATGAGAATCTACTTCAGCATCTCCAGTGAACTCTGCTCATCAACTTATTGTATTATTTTAGACTATAAACATCAATAGGTTCAATTTTTACAGCCTTTAGTTTCACAGTTTTTCACCAAAGAGATACACAAGTAACACTTTATGTTTCTATTAGAAGCCAGTCACATCTTTCTGCTCACTCACCTTTTAAAGAGCTTCTCCTCATTAACCTCGAGTTTCCCTTTTAACCCATCAACGTAGCTGGTGATCCTGGTATCACAGCTCAGGTTCTTTGGCTTGTAGCAAAACCAGGGCTCACCTGTAGTGAGGTCAGTGAAGTTACACTGTGGCTGCGCTGTTAGGCGCAGGCAGATATTACAGATGGTAGTTTCAGAGACTGAGCCTGAGCGGAAGACACTCTTGAAACGAATCCTATCCGGCTGTTCTCTGTTTAGCCTTTTCAGCACTGTGACAGCCTCACTGGGGTGAACCAGTGTCACCTGAAAGGACAGAGAACCAGAGTTCAATCCCATTACTTGAAACTGTTATAGTAATAACGACAAATAAAGAGAACACTACTAAAAGTTGCACATTTTGTTTCAGGTTCAAACCAGATTGATCTCCAGATATTCATGTCTGGAGATCATACTTTAGAAACTGTATAGATACAACAGATCTGTTAATCTTTGTGTTCTCTTTTTTAAGCATCTCCAAATACAAAAACACAAAGATCAAAAGCGTTGGGGATGAATTAGTGTGTTTGTCTGCTCTCACGTAATCTGCAAATCTTAGCATGTCCAGCTAGTGACCCTACCACTAACAGTTGTAACTCAGCATTACATTCATGTTTCATCCATTTTTTTCAAGGTTTTTTTTCCTTATTTGAATTTACAACAGAGGATGTAGTATTGCCCAGTATTTAAGGAAAATGTGTAATTTGTGACAATGAGATATACAAATTAAATTGTCTTGACATTATAAAAGTCCACTACGAGATGCTGGCTGAGCAAAACCTCCCAATGATATTTCTTTAAGTAGTTTAATTATACTCCGGGAATACGGAGTACCGGACCCCCTGATAAGGGCCGTCTGTTCCCTGTATGACCGGTGTCAGAGCTTGATCTGTATTGCCGGTAATAAGTCGGACTTGTTTCTGGTGAGGGTTGGACTCCACCAGGGCTGCCCTTTGTCACCCATCTTGTTCATAATTTTTATGGACAGGATTTCTAGGCGCAGCCAGGGTGTGGAGGGGGTCCTGTTGGCTTCATCAGACCGTGACCTCCAACTCTCACTGGATCAGTTCGCAGCCGAATGTGAAGCAGCCGGGATGAAAATCAGCACCTCCAAATCCGAGTCCATGGTCCTCAACTGGAAAAGGGTGGAGTGCCATCTCCAGGTCGGGAATGAGATCCTGCCCCAAGTGGAGGAGTTCAAGTACCTCGGGGTCTTGTTCACGAGTGAGGGAAGGATGGAGCGTGAGATCGACAGGCGGATCGGTGCGGCGTCTACAGTAATGCGGACTCTGCACAGATCCGTCGTGGTGAAGAGAGAGCTGAGCCGAAAGGCGAAGCTCTCTAAAATGACAAATGATTTTGAGTGGTAAACCCTCACCTATGGTCATGAGCTTTGGGTAGTGACCGAAAGAACGAGATCGCGGGTACAAGCGGCCGAAATGAGCTTCCTCCGTAGGGTGGCTGGGCTCTCCCTTAGAGATAGGGTGAGAAGCTCAGTTATCCGGAGGGAGCTCGGAGTAGACCCGCTGCTCCTCCGCGTCGAGAGGAGCCAGATGAGGAGGCTCGGGCATCTAATTGGGATGCCTCCCGGACGCCTCCCTGGTGAGGTATTCAGGACATGTCCCACCGGAAGGAGACCCCGAGGAAGACCCTGGACACGCTGGAGAGACCATGTCTCTCGGCTGGCCTGGGAACGCCTCGGGATCCCCCGGGAAGAGCTGGGCGAAGTGGCTAGGGAGAGGGAAGTCTGGGCTTCCCTGCTTAAGCTGCTGCTCCAGCGCCCCGACCCCGGATAAGCGGAACAGGATGGTACGATCAAGCTGACATATAGCAAATGATCTACTTTTGTCATGCGGACACACCTAAAAAGTTTTGCCTGTGTTATTGAGACTGCTTATAGCATGTGCCTGAACATGTGTTGGCAATGACAACGCCGTTTTCTCTTGTTCTCCTTTTGTTGAACAATGAAGAAGTCAAAACTCCAGTATCACTTGTATTATGTAGAACTTTCTTATACTTACTGTTTCGGTCAAAGGCCACAAGCTGAAACATCTTGGTCTAACAAGAAAGTTGTTCTATATAATATAAATGTTGCTGGAGTTTTGACCTCTTTGGATATTTTTCCTTCTCCATGAGTCTTGGAAGTAGGTTTGTTGTTTGTGTGTTTCTCATCACTGTATTATATTAGCTGGTTTATGCTGTCAGAAAAATGAGTTGTCAATCAATAGAAGAAATAAATTTCTCAATATATTGGAGATGTTGATTACTCTTGGACATATTATCCGTATTAAATGAAGGACCCTCTGTTTTTAAAATGACAAATGATTTTGAGTGGTAAATCTGCGCCTGTTATTATTCCAAACTGTGTGCCATGTGAAATGAAACATTGGAAAATGGGGCTTAGCTAACTGTCAGAAACAATTAGATTTAACATAGTTACCTCAACCTGTGCGCTTCCCTCCCAGAGTAAAGAAAATACAGCCGAGTAGGAGCCATTGAGATGATCCAACACTTTCCCAGCCACACCTGCACCAAGTGCTCGATTGTGCAGACGGGCAAATAAGACATCTCCCCCAGACTTCTTGGGACGTCCCCGGAAATCGTACATTTTGATCATAACTTCCAGCTGATCCCCTACGTGCCACTGTTGTCCACCCCTCTCTGGGAGAACAGTGAACCTGCTGTGGGCAGGATCAGTGGTCTGTTCCAGGGAAAGAGGAGCTGGCAAGGATGGAGTTTCGGGCCAAGCAATGGAGTCTAATAGGAGGCGCTCCTCCAGAGCATCCTCAGGGGACAGCGGCTCGAAGCTGCAGAAGCGGTGGGTGAGGTGACGTCTTGGGACAGGAACGGTGAGGCTTCCTTTATGCTGAAACTGGCAGGAGGTCAAGAGAGTGATGTGATGAATACATTAAAAAGAATCGATAAACATGAAACTACTAAATGAAATAAAGGAATATTTTTCTGCTAATAAGAAAATCAACTGAATATTTGTAGGAGTTGATGAGAGAAGTTGATCAAAGACTCGATGATAACTGCAACATAAAAAAGTTAGTAGAACTACAGTCAGAATATCCTTCAAGTCCATTTCAGTAACAACTGTAACAATAATTTAAATGTTTCTTTTCAGTTTACATGTTAATGACATCAAGGTGGGTATTTATTGGAGAGGAATTTTCCTTCCTTTCATTCTTAATGAATTTTCAAATGAGGACAATGTTACAATATGATTATGATGTTAAGATCTAACACAACCGAAGTGTTCTTACAAGTTATTCTGATGGAAAACTGTATGTTTCCTGAATTAGTTGATCATTCTAAATATTGTCTTCGTAGTCCAGGTCTGGCATATGTATATTATTCCTGTGCCATAGAGCTCCATTGTTTCCCAGAAACAAGTAAAAACACATCAGTGAGCCAAAAACTGTCACACTTTTCAGGTTGAATGAGAAGTGTTTTGTTTAGCGATGAACAAATTCTGTATTCCAGCATAACACGTCACACAAGTGACTGAAATCAATTCATATATTCACTTGAATATGTTAGATTGGATATATTTCCTCAATGAATAAAGAAATTAGTTGTATTCTCTCATTTGTTTAATTGCGTTCCCTCTATCTAGTTTTAGGACTTGTGGAAAAACCCACTCAATATCAAATTCTTACCTCCAGGACGTCCGTGTTAAAAAACACGTAGATGAAGACAAACACAGCCAGGAAAACGAAGATGGCAGCATACTTCGGACAGCAAAAGCTGACCATCGTTTCTCTACAAGCTCTGTCCTTCATGTCTGATGATCAGTCTTCACTTATGCCTGAAATGACACAAACAGTGTTAGTTGACACCTTGTTTAGCTGTATTTATGTTAGTGATTACTTAATAATAATAATAATGTTAGTGATTACATAAGGTCCGCAATTTAAGTTCAACTGAAAATGATAAATTACAGGAAGTGTAAATTAAATAAGGCACCCTATAAACATATGACTTCATAAAAATTAAATGACTTAAAACAGCTAACTGAAAGAATAATGCTTCATCCTGCACTATTTCCACTGAGCAGGTGCTCTACTCATGCACAGCAAGCTAGCCAACATTACAGCCAAAGTTTTCATACAAAATATAAGTGTTTGTGTCTCAAACCCACACCGAAATGTAAACATGGAAATTAACACATCAGATGAACATAAGGACTAGACGGGTGATTTTAGTTAAGATATTTTAAAAGGATGCAGGCTGCCACTTACACTGCTTACCTTCACAGAGGAATAGATGGCACAACAGTGTCACCCTGTGGTGACACTGTTAGGCTACTACCTTACATCTACCTCTTCTTTAATTGATGGCGCCCCAGCCATCAGACCAAACAGAATAAAACAAATGAAAGACTCTCTAAACACAAAATTAGAACAGTTACACTGAAGGTGATGTATGAATGATCTGTGTTGCACAGAGAATGTGTGTGTAACTCCAATCAAAGTGAATAAACTAGCTTTGCTTTTATTACATGTGCCCCGATGTTCTTTTTGCTTTAGCCCTCTGCCACAATGTCCACCCTCTCTCTGTCTTCCGCTGGTCCTCTCACAACTTGTGACTCATAAGTCTCTTGGGGGGATGTCGATTTTTCGGCAGGTTCCTCCTTGGAATGCTGGGTGGCTTGATCGTTGGCTAGGGGTGCAACGGTACAGGTAACCCATGGTATGGTCCGTACCTCGGTTTTTTGGCCACAGTTTTGGTATTTGTGCATAAAGAGAACAACTTGTATTCTCCCAAAATTATCTTTTTATTTTGCTTGTCAGCAAAAAATGCATTTCGCAGTAAACAAATTCCAGTATCACTGGTGTACTGAATAATATAACACTTTTCTTTCAAGTTAACAGTTACTAAACACAACACTTTCAAATGGGTCATCTAATAAGAAGCAACACAGAACTATAAGGACGTGCTCTCACATGCGCACTCTTGCTTGCTGCAGATTCTGGGAGATTGTAACTCATTTGCAGGCATCAGGGAGCTGCTATCAATATGCGGGAGACGCCCGGAACTTCCGGGAGAGTTGGGATGTCTGCGTTTGCACTGCAGACAGTAAAATTGTCAGCAGTTTTCACTCCCTCGTCATTGTATTCAAATTAACCCACACTGAAGATTTGAATGAAACTTTTAAACTTTTGTCTCCCAACTCCTCCGCTAGTGCTGGCCATCAGAGATGGCCCGTTTGCAAACGAATCAGTTCGAACAAACAACTCTTTAAACCGTACAAACTGACCTGATTCCCCGTTTCACTTCTCTCTCGTTCTTTCGTTCGCTGTGTTCACTGTTATGTGATTGATGAAGAGAGACTGAGAGAGCCAACCAATCCTATGTTGTCTTTTGAATCACTTGCTCTTACGATGTGTTCACAGACACTCAGGAAAGATACTGCACTCATTTCCGAGTATTAATGAATATTAAGCTAAATGCTAGCTTTCCTGAGTGTCTGTGAACGCATCTTGAGAGCGAATCACTGACTGCATCTTTGTTTTCTTTTTTCCGCTTCTGTGTGAGTTGCACTTTGAACATTGCTCCAGTTACAACAGTGTACCTGGGTGAAGATTTTCTTTGTCTTGAGCCCGGAACTTTTGAGTCTCTCTTGCAAGGTTTCTGAGCTCAGCTTGCAGTTCTCGGAAGCTCAAACGGCTGAGCTTCATTGGTGCAATCCTTGCATACACCACCTCATCATTAAGACCCCTCAAGAACTGCAGAGTGAGTGTAATATCACGATAAGGGAATGGCCTGCCCAATCCGTGTATCATTCGTTCTTTCTATTTTCAATTGGAAATCAAAAATCAAAAAAGGAAAAAGTGACAAATTACTTTGTTTTTTGTTTTTAAATCTAACACAAAAAAAGAAAAAATGTCTGGTTTTTCATATTTCAATTTTAGGCTCAAATGGAAAAACGGACCACAGGACTGAATTTGATTTTAATATTTAATTGGTCGGTTTACGTGACCCGGAAATGGATCTGCGCTCAGCAGAGAAAATTTATCATAGCCCGTACCATGAATTCCGGCGTCAGGTGATGCTTGTGCTTTAAAAAGTGCAAATGAAGCAGATAATGACCACATGGACACCTGTGGGACTATAAACAGCTGAGAAACAAGCCACAAAATACAACAGAGATTGTTATCTTTAGAAAGCAAACAGCAACACCCACTGATAGGTTTACATGAGTGAGGGTAACTGGTCATTGTAAATATATACTTACAAATCTGGGGCCTCATTTATCAAAAAGGATGTAAAACTGCTGCTACATTTTTGCATACGGTGAAAAGACAATTTCGCAATTTTCCATTAATAAATGACACCTCATACTCTGCCCCCGGAACGCCTGGACACAACCATATATGGTCAGCACGTGCATATTAATTAGCCATGTGCCCTCTGTGGAGCGGCTACAGAGTGACAACAAAGACAAGGGGAGAGGGCAGGGGAAAGAAGCGAAACTTCTCCGAGAGCGAGATACACGGCGATATTGGGCAATAAATCAGTCAGAAAAATTATCTTGCATTTTAATAAGCTACAATAAAAACAAAAACCTCCCAGATCTCATGGAAAGTGAGCAGAAAGAAGAATAATCTTATGTAATCTGAAAAATCCTGCTGATTTTATCAGTCATGTCCTCTTTTAGCGTCACACGCTTTGTTGCCTTAAACAGCACATAGCTCTCCATGGTCGATGGTTGATGGAACGTGGTCCAGATCCATGGCGGCTAGAAAGCTAACGCTAACGCTCATTACCAAACTTCCGGGTCACGACCAATTAAATATTAAAATCAAATTCAGTCCTGTCGTCCATTTTTCCATTTCATATTTTTTATTTGAAACCAGACATTTTTTCTTTTTTTGTGTTAGATTTAAAAACAAAAAACAAAATAATCTGTCACTTTTTCCTTTTTTGATTTTTGATTTCCAATCGAAAATAGAAAGAACGAATGATACACGGATTCAATCCCATCTTTGACTTTCCTCCACAGCTCTCAGTGTTGCCTCCAGTGCTATAGCATAAGAGCAGGCAGACTCTCCTGACCTCTGCCTACACTCATAGAAGTCAGCTAGTGGATCTAGGGAGCCTTGGGTGTCACTGTATTCAGCCCTCAGTTCCTCAAATGCCTTCTCGGGGGTTTTGGTCATGGGAAGGTAGATTTAGAACCAGCTTTCTGGGCTCACCACCACAGTTGAAAAGCGGAGGTGTGTTGGGAGCTCTATTGCCTCCAGGAGATATTGTATATCGCGAACCAAGTCCTCTTTAAGCATTTTGCTGTCTGCACTGCCAGTGAAGACTTGGACATTTTTCACGTGATGAGTTTGCAGTTTGCATGAAACCACCGTAGGCAGCTGATGGAAGGGTTGAGTTGGCTATGGTGTGGGTTGTGGGAATGCATTGAAGTACACGCTGGCTTGAGGGTCTGAGGCAGGCACTGGAGCCAAGCCTTAGGCAGGGGCTGTGTGGTCAGAAACTGTATATTGCACAATCAGAGGGGCCTCAGGACAATGAATGAAATATTTAACCAAAATTGCGTTCTGCACGGCATGAATAACCCAACTAAAATTTCACGTAAGGGACAAGCATCAATTTTTGCCGTACAGAGGAATAGATGGCACAACAGTGTCACCCTAGTATAGTGTAGTATTTAGGTTACTACCTCACATGTATATAGTGTATATTTATGGATGTCCTTGTGGTTCTCTAACTTGTAACTTGCAATGTTGGAGGTGGTGATTGTGCACTTTAAATAGTGTGTTTCCTGTTCTAAGTGCAATAGTGTAATAACAGGAGTCTCTTAACTGTGTTTTTCCATTGTTCTGATGAACCACCACTGGCAGAGTCTCAGGTGAGGTTAGAAAACCTGACAGCAGCTGGTTACAGAACAGCACATTAAATATTAATTTTGGTCACAGATTTTTAGTCAGCAAGTCAGTCAATACAATGTCCCAATGTCCCCCAATAAGGAAACAGTGTTGGAATATCCAAATGACATTTGCTTAACAAAAAAAGATGTCAGGTTATGTGTCATGTTGACAAACCCAGAGATTGGGCCATATGCAAGAATATGATCATATTTTTCTTTGTGAGGTGGAATTTACGAGTGCACCACGTCGGATTCATCAAACACTCGTATCACCAGGAAACAGTCGTAAATGACCTTCGTAAACATGATGAATCCCACCTGTTGTACATGAACGCGCGTTCCCGAGAATAGTAAATTAACATGAATGACACCCCTAAAACACCATATAAGATCAGACAACTGGCAGGTTGTGGAGAAGCTCCATTCTTGAAAATGACACTAAAGACTAAGATAAGATAAGAACTTTAGCTCTCAGACTGAGGTCCCACTCTCAGCAATAGATCAACAGAAACACTTTTTATTATTTAGTGTTAGTGGTGGAATTAAAGGTCCTGAGAAAGACAAAGAATGAGGAAAACTGACCCGTGCTGTGAACGCTGTCTCAGAAATAAAAACAAAAATGACTTAACATGAATCATGCCAGGGGATGTCATCAGTCAGGGATTACTTCGATAAGCAATATTTCAATTAAATGAATAAAAGTAATTCATAAATAGTCAGTTCATATTGTGGGAAAGTCGCGTTGTAGTTTCGGCCGCTTGCATTATATCATAGTTGTAATTGTTAATTTAAATGACTGATATATCTACCTAAAATGTTAAATAGCCTACTTCTTTATACTAAATAGCCTAATAATTTTACAAACAGAGTAATGTCATCATGATTATGGATTCAGAGGTGCTGTTTAATGAACGGCACATAGTATACACTTCACATCCCCTGTAGTTCACACCCATTACTCAGCGGTCTCTAAAATACTGACAATATAATATACGCTCAGCCTTCTCTGTTCAAGAGAACTAGTGAATACACCACTAAGTTGCTCAGAACAATGTTTCAGTATTTTAGATCCCGTCAGGCCCTGGACTCTTATTGCACTTGATTTCCTTAACGCAGCCCTGACATCATCCTGTGTAAATGAAAGGGAGCTTGACTCAGACCCAGCTGGTCCTCTCCATAATATATCAATTTCATCTGAAAAATCATGAATATCAAAGCGTGAATAAAAGGCATTTAATGCTTCAGATAGGTCACTATTTTTCCTCATAACCTGATATTGAGTAGTCTCAGTAGACTGAGACTGTAAAGTCACTGCTGCAGATAGATGCTCAATCTAGAATATTTGATTAAGTTCATTCAGTGACATTAAAAACCTGGTGTTGCCTCAAGGCGGTTAAACATGTTTCTTATCTTGGCACATATGTTAAGCTCCTTTTCCTTCTCCTCCCCTTTGCATTGACAACTAAAACAAGAATATGTGAACTCTTGTGGACAAGGTTCATCTTCAGGTTGGTGGTCAAAGCAAACAGAGCAGACAGGTTTGTTTTCTCTTTAAATTTACATTTAGTTCAGAACAAATTTAGTGTCAAAATCTCCTGACACATCCTATTTATATTTTGCATTATTGAATGTTTTTGTTTGTGATAACGTTGTATCAGCATTTCTCAACCTCAATGAATACCAACCACAACTGTAAAGTTTAGTCAAGACAGCGAAGGTTCGAGGGGAAAACTACGTAAAATTCTAATAAGGCATCTTGAAAAGGAATACATAAAAGTTGTTACTCTTTTTTTCTTCTCAAGTATGTTTATTGTGTTTTCTTTGTTTTTATAAACACAATAAACATAATTTAAAAAAGCTCAGCTCAACATTGGTCTGGACAGTCAGCATGGAAACACAGTGACACTTATAGATGTAAGATATACCTCAGTAGTGCAATGCATAGGAATAAAAAATAAAACCCAAATCACGATCCTAAAACGCTCAGATGACATAGTTGCAATTTACAATGTTATTAGCAGGATACAGAGGACAGTAGCCACTGTAAAATTAGACTAGCGGTGATATGGAGTCCAAATTTTAAAAGTTCTTACTTAATTTTCGTCATCTAAAGAGACATACAGACAAAAAATAAAAAGGCATATTAAATGAAGTGCCAACGTGCACAACTTGCTCTTGCACATCCGAACACTGCAATGTCTGTTCTTTCTCAACAGAACATTTGCATAGATGGTCACGATGATTTGAAGTGTTGCTTCAGTGTCCGAAACCTCGTAACTTACTCAGCAGTATATCAGTAACTACATTTTCCCCCTCCAACGTATTACTTCTTATCTTATCTTTTTATTGTGGATACTTCTGCAGTACAAGGTCCATCTTCAGGTTGGTAGTTGGCGCAGACAGAGCAGACAGGTGGGTTTGTCTCCTTAAACTATTTCATTGTTACACCTTTTTTTCTGTGATAATGTTGGATTGGCACTCTTAACCTCCGTATCAGATATCCGTTTACTGTTTTTGGTTTGTTGTGCAGGATAATGTTCAGCTTAAATCAATATGTAGTAAGTTTCAAGTAGAAATTTCAAAAAATATAAAGGCATCCTTCCTCTGAAATGTAGTGGAGTGGAAGTAGCATGAAGCAAGAAGCATCAAATGAAAATATTCAAGTAAGAAGTTTCCTGTCAGCCTCTGCCTTTGCTAATTAGCAAGTGTTAGTATGCTAAACTTCCTGTTTTTTCACCATGGTTCAGACACATCTTCGTCTCACGGTCTTCGAAGCAATGACTTTAAACTCAATCGCGAACAACAAAATGCATTTTTTTGCCCTCATACATAAACTGTGAATAGTGAAGTCATCCCAACCTGCAAAAAGTCATTTCAGGGAGGTCCGTTCCAGGGTGGGTGGGGTGCGATTGGTCTGATAAACAACAACACAGAGCTATCAGGACACGTTGCTCTCACACGCCCTGCATTGATAGTCACACAAACACATGCACTCTTGCATGCTCGCTCCAGATTCTGGGGGATTATATCTCATTTGGGGGTGTCAGGGAGCCGCTGTCAATATGCGGGAGACTACCGGAACTTCCTGGAGAGTTGGGATGTCTGAATAGTGACTTTTACCCATCACAAGGAAATATCACTGCTCTTTTTTCTTTCTATTTTCTTTATAGTTTTATTATTATAATGACAGTGACTAAGACT
Organism: Scomber japonicus; assembly: GCF_027409825.1. NCBI lineage: Eukaryota > Metazoa > Chordata > Actinopteri > Scombriformes > Scombridae > Scomber > Scomber japonicus. The sequence continues at coordinate 24,136,579 of NC_070599.1, read as the reverse complement.
GTAAGTATTGTACATGCCCATGTGGTTTATGGTCAAGAGCTCTGATGGTGATCCACAGTGGCCGTTCTAGCTTGAATGACGCCCTGGACGAGACCCCTTCCACAAGGACATCTAAAAATATGTTAAATATACAAATTGTAACAAAATATGTAGGAAAAAAAGAATAATATAATAGAAATGAAATAGAGAATAATATTTCTCAATTGGCAGAGTGAAATTAAGGAGAAGTGTAAATGATGATACATGTAAATGTGTAAATTAATTTGGTTGATTCACAATTGATGTGTGATTGAGTGGCTCTGTATCAGTCTCTATCAAATGATTGTTAATCAAGTCAAACTGGTTATAACTCAACAACATGGAAATTTGCCACCACTGCATAGGCCTATGCAAATACGTAGGTTGATTGATTGATTTTTTTTATTTATGTGTCTTGCACCAGAAGTGCCCAGCACAAATGGGCTTACAAGACACTGAAACAAAAGAAGAAAAGCACAAATAATAACAAATGAAAACCAGATAACGAGATAACAGGCATTATAGCAACTAAACATATAGACCGTCCTGACGCTTTTTCCAGGCTTCAGTTACATATTTAGCCAACTTAAAAACATTACAATTAAAAAACCAGTCCATTCTGATATCATCAGAGCACCAAAACATTTCTGGGTTTTTAACAGACATTTCAGTAAATAGGGTTAGGGTTAAATAAAGGAGTTCTCAGTTCATCATACAAGGGACAGTATAAACGAAAATGTGATTAATTTTCAACTTCATTGAGTTCACATAATTAACATAACCTTTCATCTTCCAACATATTTTTAAATCTACCGACTTCAAGGTGTAGGGGAAGGATTCCTGTTCTCAGCTGTGCCACTAAGGACCTTTGATTTCTTGATAAGTTAGCTTTAACAGAAGGTTCAGGGTCATAATTATGTTTAATTTGAATATATGTTCATAATTTGGGTTTTAATAAAATATCATTTAACCATTTTGTCTCAAATAAAGCAAATAGTTTCTCACTAAATGAGGCTATTGAACAAGTTAAATTATTACTGTACAAATACTGAAAACCAACCTCTTCAAATAAAGTGAATATTTCTTTAGCCCACGGAGAGCCGTTTAATTTACTCCAAATAAAAACTTTCTTATTGACATATGTCTTCTGACATATTGAGTAAATAATTCCATAATCTAATCATCTCACATTTACGTCTTACAGAACCAGGAAGCCAGCCCACGTCACCTTGAACAGGCAAAATCGGAGCAAACTTATGAACACCTAAAAAGCAGCGAGCAGCTCTGTTCTCTATGAAATCTGCAGTTTTAGATTCCTTAAATCCCCAGACCCCTGATGCATAATTTAATATGGGAGAAACACAAGCATCATAAAGTTGTGAATAGGTAGAATATCCAAGAGTTCTAAATATCTTAAACCTACTAACCACAGACCCTAATGCCCTCCCAGCTGAATTTGCTAACAGCTTAATTCCTGCTTCCATCATCATGAACTCAACAAAAGTAAATCCCAAATATTTATATGTAGATGTATATTCCAATCTTACTTCCCCAAACTTTGGTTTATTAATAATCTCCATATATGACACCATGTCATGAGAAGATTCTACATTTTCTATAAATCATCCTCTGATTCAGCTAGGAGAGCAATATCGTCTGCGTACAACAAAATTCCAACAGTTAAATTGTCCATGTGTATACCCAGATTTGATTCTTTGATGTTGTGGGGCAAATCATTAACATAAATAGCAAATAGATTAGGAGAAAGAATATCACCCTGTTTAACACCAAATTGGGTACTAAACCAATCTGTCTGCGTATTATTTATCTCTATACAGGCAACAGGACAACTATACATTGATTTAAGTGCTTTATAGAATCTACCATTCACCACCGCTTGTAAATGTTTTAGAGCAAGTAGATCTCTATGAATCCAATCAAAAGCTTTTTGGAAATCTATAAAACATAGGAATGTTGTTCTAACAATAGTAGAAACAGAATGAATATGGTCAATACAAGCTCGATTTTTCCTAAAACCATTCTGCTCATCAACTAAATATTCTACAGCTTCTATATACTGGGTCAGCCGAGCATTCAATATACCAGAACATAGTTTATACACAGTACTGAGAAGGCCGATTCCCCAGTAATTTAAAGGTACCCTTGGGTCATTTTTCGATGATTTTGGGATGGGCTTAATAATAGATTTATACCAAACTGAGGGAACAATACTGTAATTAAAGCAAAATTGAAACAAACAAAAGAGGACATTTAAGAGTGATGGTGATTTTAAGACCACATTAGGGATTTCTTCCACATCTACAGCTTTCTTCACCTTTGACTTATGTATGGCAGCTCTCACTTCCTCCAAAGAGATATCAGAATTCAAAATTATATTAGACGGATACTCATCTTGAACCATATTTCTCTCCAGTTCATTTTTTAGAACACATGCTTCTCTCAGGAAATCATCATCAAAATTTGAGGAAATCTGATTTCCAGAAAATAAGTCTCGCTCCCATTTTTTAAGCACAAACTCTTTCCTGGTTTCGACCAAATCATCATTTATTATAACCTCCATAGGTATTGTCTGTACTCTCCTAATTTATTAATCTCTTTCCAAAATTGCTGTGGTAGAAGACTGTGTTCTTTAACTTATTCCCTCCTATAAATTGAATGCAATTTTTTCCATGAAGTGAAAGCTGTCACATCTTGCTCGCTGCCGTACACAGTAATATAACCATAGAACACAGCTAGGTGCCTGTCTGCCAAAAAAGTAGTCTGAATTTGTGGTGGATTTTCTTTTCTAACTCTTCTCAAAAGGTACAGGACTAGTTGTTTAAAAAGAAACAGATTCCCTTTTTGAAAATTTAACTAAACAACTGAGTACTTAAATTGCAGAACTAATGCATTAGGTTATTCGTTACGTTAAAAGGTCAGGTTTTTGCAAGTAATCACTCAGATAAATACAGCTAAACAAGGTGTCAACTAACACTGTTTGTGTCATTTTAGGCAGAAGTGAAGACTGATCATCAATCATGAAGGACAGAGCTAGTAAAGAAACGATGGTCAGCTTTTGCTGTCCGAAGTATGCTGCCGTCTTCGTTTTCCTGGCTGTGTTTGTCTTCTTCTTTGTGCTTTTTAACACGGACTTCCTGGAGGTGAGAATTTGATATTGAGTGGGTTTTTCCACAAGTCCTAAAACTAGATAGAGGGAACGCAATTAAACAAATGAGAGAATAAAACTCATTTCTGTATTCATTGAGGAAAATTACCAATATAACATATTCAAGTGAATATGTGAATATGTGAATTGATTTCAGTCACTTGTGTGACGTGTTATGCTGGAATACAGAATTTGTTCATCGCTAAACAAAACATTTCTCATTCAACCTGAAAAGTGTGACAGTTTTTAGCTTACTGATGTGTTTTTACTTGTTTCTGGGAAACAATGGAGCTCTATGGCACAGGAATAATATACATATGCCAGACCTGGACTATGAAGACAGCACTTGTTAGAATGATCAACTAATTCAGGAAACATACAGTTTTCCATCAGAATAACTTGTAAGAACACTTCGGTTGTGTTAGATCTTAACATCATAATCATATTGTAACATTGTCCTCATTTGAAAATTCATTAAGAATGATTTAGCAAAGGAAGGAAAATTCCTCTCCAATAAATAGCCCACCTTGATTTCATTAACATGTAAACTGAAAAGAAACATTTAAATAATTGTTACAGTTGTTACTGAAATGGACTTGAAGGATATTCTGACTGTAGTTCTACTAACTTTTTTATGTTGCAGTTATCATCGAGTCTTTGATCAACTTCTCTCATCAACTCCTACAAATATTCAGTTGATTTTCTTATTAGCAGAAAAATATTCCTTTTTGTTTCATTTAGTAGCTTTATGTTTATCGATTCTTTTTTTATGTCACATCACTCTCTTGACCTCCTGCCAGTTTCAGCATAAAGGAAGCCTCACCGTTCCTGTCCCAAGACGTCACCTCACTCACCGCTTCTGCAGCTTCGAGCCGCTGTCCCCTGAGGATGCTCTGGAGGAACGCCTCCTATTAGACTCCATTGCTTGGCCCGAAACTCCATCCTTGCCAGCTCCTCTTTCCCTGGAGCAGACCACTGATCCTGCCCACAGCAGGTTCACTGTTCTCCCAGAGAGGGGTGGACAACAGTGGCATGTAGGGGATCAGCTGGAAGTTACGATCAAAATGTACGACTTCCGGGGACGTCCCAAGAAGTCTGGGGGAGACGTCTTATTTGCCCGTCTGCACAACCGAGCACTTGGTGCAGGTGTGGCTGGGAAAGTGTTGGATCATCTCAATGGCTCCTACTCGGCTGTATTTTCTTTACTCTGGGAGGGAAGCGCACAGGTTGAGGTAACTATGTTGAATCTAATTGTTTCAATCTTCTAACGGACAGTTAGCTAAGGCCCACCTTCCTCTAACACATCATTTGTGTGCCCACAGTTCAGGGAAGTTTTACAATGAATTAAGAAAAATGCTTCAATGACACACAGGCAAGGCTTTTAGGTGTGTCCTCATTACAAAATTGCAGTGGATCATTTGCTGATTAGGACTTCTATATGCCAGCTTGATGTTGTGCCATACTCTGGACCAACTAATATGAATCTTCTTGATATGAATAATCTTCTCAGTTGAGCTGCCTGTTCCACCAGTATAGACTGACATTTAGTTTTATAGTAGTTTATAATGTCAAGTCAGTTTTATTTGTATATCTCATTGTCACAAATTACAAATAAATTTGCCTTAAATACTGGGCAATACTACATCCTCAGTTGTCAATTAAGAAAAGGGGAAAAAACTTGAAAAAATAGATGAAACGTGAATGTAATGCTGAGTTACTACTGTTAGTGGTAGGCTCACTAGCCAGACATGCTAAAATTTGCAGATTACGTTAGAGCAGACAAACACACTAATTCATCCCCAAAACTTTTGATCTTTGTGTTTTGTATTTGGAGACGCTTCAAAAAGAGCACACCCTCCTTTAAATATTATCGTATTGCTCTCACTACAACCTCATGCATACTACTACACAATGTGGAGAAATTCAAAGATTAACAGATCTGCTGTATTTATACAGTTTCTAAACTATGATTGGATGATTGCTGCTTTGTGGAGGGGTTCAGTGAGACATAAGTTCTCCAGACATGAATATCTGGAGATCAATCTGGTTTGAACCTGAAACAAAATGTGCAACTTTTAGTAGTGTTCACTTTATTTGTCGTTATTACTATAACAGTTTCGATTGAAATCTGGTTCTCTGTCCTTTCAGGTGACACTGGTTCACCCCAGTGAGGCTGTCACAGTGCTGAAAAGGCTAAACAGAGAACAGCCGGATAGGATTCGTTTCCAGAGTGTCTTCCGCTCAGGCTCAGTCTCTGAAACTACCACCTGTAATGTCTGCCTGCGTCCGACAGCGCAGCCACAGTGTAACTTCACTGACCTCACTACAGGTGAGCCCTGGTTTTGCTACAAGCCAAAGAACCTGAGCTGTGATACCAGGATCACCAACTACCTCAATGGGTTTATAGGGAAACTCGAGGCTAATGAGGAGAAGCTCTTTAAAAGGTGAGTGAGCAGAAAGATGTGACTGGCTTCTAATAGAAACATAAAGTGTTACTTGTGTATCTCTTTGGTGAAAAACTGTGAAACTAAAGGCTGTAAAAATTGAACCTAGAGATGTTTATAGTCTAAAATAATACAATAAGTTGATGGGCAGAGTTCACTGGAGATGCTGAAGTAGATTCTTATGGATGAGGAAGATGCAGGAGACGAGGATTCTCAGTTCAGGTCCTTTTATAACAGCACTGTGTCGATGTCATCGTGCACATGCTATTAGAGGAAACTGACACTGAACTATGCTAGTAAACATCTTATATAGAGAACATAGGTGTGTCTACAACATGTGCGATATCACTCACGAGCCACTTGGTTTCATAATACACCTGATAGTATTATAATCTACCTAAAGGAAAACATACAGAAGTCACAGTGTTTATTATCATCCTAGCTGGACATCAGACTTTCTGATGCTGCTCATACTAACATGTTCACTTCAATCAGTGAAGATTTTTCCAGTGGGAGCAACTCCTGATTCCAGAGGTGTTTTTACCCACTCTGTATTCCAGTGGCATAGATCATGAATTCATCAACAGCTGACTCAAACTCTAAAGAAATGTCCTCCTTTTTTGCATCTTATGCTGTTAGTGTGGTAATGTGTGTAAGATGTCTTTCATGTATCCTTCTCTTCAGGGGTATTAATGTCAAAGTCTCAATTCGACCTTCAGGATCTTCCAGTGTCACCGTGTTGCCAAAAAATAAAGGTAATGCACCATTGTTTCTTCTGCCACCATACATCCTGTATTCTTAATATTAATAATTTAAAATTGAATGTTCTACAGATTATTAGAAAGAAACCAGTTTCAGGCCAATTTCTTAACAGTGATGGAGCGCAGAGTACTAGACTATAACTGTTAGCTGTTAGTAGTACATCCTGTTATTATGGAGCGAAGGTAAGTCATAAATGGCTTTCATGTAACTTCACACCAGATGTTTCCCCCCGCGTCCTTTACTTCTTCTCAGATCAACCGGAGGTGAAGAGCAATATTGTGCAGTCTGGACCTGTTGGCTATTACTACAAGGATGTGTGGCAGTCAGTAAGTGGCCCCACAGTCCGCCAGTTCAACACTCCTTCTGTTATCAACCAATGTCTGAAAGGCAAGATGGTCCACCTGTATGGAGACTCTACCGTCAGGCAGTGTTTTTTTTATCTCAACAAAGCACTACCAGGTAGTAATGAACAGAAATCTCTTGCAAAGCTTTTGTTTATACTGCACTCACCAACTCTTTCCTTCTGTACTACTTTTAGATCTCAAGCAGTTTAACCTGCACAGTTCAGTCAAAGCCGGACCTTTCATGGCCTTAAACTATGCAGACAACATTTTGGTGACGTTCCAATTCCATGGTCCTCCTGTCTGGTCTCCCAGCACCCCAACTATGGAACTGCAGTACATTGCCAATGAAGTAGAACGTTTAGTCGGCGGAGCTAACACCGTTGTAGTTTTAGGCATCTGGGCACACCTCAGCAGTTTCCCCACCGAGATCTACATCCGACGGCTGCAGAACATCCGCAGGGCAGTGGTGCGGCTGTTGAACAGGGCTCCAGACACTGTGGTTATAATCCGGACTGGAAACCCCAGAGATTGGACGCCCGTTACTGTACTGAACAACAGCGACTGGTATTCACTGCAGCATGACAAGGTGCTCAGGGCCATGTTCAGAGGGCTGAATGTTCACCTGGTAGATGCCTGGGAGATGGTCTTGGCCCACCGCCTGCCACATAACGTCCATCCACCACCACCCATTATTAAGAATATGATCAATGTGGTCTTGTCCTACATATGCCCTCAAAAGAGCAGCTAGATGTGTGTTTGTGATCAGTGCCGTTTATCACAGTTACTGTTATGTTAAATTATTTAATTGGTAGTGTAATGCTGGTACTGTATGAGTGCTTGGTATACATATATATGTATATACATATACATACATATATATTAGGGTTGTGTGTGGTCTTATCTGGAGCACAAATGGGCTCAAATCATGTCACAGTGCTAATTAATCTCATGTCAGGCTTTTGACTTTTTTCTAAAATAAGATAAGATCAGATAGATTCAATTTCAGCCGCGCCAACGACCTCCTGAGTGACAACAACATAGCCGCCTGCCTCAGCAGCGACGAGCCCGACCACGACGGCAAGGAGCCGCTCTGGTAGGGCTGAACGATTTTAGGAAAAGATCTAATTGTGATTAGAAATCCTTAATTGTGTTAATTTTTAAAAAAAAAGTTAAATAGAATACAAAACAATTCCAAAAAAACTAAACAATGTTAATTAAGTAATAAGAAAAACAAAATTCAACAATTCCAATAAAGGAAAAAAGGATCTTGCCCAACAGTCAAGTATGTATGTCAAGGTCAGTCTTTTATGGCTCAAGAGAGCTAGCTTATCAACATCTATAGCAGCAGTTAAGGTACTTTATTCAACCCTACTGTATATTAAGAAACCTGGACTATCTTTTTAAGTGAATTTGACAAGTAATGGTAATAAAATAAAACTCAAATATATTTTTTTAAACAAAGGCTGACACCACAAGTTAGGGTGAAGTGCAGAACAAATAAAATCCCAAAAGTACTTAATCAACAATAATACTCACCTCCCTGACATCTTTACATCACTCAGCATTTACACTCTGCGTACAGCTGAGGGATGGCAACCTGGTTGAAGTAGGTGCAGGAGGGAATCGTATATCTTCTGTCCAGCGTGCGGAGGAGGTTTTTATATCTCCCAGTGTCTCCGCTGCTCTTATCATACAGTGAGTCACGCCTGAGTATCATTTTCACTGGACTTTTTCGTCATGCACTCGTCATGCAAATGCTTGTGTTGATTTTTCAAGTGCCGGTACAAATTGGTTGTGTTTCCCTTGAATGTTGCAACTTTAGCGCGACAGATTTTGCACAGTACCTGTTTCTGGTGCACGTCTGCAGCCTCAAACCCGAAACACTCCCAAATGACCGACGTGCTGGTTTTCTTGGGGGTTAAATCCTCTAACTCCGCTTCTGGTCTGGCTATTTCTGAATAATTATAATTAAGGAGCCGGTTAATACTGATTGATTAGCGTGACCTGTCCACAAGTACCATGCCGCTTCTGATTGGTGAGCTTGGCAGGATGGTAGGGAGACGGCATGTATGTGTAAAATAGTTGACACAACAGATCCTGGGTCAGTCAGGAGCGCTGCAAAAACCGCAGCTTTGGCGATCACATGATCGCGCTGTCTGAAATCGCAATTTCGATCAGAAAACGATAAATCGTTCAGCCCTACGCTCTGGTAACAAGTTTTAAGACATTTTGATTTCAATTGATCATTTTTATGATGTTAAAGTAAAGGTGGTGGGAGAGAGGAGAACAATAGCCAAGGACTCCAACCCCAAGAGGCTGACCGCACTGGAGAGCCCCTTCAATGACAAACTCCTTCATCCAAAGAGAGTGAAGGAGCGATATCGCAGGTCCTTCCTCCCTGCAGCTCTCAGACTGTAAAACCAGCACTGCTCCCAGTGAAACCAGCACTGCTCCCAGTAAACCTCGCAAACCCCTGACTTGTACAATTCGACAAACTGCACTTTTAATGTACATGACTGTGCAATGTAGGTATACTACTACTTTCAGGTCAACTGTGCATTATATTTATGTAACTGGGTTGTTAATGAAGTTTGTCAAAATGTATTTTATTTGCAAGCAAGGTATGTTGTTGTTCTCCATTCTTATTATTTTCTTGTGTAACAGGTTACTATTTCCTTTATCTGGGCATGGCTTCTTTTATTTGCTGTAACTTTGCGCCCTCCTGTGGCCAGTGGTGGTAAATACAATGACCAAAAAATCTTTTTGTCCCTGTTGCTATTGATGACCACAGGTGTGGTATGTACTTAAACTCCGTGATTTAACCAGATATTAATCTATGAAACTGCCTTTATAGAAGTTGAAGTTCATGCTATATTATTTGAGTTGCCTTTTTATTGTTATTTGTGTCTTTTTGTTCATTGTTTTTGTAAACAAATTACATTAAACAACAATAACAATAAAAAAACATCAATTTAGTTCAAAGGGTCTTTAAAAATACAACCTATAATGTTCAACAACAACAAAAAAATACAGACAGAAAATACAAACATACATACCTGAAAAAAACATCAATGTGGCCGATGGTAACAATCTGCTACACTGGATATTTGAGAGTGAGCTAGCTGGTTCAGAGCCTTTGTTCCTCTTGAGTTGACTTTCTTTAGTAGCTTTTAGGTAATCATGTGTATTGACTTTGTGCACTGACCAGTTTTTTTCTTTCTGTTTTCCTCTCTTATGCTCTTTTTTTCTGTTTAGGGTGGGGGTTGTGTGTTCGTATTTCTTACAGTCTATGGTTCGTATTACCATGTTCTGTTCTGTTGTCACATTGTTGTCATGGTGATCTGTGTGTTTGTATATAAAATTCGTACACTGAAAAAGAAATATTGACAAAAACAAAAAACAAAAAAAACTTACCAGAGCAGCTCGTTGCCGTCGAGGTCGGACTCGTCGCTGCTGAGGCAGGCGGCCATGTTGTCGTCGCTCAGGAGGTCGTTGGCTCGGCTGGACCGCTGACACGTACCAAGCAAGCTCCGGTCCACCTTAAAGACGTCTTCATACAGCAGCTCGTACAGGACGGCTGAAAGAGAGAGAGAGAAGAGGAAGTTAAGCTGCTTTTTATATATTTATGATTTGGGATGATTGTGTACCTACTTGTGCGTGTTTTCGTATTTATTATTGTCCATTTTCTATTTTCTATATTCAGGTACAGTCTGTAATTAAAAAACAGTGTTTTGGATACAAGTCTGTGTTATCCTTCACACAACATACAAGTTTCTACATTGTCTATTTTATATTTTATATATTCAGGCACAAATTTCGATGGACTTGACAATATCTTAATTCAGTACTGTATTCACTGAGTGATAATTACATACAATCATTCTTAAAATACATAAATACATAATATTTTGAGCCATTGCTACGAAATATTGTTTGGATGTGCACTGTATGGTGTATAATCTGAATGACAAATTGAATCTATCTTATCTTATTTTGGAATATAAAATAAAGGTACTTAATGAAAAAAGTCAAAAGCCTGGCATGAGATTCATTGGTACTGTGTCACCATTTAAGCCCATGTGTGCTCCAGATAAGCCCACGTCATGATTTATTTATAAAATATAAAACATATTGATTTCAAAGAATTAAAAACAACGACATATGTATTCAGTAACATGTTGTCTATTTATTTATGGGAAAAAGACATTTACAATCATCATTTTGTGGTCTATATATACCATATACCAAGGACTCATACAGTCCCGCTCCCACTCCCTCACAATTGCTCATTTTGTTGTTTTGCATTTTGATCTTTTACCCCAAACTGTTTACAGCAACCATCATAATAATTTAACATAAAGATAACTGTGATAAACTACACTGATCACAAACACACATCTAGCTGCTCTTTTGAGGGCATATGTAGGACAAGACCACGTTGATCATATTCTTAATAATGAGAGGTTGTGGATGGATGTTATGTGGCAGGCGGTGGGCCAAGACCATCTCCCAGGCATCTACCAGGTGAACATTCAGCCCTTTGAACATGGCCCTGAGCACCTTGTCACGCTGCAGCGAATACCAGTCGCTGTTGAACAGTGCAACAGAAGGCGTCACAGCTTTGGGGTTTCCAGTCCGGATTATAACCAGAGTGTCTGGAGCCCTGTTCAACAGCCGCACCACTGCCCTGCGGATGTTCTGCAGCCGTCGGATGTAGAGCTCGGTGGGGAAACTGCTGAGGTGTGCCCAGATGCCAAAAACTACAATGGTGTTAGCTCCGCCAACTAAACGGTCTACTTCATTGGCAATGTAGTGCAGTTCGATAGTTGGGACGCTGGCAGACATGCCAACAGGAGGACCATGGAATCTGTACGTCACCAAAATGTTGTCTGCATAGTTTAAGGCCATGAAAGGTCCAACTCTGACTGAACTGTGCAGGTTAAACTGCTTGAGATCTACAAATATTACAGAAGGAAAGAATTGGTGAGTGCAGTATAAACAAAATCAAAGCTTCGCTTTGCAAGAGATTTCTGTTCATTACTACCTGGTAGTGTTTTGTTGAGATATTCAAACCACTGCCTGACGGTAGAGTCTCCATACAGGTGGACCATCTTGCCTTTCAGACATTGGTTGATAACAGAAGGACTGTTGAACTGGCGGACTGTGGGGCCACTTACTGACTGCCACACATCCTTGTAGTAATAGCCAACAGGTCCAGACTGCACAATATTGCTCTTCACCTCCGGTTGATCTGAGAAGCAGTAAAACCATTTATGACTTACCTTCCTTCCATAATAACAGGATGTACTACTAACAGCTAACAGTTGTAGTCTAGTCTTCAGTTTTAAATGACTAATATTAAGAATACAGGGAGTATGGTGGTAGAAGAGACAATGGTGCATCACCTTTATTTTTTGGCAACACGGTGACACTGGAAGATCCTGAAGCTCGAATGGAGACTTTGATGTTAATACCACTAAAGAGAAGGATACATGAAATACATCTTACACACATTACCATATTAACAGCATAAGACACAAAAAAGGAGGAAATTAAGTTTGAGTCAGCTGTTGATGAATTCATGATCTATGCCACTGGAATACAGAGTGGGTAAAAACACCTCTGGAATCAGGAGTTGCTCCCACTGGGAAAATCTATTTCACTTTTGATATTATGATTTCACAATGATTGAAGTGAACATGTTAGTATGAGCAGCACCAGAAAGTCTGATGTCCAGCTAGGATGATAATAAACACCGTGACTTCTGTATGTTTTCCTTTAGGTAGATTATAATACTATCAGGTGTATTATGAAACCAAGTGGCTCGTGAGTGATATTGCACATGTTGTAGACACGCACCTATGTTCTCTATATAAGATGTTTACTAGCATAGTTCAGTGTTAGTTTCCTCTGATAGCATGTGCATGATGACATCGACACAGTGCTGTTATAAAAGGACCTGAACTGAGAGTCATTGTGTCCTGCATCTTCCTCATCCATAAGAATCTACTTCAGCATCTCCAGTGAACTCTGCTCATCAACTTATTGTATTATTTTAGACTATAAACATCTCTAGGTTCATTTTTTACAGCCTTTAGTTTCACAGTTTTTCACCAAAGAGATACACAAGTAACACTTTATGTTTCTATTAGAAGCCAGTCACATCATTCTGCTCACTCACCTTTTAAAGAGCTTCTCCTCATTAACCTCGAGTTTCCCTATAAACCCATCAAGGCAGTTGGTGATCCTGGTATCACAGCTCAGGTTCTTTGGCTTGTAGCAAAACCAGGGCTCACCTGTAGTGAGGTCAGTGAAGTTACACTGTGGCTGCGCTGTCGGACGTAGGCAGACATTACAGATGGTAGTTTCAGAGACTGAGCCTGAGCGGAAGACACTCTGGAAACGAATCCTATCCGGCTGTTCTCTGTCTAGCCTTTTCAGCACTGTGACAGCCTCACTGGGGTGAACCAGGGTCACCTGAAAGGACAGAGAACCAGAGTTCAATCAAAACTGTTATAGTAATAAAAACAAATAAACTGAACACTACTAAAAGTTGCACATTTTGTTTCAGGTTCAAACTGAATTGACATTGATGTCCAGATATTCATGTCCGGCGAACTTATGTTTCACTGAACCCCTCCACAAAGCAGCGATCATACAATCATAGTTTAGAAACTGTATAGATACAGCAGATCTGTTAATCTTTGAATTTCTCCACATTGTGTAGTAGTATGCATGAGGTTGTAGTGAGAGCAATACTGGACATTTAAAGAGCTTGGAGGGTGTTCTATTTTTTAAGCCTCTCCAAATACAAGAACACAAAGATCATTATTGCCCAGTATTGAAGGCAAATTTGTAGTTTGTGTCAATGAGATATACAAGTTAAATTGACATTATAAAAGTCCACTACGAGATGCTGGCTGAGCAAAACCTCCCAATTATATTTCTTTACGTAGTTTAATTATCTTGGTTTTATTATTTTATTTTATATAAATATTATATACCATCAAATATAAAGACACTCCTCTTTCTATTAAAGTGATAAGGTGATTCTGTATTGGGGTGATGTATTGTAGTGCACAGCATGTGCCACTAGATGTCAGTCTATACTGGTGGAACAGGCAGCTCAACTGAGAAGATGATTCATATCAAGAAGATTCATATTAGTTGGTCCAGAGCAGGCACGTGCACACATAGGGCCCTAGGGGTGCTTGAGCCCCTGCCCTTTTTGCCTCTTACTAAAAAAGTGCCCGCTCTCTCTCTCTCTCTGTGTGTGTGTGTTTGTTTGTTTTAAATAACATTAATAAATTCCTGTTAGGGATGTAAAAAAAAACAGCGTTACAAAAACTCCACGATATTCTACTGTACCCATTTCTTGTAATACGGGGTTGTTGTGTGAGTTGAGCCTGCTGCTTCTCTGTCCGTTGCGGCTCCGCTCTGTCACAGAGCCGCCAGAGAGAGAGAGAGAGAGAGAGAGAGAGAGAGAGAGAGAGAGAGAGAGAGAGAGAGAGATGCTCCATGGATAACTGAGGAGACTTGACAGTGGAGCAACTTGAACCTGTGAGTTAGGGTCTAACTAGTCTCCGTCCACTTATTCAACGTGCTTAAATATGGGTAATATTTCAGAAAAAACGCTCTAGTTTAGTCAATGTGTCAGCTTCTTTTTTCGCCGGACGTGGGAGCACGGCGCATCAATCACACAGAGCAGATCGTGCGGGACAGGAAATTGTATACAAAATACAAAATAAAACACCGGGTTAATTTTCAAAATAAAATGCAGCGTGTTGACGGCGGATCATATTTTCCTCACTACAGGTCTGAAGTACAGGTCCGAGGTTTAGATATAAAGTTTATTTTGACTTTGCTACTAACGTGTGGAATAACAAAATAATAATAATAATAATGATAATAATATAGTAATTTCAGCATTCTGGGGATATAAGCTGTATTATTACTCATGTTGATAATAATTTGTTGACACAAAATAAATGGCAATTGCGTATCACTTTCACCTACAGGACACACAGCTAAGTAGTTAGCTTTCTATTAGCACTTTATTTTTTAATTTCCATATTGTGTAAAAAAAAAATTCTGCACGCACATGCTGCCCTTTTCTGACTTTGAGCCCCTGCCTCTCTATAATCATGTGCACGTCCCTGGTCCAGAGTATGGCACAACATCAAGCTGGCATATAGAAGTCCCAATCAGCAAATGATCCACTGCAATTTTGTGATGCGGACACAGCTAAAAAGCCTTGCCTGTGTGTCATTGAAGCATTTTCTTAATTCATTGTAAAACTTCCCTGAACTGTAGGCACACAAATGATGTGTTAGAGGAAGGTGGGCCTTAGCTAACTGTCAGTTAGAAGATTGAAACAATTAGATTCAACATAGTTACCTCAACCTGTGCGCTTCCCTCCCAGAGTAAAGAAAATACAGCCGAGTAGGAGCCATTGAGATGATCCAATACTTTCCCAGCCACACCTGCACCAAGTGCTCGATTGTGCAGACGGGCAAATAAGACGTCTCCCCCAGACTTCTTGGGACGTCCCCGGAAGTCGTACATTTTGATCATAACTTCCAGCTGATCCCCTACGTGCCACTGTTGTCCACCCCTCTCTGGGAGAACAGTGAACCTGCTGTGGGCAGGATCAGTGGTCTGCTCCAGGGAAAGAGGAGCTGGCAAGGATGGAGTTTCGGGCCAAGCAATGGAGTCTAATAGGAGGCGTTCCTCCAGAGCATCCTCAGGGGACAGCGGCTCAAAGCTGCAGAAGCGGTGAGTGAGGTGATGTCTCGGGACAGGAACGGCGACGCTTCCTTTATGCTGAAACTGGCAGGAGGTCAAGAGAGTGATGTGATGAATACATTAAAAAGAATCGATCAACATAAAGCTACTAAATGAAATAAAAAGGAAGATTTTTTTTGCTAATTTTTGCAAAATCAACTGAATATTTGTAGGAGTTGATGAGAAGTTGATCAAAGACTCGATGATAACTGCAACATAAAAAAGTTAGTAGAACTACAGTCAGAATATCCTTCAAGTCCATTTCAGTAACAACTGTAACAATAATTTAAATGTTTATTTTCAGTTTACATGTTAATGAAATCAATGTGGGCTATTTATTGGAGAGGAATTTTCCTTCCTTTGCTAAATCATTCTTAATGAATTTTCAAATGAGGACAATGTTACAATATGATTATGATGTTAAGATCTAACACAACCGAAGTGTTCTTACGAGTTATTCTGATGGAAAACTGTATGTTTCCTGAATTAGTTGATCATTCTAACAAGTATTGTCTTCGTAGTCCAGGTCTGGCATATGTATATTATTCCTGTGCCATAGAGCTCCATTGTTTCCCAGAAACAAGTAAAAACACTTCAGTGAGCCAAAAACTGTCACACTTTTCAGGTTGAATGAGAAGTACTTTGTTTAGCGATGAACAAATTCTGTATTCCAGCATAACATGTCACACAAGTGACTGAAATCAATTCACATATTCACTTGAATATGTTAGATTGGATAATTTACATTGATTATATAAAGAAATTAGTTTTATTCTGTCATTTGTTTAATTGCGTTCCCTGTATCTAGTTTTAGGACTTGTGGAAAAACCCACTCAAGATCAAATTCTCACCTCCAGGACGTCCGTGTTAAAAAGTACATAGAAGAAGACAAACACAGCCAGGAAAACAAAGATGGCAGCATAATTCGGACAGTAAAAGCTGACCATTATTTCTCTACAAGCTCTGAATTTCATGACTGATGATCAGTCTTCACTTATGCCTGAAATGACACAAACAGTGTTAGTTGACACCTTGTTTAGCTGTATTTATGTTAGTGATTACTAGTAACAACCTGACCTTTTTAACGTAACAAATAACCTAATGCATTAGTTCTGCAATTTAAGTACTCAGTTGTTTATTTATGTCACGAAATTTATTTTTTAAACAACTAGTCCTGTACCTTTTGAGAAAAGTTAGAAAAAGAAAATCCACCACAAATTCAGACTACTTTTTTGGCAGACAGGCACCTAGCTGTGTTCTATGTTTATATCACTGTACGGCAGCGAGCAAGATGGGACAGCTTTCACTTCATGGAAAAAATGCATTCTTTTGAATTTATAGGAGGAAATAAGGCAAAGAACTCACTGTACAGTATGTGGTTATAGCTTGTATGTGGGCATTTGTTTGAGCAGTAGCAAAGAAACACTTAATTTTCTATTTAAATATGAATTTATGTGTACTTTACATTCTTAATGTTTGAACTACTGTAATATATATTCCCATTTTTATTATTTTAAAATTGACCTGTTGAAAATCCGTATACGTCATTGACCCATATACTAACATCATATAGATATGATATCGTTGGCACACTGCCATTTCACAATTAGACAGTAGCAATCATGTTTTATTGTTTTGGAGGACTGCAGGTTAGTTGTGCGTGACAGGTATATCTGCATCACTCGTAAATTTTGTTCGTACTTATGAGAAAATCCAAAATATGAGAAAATTGGTGAATGTGGCAAATCCTCATAATTCACTCGTACGCATGGCTTAAGAATGACTCTGTGCATACGAGTGGTTCTTGCATCTGGCCCAATAAGTCAGTCAATAAAATGTAAAATTTGTGAAAAAGCGTGATAGTAGTCTGGTCTCACGTAAGTGAACAAATATATATTGAAAAAATAAACATTTTGTAAAAAAATAAATGAAAAAAAGTTCCAACTAAAGTTAAAACTAAACCTACGTATTTGCATAGGCCTATGCAGTGGGGGCAAATTTCTATGTTGTTGAGTTATAACCAGTTTGACACGATTAACAATCATTTGATAGAGACTGATACAGAGCCACTCAATCACACATCAAGTGTGAATCAATCAAATTAATTTACACATTTACATGTATCATCATTTACACTTCTCCTTAATTTCACTATGCCAATTGAGAAATATTATTCTCTATTTCATTTCTATTATATTATTCTTTTTTTCGTACATATTTTGTTACAATTTTTATATTGAACATATTTTTAGATGTCCTTGTGGAAGGGGTCTCGTCCAGGGCGTCATTCAAGCTAGAACGGCCACTGTGGATCATCATCAGAGCTCTTGACCATAAACCCCATGGGCATGTACATGCTTACAGTCTTAGTCACTGTCATTATAATAATAAAACTATTAAAAAAAAATAGAAAGAAAAAAGAGCAGTGATATTTCCTTGTGATGGGTAAAAGTCACTATTCAGACATCTCAACTCTCCAGGAATTTCCGGTAGTCTCCTGCATATTGACAGCGGCTCCCTGACACCCCCAAATGAGATATAATCTCCCAGAATCTGGAGCAAGCATGAAAGAAAGCATGTGTTTGTGTGACTATCAATGCAGGGCGTGTGAGAGCAAAGTGTTCGTGATATCTCTGTGTTGTTGCTTATCAGACCAATCGCACCCCCCCCACCGCGACCCACACTGGAACGGACCTCCCTGAAATGACTTTTTGCAGGTTGGGATGACTTCACTATTCACAGTTTATGTATGAGGGCAAAAAAATGCATTTTGTTGTTCGCGACTGAGTTTAAAGTCATTGCTTCAAAGGCCGTGAGACAAAGATGCGTCTGAACGATTATGAAAAAACAGGAAGTTTAGCATACTAACACTTGCTAATTAGCAAATGTAGAAGCTGACAGGAAACTTCTACAATTTTTATGTATTTGTACGTTACTTGAATATTTTCATTTGAAGCTTCTTGCTTCATGCTACTTCCACTCCACTACATTTCAGAGGAAGGATGCCTTTATATTCTTTAAAATTTAGAATAGAATATAGAATATGCCTTTATTGTCATTGTATAAATCGTACAAGGAAATTGCAGGGGGCTCATCACAATGGCATAACAACATACACACACACACACACACACACACACACACACAGTACTTACTGATTGTGGCGGATTGTGGTTCACAGTCATTCATGACACAGCTGAACATTATCCTGCAAAACAAACCAAAAACAGTAAACGGATATCTGACACTGAGGTTAAAGAGTGCCAATCCAACATTATCACAGAAAAAAAGGTGTAATAATGAAATAGAAATACGATGTTTAAGGAGATTAAGTCTGAAGATCTGAACTAAATGTAAGTTTAAGGAGACAAACCCACCTGTCTGCTCTGTCTGCGCCAACTACCAACCTGAAGATGGACCTTGTACTGCGGAAGTATCCACAATAAAAAGATAAGATAAGAACATACAACGAATAAACATACAGACTCAGGCAGTACAAGTTATGCCCACATCATGATTTCTATACAAATTATAAGAAATACTGATTTCAAATAATTAAAAACAACATATATATTCAGTAACATGTTGAATATTAAAAGCTTCAATTTATTCATGGAAAAAAGACATTTACAATCATTATTTTTTGGTCGAGGAGAACACATTATAGAATATAAAGAATACAGCAACATGTTTGAATGCTGAATTTTGAATTTTGTTATAAATAGGGGAGACTGGGGACAGTTGCAACACTTTTTACATTACTCTCAGTTACTCAGAGACTATTTGGACTAGGCCCACCAAACCTTTACATATTAAACTTACACATGTCTGCTAATTACCCATACCATTTAAAGATGGTTACATATAACATATCAATCACAATATTGATTTGAATAGAAAAATTCAGATGTTGCAACTGACCCCAAACATGGGGACAGTTACAACACGGATCAGGGACGGTTGCAACATATTAAAAACACATTAAATTGAACTAATTAATGATTATTTATTTAGTAATATTTATCATAGTCCTACCTCGTGTCAATTTGCAGATGTTACTGAAGCTATTAAAACTTCAGTGTGAGAAAAAAAGAATGGAATAATTAGCTTGGTCCTCTGAGAATACTTTTTTGCTGGTCTAGTACCCTGCAAGTGGTATCTTATTTGATGTCCTGCTTGCAAGTCTCTCTCTTTTGTGGAACCTGAATAATGTGGTGTGGCATATGTCGAAGGCCTTGGCTACTGCCCTGACTGATTTGCCCTCATCTCTTACAATATCTGAAGCTCGTTCCAAAATATTGAGGGGAACCCCTCTCTTAGTGACTCTCTTCCTCACTCTTGGCATACTGAAAAACAGAATACAATTTCTACTTTTAGATGATTTATTTACTATAGGACAACAAATAAATGGACTTTTCTCCTGTTTTCACAGAAACATGTATGTGGCTAATTTGTCCCATAGCACAACAGATAGAACAATAATTTCTCATTTTTGCTCAACTCGATATTTGGGGAATTATTTTGTTTATCAATAGCATTAGTCTCTCATTGTCTTATAATATAATTGCCAGTTCTGTTCATCATGAATATAGGCACAATAAAATACATGAATTGTCCATATTTTGAACTTACAATCTTCAAACATACTGTTTTTTGTGGTCTGTTTTGATATGACTAGGCAACTTACCATGGGGACAGTTGCAACTGTTGCAACTGTCCCCATGGTATCAATCATGACAAAACATCATGTGCCAACTAGTCACACTGACATTGACACATGCTAACCATGTCACTGAATAGTCAACAAAACAATGATTCAAACTAGGTAAGTTTGGATTCACTCGTACAAAAGGTCAGGACAGTATGACAAAAATACAGCTCATGAGAAAAGCTACTTTCATACCTCTAAAACGACTTTTCTTGATAAAAGCAGGACCAGATGCTCAATATGGCCTCTCTCTTCTTGGTGGGCAGAGGGTCTAACTGAGCATGTGCAGTGTAAGTGTCATCACTCTAGCATGCTTCTGATTGGAGAAATAAGACTTGTTGCATCCGTCCCCTGTTGCAACTGTCCCCAGTCTCCCCGACAGGTGAAAATGTACATTTGCATATACAAAAATGTTTATCAGCACACAAAACAAAAACAAAAAAGGACAAACAAAAAACCCCAAAAATATATATTAGATCTTTTACCCCAAACTCTTTCCAGCAACCATCATAATCATTTAACATAAAGGTAACTGTGATAAACGGCACTGATCACAAACACACATCTAACTGCTCTTTTGAGGGCATATGTGGGACAAGATGACGTTGATCATATTCTTAATAATGGGAGGTTGTGGATGGAGGTTATGTGGCAGGCGGTGGGCCAAGACCATCTCCCAGGCATCTACCAGGTGAACATTCAGCCCTTTGAACATGGCCCTGAGCACCTTGTCACACTGCAGCGAATACCAGTCGCTGTTGGACAGTGCAACAGCAGGCGTCACAGCTTTGGGGTTTCCAGTCCGGATTATAACCAGAGTGTCTGGAGCCCTGTCCAGCAGCCGCACCACTGCCCTGCGGATGTTCTGCAGCCGTCGGATGTAGAGCTCGGTGGGGAAAGTGCCAAAGTGTGCCCAGACGCCAAAAACTACAACGGTGTTAGCGCCGCCGACTAAACGTTCTACTTCATTGGCAATGTAGTGCAGTTCGATAGCTGGGACGCTGGAAGAACGGAGAGGAGGACCATGGAATTGGAACGTCACCAAAATGTTGTCTGCATAGTTTAAGGCCATGAAAGGTCCGACTCTGACTGAACTGTGCAGGTTAAACTGCTTGAGATCTACAAGTATTACACAAGGAAAGAATTGGTGAGTGCAGTATAAACAAAATCAAAGCTTTGCAAGAGATTTCTGTTCATTACTACCTGGTAGTGCTTGGTTGAGATATTGAAACCACTGCCTGACGGTAGAGTCTCCATACAGGTGGACCACCTTGCCTTTCAGACATTGGTTGATAACAGAAGGAGTGTTGAACTGGCGGACTGTCACACATCCTTGTAGTAATAGCCAACAGGTCCAGACTGCACAATATTGCTCTTCACCTCCGGTTGATCTGAGAAGCAGTAAAACCATTTATGACTTACCTTCATTCCATAATAACAGGATGTACTACTAACAGCTAACAGTTATAGTCTAGTA
Source organism: Scomber japonicus (assembly GCF_027409825.1). NCBI lineage: Eukaryota > Metazoa > Chordata > Actinopteri > Scombriformes > Scombridae > Scomber > Scomber japonicus. Next base: position 24,114,876 of record NC_070599.1, on the reverse strand, counting down.
CTCTGTGCTCCATCTCTGTCAAAAAAAATGTCCTGAAAGTGGTTTCATTCAAATAATCTGTAGAACATTCAATTTTAAATGATTAATATAAAGAATACAGGATGTATGGTTGTAGAAGAAAGAATGGTGCATCACCTTTATTTTTTGGCAACACAGTGACACTGGAAGATCCTGAAGCTCGAATTGAGACTTTCATGTTAATACCACTGAAGAAAAGGATACATGAAAGACATCTCACACACATTACCACATTAACAGTATAAGACACAAAAAAGGAGTCATCGTCTCCTGCATCTTCCTCATCCATAAGAATCTACTTCAGCATCTCCAGTAAACTCTGCTCATCAACTTATTGTATTATTTTAGACTATAAACATCTCTAGGTTCAATTTTTACAGCTTTTAGTTTCACAGTTTTTCACCAAGGATATACAAGTAACACTTCATGTCAGTCATTTTTTAAGAAGAAAAAGTCAACAACATTTTCTGATTGCAGCTACAGAAATGTCAATATTTTTCTGGTGTTTTTATTCTTCTTTGATCGCACTGGAGAGACTCTTCAATGAAAAACTCCTTCATCCAAAGTGTGTGAAGGAGCGATATCGCAGGTCCTTCCTCCCTGCAGCTGTCAGACTATAAAACCAGCACTGCTCCCAGTAAAACCAGCACTGCTCCCAGTAAAACCAGCACTGCTCCCAGTAAAACTCGCACTGCTCCCAGTAAAACCAGCACTGCTCCCAGTAAACCTCACACACCCCTTATTTGCAAGCAAGGTATGTTGTTGTTCTCCATTCTTATTATTTTCTTGTGTAACTGGTTAATATGTTGTTTATTTTGGCATGGCTTCTTTTATTTGCTGTAATTTTGCGCCCTCCTGTGGCCAGTGGTGGTAAATATAATGACCAAAAAAATCAGTTTGTCCCTGTTGCTATTGATGACCACAGGTGTGGTATGTACTGAAACTCCGTGATTTAACCAGATATTAATCAAGGAAACTGCCTTTATAGACATTTAAGTTCATGTTATATTATTTGAGTTGTCCTGTTACGTTTTTGGACTATCAGTGATCCGCTTTTTTATTGTTATTTCTGTCTTTTTGTTCATTTCCATGAACCCATTTTCCAGTTTTTGTAAACAAATTACAACATTAAACAACAATAACAATAAAAACAATTTTGTGCAAAGGGTCTTTAAAAATACAACCTATAATGTTCAACAACAACAAAAAATACAAACATACCTATTGAATAAAAAAAACATCAATGTGGCCGATGGTAACAATCTGCTACACTGGATATTTGAGAGTGAGCTAGCTGGTTCAGAGCCTTTGTTCCTCTTGAGTTGACTTTCTTTAGTAGCTTTTAGGTTACACCAAGTAATCTTGTGTATTGACTTTGTGCACTGACCAGTTTTTTTCTTTCTGTTTTCCTCTCTTATGCTCTTTTTTCTGTTTAGGGTGGGGGTTGTGTGTTCGTATTTCTTACAGTCTATGGTTCGTATTACCATGTTCTGTTCTGTTGTCACATTGTTGTCATGGTGATCTATGTGTTTGTATATAAAATTCTTACACTGAAAAAGAAATATTGCCAAAAACAAAAAACAAAAAAAACTTACCAGAGCAGCTCGTTGCCGTCGAGGTCGGACTCGTCGCTGCTGAGGCAGGCGGCCATGTTGTCGTCGCTCAGGAGGTCGTTGGCTCGGCTGGACCGCTGACACGTACCAAGCAAGCTCCGGTCCACTTTAAAGACGTCTTCATACAGCAGCTCGTACAGGACGGCTGAAAGAGAGAGAGAGAGAGAGAAGAGGAAGTTAAGTTAATCTGCTTTCTATATATTTATTGATTTGGGATGATTGTGTACCTACATGTGCGTGTTTTCGTATTTATTATTGTCCATTTCCTATTTTCTATATTCAGGCACAGTCTGTAATTAAAAAACAGTGTTTTGGATACAAGTCTGTGTTATCCTTCACACAACATACAAGTTTCTACATTGTCTATTTTCTATGTTATATATTCAGGCACAGCAAATTTCGGTGGACTTGACAATGAGTTTATCTTACTGTATGACACAATTAATTCAGTAGTGTATTCACTGAATGATAATTACATACAATCATTCTTAAAATACATAAATACATAATATTTTGAGCCATTGCTACGAAATATCGTTTGGATGTGCACTGTATGGTGTATAATCTGAATGACAAATTGAATCTATCTTATTTTATTTTGGAATATAAAATAAAGATACTTAATGAAAAAAGTAAAAAGCCCATGTGTGCTCCAGATAAGCCCACGTCATGATTTATTTATAAAATATAAAAAATATTGATTTCAAAGAATTAAAAACAACGACATATGTATTCAGTAACATGTTGTCTATTTATTTATGGAAAAAAGACATTTACAATCATCATTTTGTGGTCTATATATACCATATACCAAGGACTCATACAGTCCCGTTCCCACTCCCTCACAATTGCTCATTTTGTTGTTTTGCATTTTGTATCGAAAAAAATATAGAATAGAATATATCCCTTATTGTCATTGTCACCAGTACAACACAGTAGGCTACAAGTGCTCATCAGCCACTGCATCATTCATAAAAAAAAAAGATTGTAATTAAAGTAAAGGTAAAAAGATAGTCAGTAAATACTATACAGAACAACAGCCCAAGTATACCCACATACGGTTACATCTTGTCATTGCACATCCCTATAAGTATTTTTCCGTTTTATGTATTGAATATAAATATTTGTAGCATTGTGATGAACCTTTTTGTTTTGTTAGGTAAGTTTCATATCCACAAAGTAGTCTCTACACTGTATAAAAAATACCACTTTTCCTCTTGATTAGCTTAAAGTGTTATGATGGGAAATTGCAGGTGGTGTTTAAGTCAGACCAGTATGAGTCAATTCTGTGGCATGAAAAGATAGATCCAGAAATTAACAATACCATTAAGTGTACCGTGTATATATATATATTAGATATTTTACCCCAAACTGTTTCCAGCAACCATCATAATAATTTAACATAAAGGTAACTGTGATAAACTACACTGATCACAAACACACATCTAGCTGCTCTTTTGAGGGCATATGTAGGACAAGATGACATTGATCATATTCTTAATAATGGGAGGTTGTGGATGGAGGTTATTAGGCAGGCTGTGGGCCAAGACCATCTCCCAGGCATCTACCAGGTGAACATTCAGCCCTTTGAACATGGCCCTGAGCACCTTGTCATGCTGCATCGAATACCAGTCGCTGTAGGTCAGTACAATAAAGGGCGTCAAAGCTCTGGGGTTTGCAGTCCGAATTATAACCAGAGTGTCTGGAGCCCTGTCCAGCAGCCGCACCACTGCCCTGCGGATGTTCTGCAGCCGTCGGATGTAGAGCTCGGTGGGGAAACTGCTGAGGTGTGCCCAGATGCCAAAAACTACAACGGTGTTAGCTCCGCCGACTAAACGGTCTATTTCATTGGCAATGTAGTGCAGTTCGATAGCTGGGACGCTGTCAGACATGCAGACAGGAGGACCATGGAATCTGTACGTCACCAAAATGTTGTCTGCATAGTTTAAGGCCATGAAAGGTCCGACTCTGACTGAACTGTGCAGGTTAAACTGCTTGAGATCTACAAATATTACAGAAGGAAATAATTGGTGAGTGCAGTATAAACAAAATCAAAGCTTCACAAGAGATTTCTGTTCATTACTACCTGGTAGTGCTTGGTTGAGATAAAAAAACCACTGCCTGACGGTAGAGTCTCCATACAGGTGGACCACCTTGCCTTTCAGACATTGGTTGATAACAGAAGGACTGTTGAACTGGCGGACTGTGGGGCCACTTACTGACTGCCACACATCCTTGTAGTAATAGCCAACAGGTCCAGACTGCACAATATTGCTCTTCACCTCCGGTTGATCTGAGAAGCAGTAAAACCATTTATGACTTACCTTCATTCCATAATAACAGGATGTACTACTAACAGCTAACAGTTATAGTCTAGTACTCTGCGCTCCATCACTGTTAAGAAATTGGCCTGACACTGGTTTCTTTCTAATAATCTGTAGAACATTCAATTTTAAATGATTAATATTGAGAATACAGCGAGTATGGTGGTAGAAGAAACAATGGTGCATTACCTTCATTTTTTGGCAACACGGTGACATTGGAAGACCCTGAAGCTCGAATTGAGACTTTCATGTTAATATCACTGAAGAGAAGGATACATGAAAGACATCTTACACACATTACCACACTAACAGCATAAGACACAAAAAGGAGGAAATTTCTTTAGAGTTTGAGTCAGCTGTTGATCAATTCATGATCTATACCACTGGAATACAGAGTGGGTAACAACACCTCTGGAATCAGGAGTTGCTCCCACTGGGAAAATCTATTTCACTTTTGATATTATGATTTCACAATGATTGAAGTGAACATGTTAGTATGAGCAGCACCAGAAAGTCTGATGTCCAGCTAGGATGATAATAAACACTGTGACTTCTGTATGTTTTCCTTTAGGTAGATTATAATACTATCAGGTGTATTATGAAACCAAGTGGCTCATGAGTGATATCGCACATGTTGTAGACACACCTATGTTCTCTATATAAGATGTTTACTAGCATAGTTCAGTGTCAGTTTCCTCTAATAGCATGTACATGATGACATCGACACAGTGCTATTATAAAAGGACCTGAACTGAGAATCATCATCTCTTGTATCTTCCTCATCCATAAGAATCTACTTCAGCATCTCCAGTGAACTCTGCCCATCAACTTATCTCTAGGGTCAATTTTTACAGCCTCTAGTTTCACAATGTTTCACCAATGTACACAAGTAACACTTTGTTTCTTTTAGAAGCCAGTCATATCTTTCTGCTCACTCACCTTTTAAAGAGCTTATCCTCATTAGCCTCGAGTTTCCCTTTAAACCCTTTCATGTAGCTGGTGGTCCTGGTATCACAGCTCAGGTTCTTTGGCTTGTAGCAAAACCAGGGCTCACCTGTAGTGAGGTCAGTGAAGTTACACTGTGGCTGCGCTGTCGGACGCAGGCAGACATTACAGGTGGTAGTTTCAGAGACTGAGCCTGAGCGGAAGACACTCTGGAAACGAATCCTATCTGGCTGTTCTCTGTTTAGCCTCTTCAGCACTGTGACAGCCTCGCTGGGGTGAACCAGTGTCACCTGAAAGGACAGAGAACCAGAGTTCAATCCCATTACTTGAAACTGTTATAGCAATAAAGACAAATAAAGTGAACACTACTAAAAGTTGCACATTTTGTTTCAGGTTCAAACCAGATTGAACTTATGTTTCACTGCACGTCTCCACAAAGCAGGAATTGGCAACAGAGGCTGTAGTATTGCCCAGTATTTAAGGAAAATGTGTAATTGGTGACAATGAGATATACACATTAAATTGACTTGACATTATAAAAGTCCACTACGAGATGCTGGCTGAGCAAAACCTCCCAATGATATTTCTTTAAGTAGTTTAATTATCTTGGTTTGATTATTTTATTTTATATAAATATTATATACCATCAAATATAAAGACACTCCTCTTTCTATTAAAGTGATAAGGTGATTCTGTATTGGGGTGATGTATTGTAGTGCACAGCGTGTGCCACTAGATGTCAGTCTACACTGGTGGAACAGGCAGCTCAACTGAGAAGATTATTCATATCAAGAAGATTCATATTAGTTGGTCCAGAGTATGGCACAACATCAAGCTGACATATAGAAGTCCTAATCAGCAAATGATCCACTGCAATTTTGTGATGAGGACACACCTAAAAAGATTTCCCTGTGTGTCACTGATGTATACTCAAGCAAAGAGATTGCTTATATATGAGACTGCTTATAGCATGTGCCTGAACATGAGTTGTTGTGTGTCCTTTTCTCCTGCTCTGCTTCTGTTAAACAATGAAGTCAAAACTCTAGTATAACTTGTATTATGTAGAACTTTCTTATACTTACTGTTTCGGTCACAGGCCACAAGCTGAAGCATCTTGGTCTAACAAGAAAGTTGTTGTATATAACACAAATGTTGCTGGAGTTTTTGACCTCTTTGGATATTTTTCCTTCTCCATGAGTCTTGGAAGTAGGTTTGTTGTTTGTTGTGTTTCTCATCATTGTATTATATTAGCCGGTTTATGCTGTCAGAAAAAGGAGTTTCCAATCGATAGAAGAAATAGATTTCTTAATATATTGGAGGTGTTGATTACTCTTGGACATATTATCTGTATTAAATGAAGGAACCTCTGTTTTTAAAATGACTGAATGAATGAATGAATAAAGTATTTTGAGTGGTAAATCTGTGCCTGTTATTATTCCAAACTGTGTGCCATGTAAAATGAAACATTGGAAAATGGGGCTTAGCTAACTGTCAGAAAAAATTAGATTTAACATATTTACCGCAACCTGTGCGCTTCCCTCCCAGAGTAAAGAAAATACAGCCGAGTAGGAGCCATTGAGATGATCCAACACTTTCCCAGCCACACCTGCACCAAGTGCTCGGTTGTGCAGACTGGCAAGTAAGACGTCACCCCCAGACTTCTTGGGACGTCCCCGGAAGTCGTACATTTTGATCATAACCTCCAGCTGATCCCCTACGTGCCACTGTTGTCCACCCCTCTCTGGGAGAACAGTGAACCTGCTGTGGGCAGGGTCAGTGGTCTGCTCCAGGGAAAGAGGAGCTGGCAAGGATGGAGTTTCGGGCCAAGCAATGGAGTCTAATAGGAGGCGTTCCTCCAGAGCATCCTCAGGGGACAGCGGCTCAAAGCTGCAGAAGCGGTGAGTGAAGTGACGTCTTGGGAAAGGAACGGTGGGGCTTCCTTTATGCTGAAACTGGCAGGAGGTCAAGAGAGTGATGTGATGAATACATTAAAAAGAATCAATAAACATAAAGCTACTAAATGAAATAAAAAGGAATATTTTTCTGCTAATAAGAAAATCAACTCAATATTTGTAGGAGTTGATGAGAAGTTGATCAAAGACTCGATGATAACTGCAACATAAAAAAGTTAGTAGAACTACAGTCAGAATATCCTTCAAGTCCATTTCAGTAACAACTGTAACAATAATTTAAATGTTTGTTTTCAGTTTACATGTTAATGAAATCAAGGTGGGCTATTTATGGGAGAGGAATTTTCCTTCATTTGCTAAATCATTCTTAATGAGTGAGCCAAAACCCGTCACACTGGGTGACCCGTTCTTATATTTTATCACTTTCCTGCAAAAACAAAATCGCTGCCATCTACATTTTGCTCAAGGCTACGTGAGTAAGATGTTGGAAATATGTTCTGTGGATGGATGAGACCAAAATTGACCTTTTCAGGTTGAATGAGAAGTGTTTTGTTTAGCAATAAACAAATACTGTATTCCAGCATAACACGTCACACAAGTGACTGAAATCAATTCACATATTCACTTGAATATGTTAGATTGGATAATTTTCTTCAATGAATAAATTAATTATATTAAGAAATTAGTTTTATCCTCTCATTTGTTTAATTGCGTTCCCTCTATCTAGTTTTAGGACTTGTGGAAAAACCCACTCAAGATCAAATTCTTACCTCCAGGACGTCCGTGTTAAAAAGCACAAAGAAGAAGACAAACACAGCCAGGAAAACGAAGATGGCGGCATACTTCGGACAGCAAAAGCTGACCATCGTTTCTTTACTAGCTCTGTCCTTCATGACTGATGATCAGTCTTCACTTCTGCCTGAAATGACACAAACAGTGTTAGCTGACACCTTGTTTAGCTGTATTTATCTTAGTGATTACTTGCAAAAACCTGACCTTTTTAACGTAACGAACAATAATAATAATCCGCAATTTAAGCACTCAGTTGTTTAGTTACGTTTTCAAAAAGGGAATCTGTTACTTTTTAAACAACTACTCCTGTACCTTTTTGAGAGTTAGAAAACAAAATCCACCACATATTCAAACTACTTTTTTGGCAGACAGGCACCAAGCTGTGTTCTATGTTTATATCACTGTGTACGGCAGCAAGCAAGATGGGACAGCTTTCACTTCATGGACAAATTTGCATTCTTTTGAATTTATAGGAGGAAATAAGGGCAAGAACAATACAGTGTGTGTTTATAACTTGTATGTGGGCATATGTTTGAGCATTAGCAATCCCTGATATGATAATTGGGCAAACCACTGGCAGAGTCTCAGGTGAGGTTAGAAAACCTGACAGCAGCTGGTTACAGAACAGCACGTTCAGCACAGATTTATAGTCAATAAGTAAATGTAAAATTTGTGAAAAAACGTGATAGTAGTCTGGTCTCAGGTAAGTGAACAAATGTATATTGAGAAAAGTAAACAAACAAAAAAAAAGTTCCAACTAAAGTTAAAACTAAACCTACGTATTTGCATAGGCCTATGCAGTGGTGGCAAATTTCCATGTTGTTGAGTTATAACCAGTTTGACTTGATTAACAATCATTTGATAGAGACTGATACAGAGCCACTCAATTACAAATCAAAATTGAGAATTGCACTAAAGTGAGAAGCCACTTTAGTACAATAAAGAACTGTAAATGGGACATTGTGTCTGTTATTCCTGCTGTTCGTGTAAAGATTTACAAAGTTGGCTGTGGATGATCGTAGAGTCATTATACTTAAAGGAGGTCTGGACTAAAACAACAGCCATTTTCGGTAACTCAACAGTACTCTATCATTAGTAAAGGATGCAGTTTTGGGCTAATTTTACACTTAATTTATCTTAACAGCAGAGATGATGTGTGAATCAGGATGTGTCAGCAACACCAAAATCACTAATTCAACTTATTCAAAAGCCTGGTTGGGAGGCTGTAAATAACATTTCTCTTTCTGACCCATAGTGGATGCTGAATATTTGCCAAGTGTTAACAAATATAGTTAACAGTCAAATTCTATGTCTGAGTCTCAGGTTCCAGGTTGCTTACTTTAATCTGAAAGAGTGCTGCCATGATGCATTTAGGGCAGAGTTAATGTGTGTGTGTTTTGCTTACATGTTCACAATCATTTCTTTCACACACACATCTTTTGATGCAATAATTTGTTTTGTTATAAAACAATTTGTGGGAAATGTGATCACTTATAACCTAAGGAGTCAGGGTTTCTGCTGCAAGTTAAAGCAAGTAAACTCATTAAAAAATATGGAAATGTTATCAGTCACGTTTAGTTTTCATGTCTATGAACTAAAACTTCAAACGTCAAATAAATTAAAGAATATTATGTGTCTTACCTCAGCAGAGATTCACCTTGAGGGAATATAATGAACTCACATAGATCCTGCAATGTATCCTGAAGCCCTTTCTAATTAACCACTCCCATACACTACTGTGCCAAAAATGATGCATAGGTATCTCTATGTTTACATTTCAGTGACAAAGATCACACCTCACACTTCTGCACATTACAGGAGTCAGTTAAACCTTATCCATTCCTGTCCAACCAGGACTACAATGATGATACACTGTTGTCTCCCATTGAGGGAAGGCTGAGTAAAGTAAAGTTCAAATGACACTTGCTTCTCAAACAAAAGATGTGTGACAATAGATAGATAGATAGATAGATAGATAGATAGATAGGTTACCAGCAGCTCAATGTAAGCATGAAAGTATTGAGCAACAAACAACAGACAGTACAAAGACAAGAGGTGTAAGAGTAAATAAAACCAAAAGCAAGATAAAAAACATATGTAGTGTCTAAAAGTAAATAATTACACTAAAATCTGTTTTAAAAATACATGACCTAATAAATTGCAAGATAGAAAAAAATAAACAAACTATTGTACTAGTGAAAGTGTGACTCACTACTAGTGAGCCTTGTGACTCAGATGTTTGCAAACCCAGACATTGTGCTTTGCAAAAACACTATTTGTGTGAAATGTAATCATTTATAACCTAAGGAGTCTGAGTTTCTGCTGCAAGTTAACTTGATGAACATATGAAAAAGGTTAGCAGTCACATTTAGTTTTCATGATGTCTATGAATTGAGAATTCAAATGTCATCTAATTTAAGAATATCAAGTGTCTTACCTCAGCTGATATTCACTTTTGTATTTTCTGTCTGTATTATTTTTGTTTGTTGTTGAACATTATATTATTATTGTTATTGTTGTTTAATGTTGTAATTTGTTTACAAAAACTGGAAAAATGAGTTCATGGAAATGAACAAAAAGACAGAAATAACAATAAAAAGGCAACTCAAATAATATAACATGAACTTAAATTTCTATAAAGGCAGTTTCCTTGATTAATATCTGGTTAAATCACGGAGTTTAAGTACATACCACACCTGTGGTCATCAATAGCAAAAGGGACAAACTGATTTTTTGGTCATTATATTTACCACCACTGGCCACAGGAGGGCGCAAAGTTACAAAGTTACAGCAAATAAAAGAAGCCTTGCCCAGATAAACAACATATTAACCACAGCAGGAATAACAGACACAATGTTCCTTACAGTTCTTTATTGTACTAAAGTGGCTTCTCACTTTAGTACAATTCGGAGGAACTGCTTTCTTGAGTGGTTCCTTATCAGTTTCTATCAAATGATTGTTAATCAAGTCAAACTGGTTATAACTCAACAACATGGAAATTTGCCACAACTGCAGGTTTTCTGACCTCACCAGATACTCTGCCAGTGGTTTGCCCAATTCGCTCATATCAGGGATTCCTACTGCTCAAACATATGCCCACATACAAGTTATAAACACATATTGTACACTGTGTTCTTGCCCTTATTTTCTCCTATAAATTCAAAATAAGTGCCAATAAGTGGCCCCACAGTCCGCCAGTTCAACAGTCCTTCTGTTATCAACCAATGTCTGAAAGGCAAGATGGTCCACCTGTATGGAGACTCTACCGTCAGGCAGTGGTTTGAATATCTCAACCAAGCACTACCAGGTATTAATGGACAGAAATCTCTTGCAAATCTTTGATTTTGTTTATACTGCACTCACCAATTCTTTCCTTCTGTAATACTTGTAGATCTTCAAGCAGTTAAACGTGCACAGTTCAAACAAAGTCAGACCTTTCATGGCCTTAAACTATGCAGACAACATTTTGGTGACCTTCCAATACCATGGTCCTCCTCTCCGTTCTTTCAGCATCCCAGCTATCGAACTGCACTACATTGCCAATGAAGTAGAACGTTTTGTTGGCGGCGCTAACACTGTTGTAGTTTTTGGCATCTGGGCACACCTCAGCAGTTTCCCCACCAGCTCTACATCCGACGGCTGCAGAACATCCGCAGGGCAGTGGTGCGGCTGTTGAACAGGGCTCCAGACACTCTGATTATAATCCGGACTGGAAACCCCAAAACTGTGACGCCTGCTGTTGTACTGTTCAACAGCGACTGGTATTCGCTGCAGCGTGACAAGGTGCTCAGGGCCATGTTCAAAGGGCTGAATGTTCACCTGGTAGATGCCTGGGAGACAGGCCTGGACTGGGACAAAAATTCGGCCCTGGACTTTTTGGTCCAGACCGGCCCACTACAATCCATGCTCAGACTATAGGCACAAAGAAAGGTGCATGTTGACACTTAAAACACTTTAACTCTGGTGACCTGATTTGGCGGATGTCATTATAGGTAGAAATGATCAGATCTACATGCTCAAACCACATGACATTGCAACATGTGAGTTGTAAGCTTGCAGATTTGTAATTATGTGGCATCCTTTGATGAAAATAGTGGTTAAGTGGTTAATAAAAGCAACTAATCAATTAATCAGGATAGTATATGAATATGGTTATTGTTTTCCAATACTTTAGATAACTAGATTTAGGCCTAGTTGTAACACACCACACTATGCAGAGTTATTTATTATGTTAAGTAAAGTTCATAGACAGTTAGTAACCGTTCTGAACATTTAATGAGTGTTTATCCACACCATGCTGGCAGGCTCACACCGGCTTAAGACTGTATCATCACTTCCACATGGTGGAGAGTCTTCCTCAACCTCCTGCTCCTGCACCACCATGGCAGCGGGAGCCTCACTTGACTCACCTGACACCTGCTGCTGAGAGGGACCCACTCCTGAAGCCGCTCCGGCCACGCTGGCCCCCGCAGCAAACATTTCTGAAATGTTTTTGCTCGTAGCAGCGTCGGTTGCTAGAGCTTTTCTTTTTTTATCTCTTTGTTTTTCCGTTCCGTCTTTTCGCTTTTTAGCCGCATTGTCCATTTTGTTGTAGTAGTATCCCTCACTATCTCTCATCTGATTGCTTGTCATCAAAGGTGATTGGACGAGGGGGGGGATGGGGGGTGGGCGGGGTCAAGAACCAGCGTGGGTGGGACTCCTGGCCCTCTGTAGCCTATCATAGGGCCACTGGGCCAGGTACTCTTTAGACAGACAAGCCAATGGGTCTCTAATGTGTCTGCAGGCTGCAGCGGAGCTCTGTGGGCCGGTGCATGTCTCTGCTCTGGGCCGGGAGAGTTACCATGGCAAGGTGCAGCAAAAACTAAATAAACAAATAAAAAAAAATAAAAAAACGGCAGCCACCGGCCCATTATTGACCGGCCCACCGGGAAAAGTCCCGTTACTCCCTATGGCCAATCCACCCCTGCTGGGAGATGGTCTTGGCCCACCGCCTGCCACATAACATCCATCCACAACCTCCCATTATTAAGAATATGATCAACGTGGTCTTGTCCTACATATGCCCTCAAAAGAGCAGCTAGATGTGTGTTTGTGATCAGTGTAGTTTATCACAGTTACCTTTATGTTAAATTATTATGATGGTTGCTGGAAACAGTTTGGGGTAAAATATCTAATATATATGGCAACGAGCCGCTCTGGTAACAAGTTTATATATATATATATATATATATATATACACATGTATGTATGTTTGTTTGCGTTTTTTTTTTGTTTTCTTTCGTTTTTCAAAATTCAAAATTCAGCATTCAAACATGTTGCTGTATTCTTTATATTCTATAAATGAAAAAGTCAACAACATTTTCTGATTCCAGCTGCAGAAATGTGAATATTTTTCTGGTGTTTTTATTCTTCTTTGACAATTTAAACTGAATATTTTTGGGTTGTTTCCTGTCCGTTGGGACAAAATGAGACATTTAAAGTCGCATCTTTGACTTTGAGAAACATGTTTCACCATTTCTGACATTTCACAGATGAAACAACTCATCAATCAATCAAGAAAGGAATCGTTAGTTATTAGTTGTTATGATTATTCCATCACTGCTGGGATGCAGTACAGTGTCGGAGATCGCTGTCAGGTTAGTTTACGTCCACACATTAAGCAGCAGGTTAAACCTAGCCAAGCCAAGTTTTTTTTAATAGTACTTGGGGCTAGTGGTGGAAATAAAAAGTATTAAGATCATTTACTTGAGTAAAAGTACAATAATGTAAAACAAGAAAAAACAAAAAACATTTTACTGCTGTAGGTGACTCTGAGTGATGAGATGAATATTAAATGATAACAAAGGCATTACTTATATTCATGTTGTAGGTTATGTACAGTATATACAGCCTGTTCAGATATACATACAGTAATGTAAAAATAGTCCTGTATGAAAAATCCTACTGAAGTAAAAATGTAAATGTGGTGGGAGAGAGGAGAACTATAGCCAAGGACTCCGACCCCATGAGGCTGACCGCACTGGAGAGCCCCTTCAATGACAAACTCCTTCATCCAAAGTGTGTGAAGGAGCGATATCGCAGGTCCTTCCTCCCTGCAGCTGTCAGACTGTGAAACCAGCACTAACCCTACCCTAACCCTAACCCTATATATTAGATCTCTTACCCCAAACTGTTTCCAGCAACCATCATAATAATTTAACATAAAGGTAACTGTGATAAACTACACTGATCACAAACACACATCTAGCTGCTCTTTTGAGGGCATATGTGGGACAAGACCACGTTGATCATATTCTTAATAATGGGAGGTTGTGGATGGATGTTATGTGGCAGGTGGTGGGCCAAGACCATCTCCCAGGCATCTACCAGGTGAACATTCAGCCCTTTGAACATGGCCCTGAGCACCTTGTCACGCTGCAGCGAATACCAGTCGCTGTTGAACAGTACAGTAACAGGCGTCACAGTTTTGGGGTTTCCAGTCCGGATTATAACCAGAGTGTCTGGAGCCCTGTCCAGCAGCCGCACCACTGCCCTGCGGATGTTCTGCAGCCGTCGGATGTAGAGCTCGGTGGGGAAACTGCTGAGGTGTGTCCAGATGCCAAAAACTACAATGGTGTTAGCTCCGCCAACTAAACGGTCTACTTCATTGGCAATGTAGTGCAGTTCGATAGTTGGGACGCTGGCAGACATGCCAACAGGAGGACCATGGAATCTGTACGTCACCAAAATGTTGTCTGCATAGTTTAAGGCCATGAAAGGTCCGACTCTGACTGAACTGTGCAGGTTGAACTGCTTGAGATCTACAAGTATTACAGAAGGAAAGAATTGGTGAGTGCAGTATGAACAAAATCAAAGCTTCGCTTTGCAAGAGATTTCTATTCATTAATACCTGGTAGTGATTTCTTGAGATATTCAAACCACTGCCTGACGGTAGAGTCTCCATACAGGTGGACCACCTTGCCTTTCAGACAGTGGTTGATAACAGAAGGACTGTTGAACTGGCGGACTGTGGGGCCACTTATTGACTGCCACACATCCTTGTAGTAATAGCCAACAGGTCCAGACTGCACAATATTGCTCTTCACCTCCGGTTGATCTGAGAAGCAGTAAAACCATTTATGACTTACCTTCATTCCATAATAACAGGATGTACTACTAACAGCTAACAGTTATAGTCTAGTACTCTGCGCTCCATCACTGGCCTGAAACTGGTTTCATTCTAATAATCTGTAGAACATTCAATTTTAAATGATTAATATATATATTATGGTGGTAGAAGAAACAATGGTGCATTATCTTTATTTTTTGGCAACACAGTGACACTAGAAGATCCTGAAACTCGAATGGAGACTTTCATGTTAATACCACTGAAGAGAAGGATACATGAAAGACATCTTACACACATTACCACACTAACAGCATAAGACGCGAAAAGGAGGACATTTCTTTAGAGTTTGAGTCAGCTGTTGATGAATTTATGATCTATGCCACTGGAATACAGAGTGGGTAAAAACACCTCTGGAATCAGGAGTTGCTCCCACTGGGAAAATCTATTTCACTTTTGATATTATGATTTCACACTGATTGAAGTGAACATGTTAGTATGAGCAGCATCAGAAAGTCTGATGTCCAGCTAGGATGATAATAAACACTGTGACGTCTGTATGTTTTCCTTTAGGTAGATTATAATACTATCAGGTGTATTATGAAACCAAGTGGCTCATGAGTGATATCGCACATGTTGTAGACACACCTATGTTCTCTATATAAGTTGTTTACTAGCATAGTTCAGTGTCAGTTTCCTCTAATAGCATGTGCATGATGACATCGACACAGTGCTGTTATAAAAGGACCTGAACTGAGAATCATCATCTCTTGTATCTTCCTCATCCATAAGAATCTACTTCAGCATCTCCAGTGAACTCTGCCCATCAACTTATTGTATTATTTTAGACTGTAAACATCTCTAGGTTCAATTTTTACAGCCTCTAGTTTCACAATGTTTCACCAAAGAGATACACAAGTAACACTTCGTGTTTCTATTAGAAGCCAGTCACATCTTTCTGCTCACTCACCTTTTAAAGAGCTTCTTCTCATTAACCTCGAGTTTCCCTTTATACCCATTGAGGTAGTTGGTGATCCTGGTATCACAGCTCAGGTTCTTTGGCTTGTAGCAAAACCAGGGCTCACCTGTAGTGAGATCAGTGAAGTTACACTGTGACTGTGCTGTCGGACGCAGGCAGACATTACAGATGGTAGTTTCAGAGACTGAGCCTGAGTGGAAGCCACTCTGGAAACGAATCCTATCCGGCTGTTCTCTGTCTATCCTTTTCAGCACTGTGACAGCCTCACTGGGGTGAACCAGTGTCACCTGAAAGGACAGAGAACCAGAGTTCAATCCCATTACTTGAAACTGTTATCATAATAAAGACAAATAAAGTGAACACTACTAAAAGTTGCACATTTTGTTTCAGGTTCAAACCAGATTGATCTCCAGATATTCTGGAGAACTTATGTTTCACTGAACCTCTCCACAAAGCAGCGATCATCCAATCATAGTTTAGAAACTGTATAGATACAGCAGATTTATTAATTTTCGAATTTCTTCACATTGTGTAGTACTATGCATGGGGTTGTAGTTAGAGCAATACTATAATATTTAAAGGAGGGTGTTCTCTTTTTGAAGCCTCTCCAAATACAAAAACACAAAGATCAAAAGCTTAGTGGATGAATTAGTGTGTTTGTCTGCTCTAACGTAATCTGGAAATTTGACCTTACCACTAACAGTTGTATACTCAGCATTACATTCATGTTTCATCGATTTTTTCAATGTTTTATTTCCTTGTTTGAATTGACAAAAGAGGATGTAGTATTGCCCAGTATTTAAGGAAAATTTGTAATTTGTGACAATGAGATATACACATTAAATTGACTTGACATTATAAAAGTCCACTACGAGATGCTGGCTGAGCAAAACCTCCCAATGATATTTCTTTAAGTAGTTTAATTATCTTGGTTTGATTATTTTATTTTATATAGATATTATATACCATCAAATATAAAGACACTCCTCTTTCTATTAAAGTGATGAGGTGATTCTGTATTGGGGTGATGTATTGTAGTGCACAGCGTGTGCCACTAGATGTCAGTCTATACTGGTGGAACAGGCAGCTCAACTGAGAAGATTATTCATATCAAGAAGATTCATATTAGTTGGTCCAGAGTATGGCACAACATCAAGCTGACATATAGAAATCCTAATCAGCAAATGATCCACTGCAATTTTGTAATGAGGACACACCTAAAAGCCTTGCCCGTGTGTCATTGAAGCATTTTCTTAATTCATTCTGAAACTTCCCTGAACTGTAGGCACACAAATGATGTGTTAGAGGAAGGTGGGCCTTAGCTAACTGTCAGTTAGAAGATTGAAACAATTAGATTCAACATAGTTACCTCAACCTGTGCGCTTCCCTCCCAGAGTAAAGAAAACACAGCCGAGTAGGAGCCATTGAGATGATCCAACACTTTCCCAGCCACACCTGCACCAAGTGATCGGTTGTGCAGACGGGCAAATAAGACGTCTCCCCCAGACTTCTTGGGACGTCCCCGGAAGTCGTACATTTTGATCATAACTTCCAGCTGATCCCCTACGTGCCACTGTTGTCCACCCCTCTCTGGGAGAACAGTGAACCTGCTGTGGGCAGGATCAGTGGTCTGCTCCAGGGAAAGAGGAGCTGGCAAGGATGGAGTTTCAGGCCAAGCAATGGAGTCTAATAGGAGGCGTTCCTCCAGAGCATCCTCAGGGGACAGCGGCTCGAAGCTGCAGAAGCGGTAGGTGAGGTGACGTCTTGGGACAGGAACGGTGAGGCTTCCTTTATGCTGAAACTGGCAGGAGGTCAAGAGAGTGATGTGATGAAAAAAAAGAATCGATCAACATGAAACTACTAAATGAAATAAAAAGGAATATTTTTCTGCTAATAAGAAAATCAACTGAATATTTGTAGGAGTTGATGAGAGAAGTTGATCAAAGACTCGATGATAACTGCAACATAAAAAAGTTAGTAGAACTACGGTCAGAATATCCTTCAAGTCCATTTCAGTAACAACTGTAACAATAATTTAAATGTTTCTTTTCAGTTTACATGTTAATGAAATCAATGTGGGCTATTTATTGGAGAGGAATCTTCCTTCCTTTGCTAAATCATTCTTAATGAATTTTCAAATGGGGACAATGTTACAATATAATTATGATGTTAAGATCTAACACAACCGAAGTGTTCTTACGAGTTATTCTGATGGAAAACTGTATGTTTCCTGAATTAGTTAATCATTCTATCAAGTATTGTCTTCATAGTCCAGGTCTGGCATATGTATATTATTCCTGTGCCATAGAGCTCCATTGTTTCCCAGAAACAAGTAAAAACACATCATTGAGCCAAAAACTGTCACACTTTTCAGGTTGAATGAGAAGTATTTTGTTTAGCGATGAACACATACTGTATTCCAGCATAACATGTCACACAAGTGACTGAAATCAATTCACATATTCACTTGAATATGTTAGATTGGATAATTTACATTGATTATATAAAGAAATTAGTTTTATTCTGTCATTTGTTTAATTGCGTTCCCTGTATCTAGTTTTAGGACTTGTGGAAAAACCCACTCAAGATCAAATTCTCACCTCCAGGACGTCCGTGTTAAAAAGTACATAGAAGAAGACAAACACAGCCAGGAAAACAAAGATGGCAGCATAATTCGGACAGTAAAAGCTGACCATCGTTTCTCTACAAGCTCTGAACTTCATGACTGATGATCAGTCTTCACTTATGCCTGAAATGACACAAACAGTGTTAGTTGACACCTTGTTTAGCTGTATTTATCTTAGTGATTACTTGCAAAAACCTGACCTTTTAACGTAACGAATAACCTAATGCATTAGTTCTGCAATTTAAGCACTCAGTTGTTTAGTTATGTCCTGAAATGTATTTTTTAAACAACTACTCCTGTACCTTTTGAGAAGAGTTAGAAAAGAAAATCCACCACAATTTCAGACTACTTTTTTGGCAGACAGGCACCTGGCTGTCTTCTATGGTTATATCACTGTGTACGGCAGCGAGCAAGATGGGACAGCTTTCACGCCATGGAAAAATTGCATTCTTTTGAATTTATAGGAGGAAATAAGGGCAAGAACATAGTGTACAGTATGTGTTCATAGCTTGTATGTGGGCATATGTTTGTGCATTAGCAATCCCTGATATGAGCGAATTGGGCAATTCGAGGTCGGGTCACGGGGGCAGCAGCCTAAGCAGGGAAGCCCAGACTTCCCTCTCCCCAGCCACTTCGTCCAGCTCTTCCTGGGGGATCCAGAGGCGTTCCCAGTTGTGTTCATTAAGTGATTATCATATATTGCTTATCTAGTATGTGATGTTATATACTAACATCATATAGATATGATATCGTTGGCACACTGCCATTAGACAATTAGACAGTAGCAATCATGTTTTATTGCTTTGGAGGACTGCAGGTTGGTTGTGCGTGACAGGTATGACAGGTCTGCATCACTCGTAAATTTTGTTCGTACTTATGAGAAAATCCAAAATATGAGAAAATTGGTGAATGCGGCAAATCCTCGTAATTCACCCGTAAGCATGGCTGAAGAACGACTCTGTGTGTACGAGTGGTTCTTGCATCTGGCCCAATAAGTCAGTCAATAAAATGTAAAATTTGTGAAAAAGCGTGATAGTAGTCTGGTCTCACGTAAGTGAACAAATGTATATTGAGAAAAGTAAACATTTTGTAAAAAAAAAAAAAGAAAAAGAAAAGAAAAGTTCCAACTAAAGTTAAAACTAAACCTACGTATTTGCATAGGCCTATGCAGTGGTGGCAAATTTCCATGTTGTTGAGTTATAACCATTTTGACTCGATGAACAATCATTTGATAGAGATAAGGAGCCACTCAATTACACATCAAGTGCGAATCAACCAAATTAATTTACACATTTACATGTATCATCATTTACACTTCTCCTTAATTGAGATTGAGAAATATTATTCTCTATTTCATTTCTATTATATTATTCTTTTTTTTCCTACATATTTTGTTACAATTTTTATATTTAACATATTTTTAGTCCTTGTGGAAGGGGTCTCGTCCAGGGCGTCATTCAAGCTAGAACGGCCACTGTGGATCACCATCAGAGCTCTTTACCATAAACCACATGGGCATGTACATGCTTACAGTCTTAGTCACTGTCATTATAATAATAAAACTATAAAAAAAATAGAAAGAAAAAAGAGCAGTGATATTTCCTTGTGATGGGTAAAAGTCACTATTAAGACATCTGAACTCTCCAGGAATTTCCGGTAGTCTCCTGCATATTGACAGTGGCTCACTGACGCCCCCAAATGAGATATAATCTCCCAGAATCTGGAGCGAGCATGCAAGAGTGCATGTGTTTGTGTGACTATCAATGCAGGGCGTGTGAGAGCAACGTGTCATGATAGCTCTGTGTTGTTGCTTATCAGACCAATCGCACCCCACCCACACTGGAACGGACCTGAAATTGAAATGACTTTTTGCAGGTTGGGATGACTGCACTATACACAGTTAATGTGGGCAAAAAAATGCATTTTGTTGTTCGCGATTGAGTTTAAAATCATTGCTTCAAAGGACGTGAGACAAAGATGTGTCTGAAAGATTATGAAAAAACAGGAAGTTTAGCATACTAACACTTGCTAATTAGCAAAGGCAGAGGCTGACAGGAAACTTCTACAATTTTTATGTATTTGTACGTTACTTGAATATTTTCATTTGAAGCTTCTTGCTTCATGCTACTTCCACTCCACTACATTTCAGAGGAAGGATGCCTTTATATTTTTTAAAATTTAGAATAGAATATAGAATATGCCTTCATTGTCATTGTATAAGTCGTACAAGGAAATTGCAGGGGGCTCATCACAGTGGCATAGCATCACACACACACACACACACACACACACACACACACACACACACAGTACTTACTGATTGTGGCGGATTGTGGTTCGCAGTCATTCATGACACAGCTGAACATTATCCTGCACAACAAACCAAAAACAGTAAACAGATATCTGACACTGAGGTTAAAGAGTGCCAATCCAACATTATCACAGAAAAAAAGGTGTAATAATGAAATAGAAATACGATGTTTAAGGAGATTAAGTTGATCTGAACTAAATGTAAGTTTAAGGAGACAAACCCACCTGTCTGCTCTGTCTGCGCCAACTACCAACCTGAAGATGGACCTTGTACTGCAGAAGTATCCACAATAAAAAGATAAGATAAGAACATACAACAAATAAACTTACAGACTCAGGCAGTACAAGTTCAGCCCACGTCATGATTCATTTACAAATTATAAAAAATATTGATTTCAAATAATTAAAAACAACATATATATTCAGTAACATGTTAAATATTAAAAGCTTCAATTTATTCATGGAAAAAAGACATTTACAATCATTATTTTTTGGTCCAGGAGAACACATTATAGAATATAAAGAATACAGCAACATGTTTGAATGCTGATTTTTTAATTTTGTTATAACTAGGGGAGACTGGAGACAGTTTCAACACTTTTTACATTACTCTCAGTTACTCTACTATTTGGACTAGGCCCACCAAACCTTTACATATTAAACTTACACATGTCTGCTAATTACCCATACCATTTAAAGATGGTTACATATAACATGAATAGAAAAATTCAGATGTTGCAACTGACCCCAAACATGGGGACAGTTGCAACACGGATCAGGGACGGTTGCAACATATTAAAAACACATTAAATTGAACTAATTATAATAATATAATAATAATTATATTATTATTATTATTATTTATTTAGCAATATTTATCATAGGCCTACCTTGTGTCAATTGACAGATGTTACTGAAGCTATTAAAACTTCAGTGTGAGAAAAAAAGAATGGAATAATTTGCTTGGTCCTCTGAGAATACTTTTTTGCTGGTCTAGTACGTGCAAGTGGTATCTTATTTGATGTCCTGCTTGCAAGTCTCTCTTTTTTGTGGAACCTGAATAATGTGGTGTGGCATATGTCGAAGGCCTTGGCTACTGCCCTGATTGATTTGCCCTCATCTCTTACAATATCTGAAGCTCGTTCCAAAATATTGAGGGGAACCCCTCTGTTAGTGACTCTCTTCCTCACTCTTGGCATACTGAAAAACAGAATACAATTTCTACTTTTAGATGATTTATTTACTATAGGACAACAAATAAATTGACTTTTCTCCTGTTTTCACAGAAACATGTATGTGGCTAATTTGTCCCATAGCACAACAGATAGAACAATAATTTCTGATTTTTGCTCAACTCGATATTTGGGGAATTATTTTGTTTATCAATAGCATTAGTCTCTCATTGTCTTATAATATAATTGCCAGTTCTGTTCATCATGAATATAGGCACAATAAAATACATGAATTGTCCATATTTTGAACTTACAATCTTCAAACATACTGTTTTGTGGTCTGTTTTGATATGACTAGGCAACTTACCATGGGGACAGTTGCAACTGTTGCAACTGTCCCCATGGTATCAATCATGACAAAACATCATGTGCTAGCTAGTCACACTGACATTGACACATGCTAACCATGTCACTGAATAGTCAACAAAACAATGATTCAAACTAGGTAAGTTTGGATTCACTCGCACAAAAGGTCAGGACAGTGTGACAAAAATACAGCTCATGAGAAAAGCTACTTTCATACCTCCAAAACGACTTTTCTTGATAAAAGCAGGACCAGATGCTCAATATGGCCTCTCTCTTCTTGGTGGGCAGAGGGTCTAACTGAGCATGTGCAGTGTAAGTGTCATCACTCTGGCATGCTTCTGATTGGAGAAATAAGACTTGTTGCAACCGTCCCCTGTTGCAACTGTCCCCAGTCTCCCCGACAGGTGAAAATGTACATTTGCTTATACAAAAATGTTTATCAGCACACAAAACAAAAACAAAAAAGGACAAACAAAAAACCCCAAATATATATATTAGATCTTTTACCCCAAACTCTTTCCACCAACCATCATAATCATTTAACATAAAGGTAACTGTGATAAACTACACTGATCACAAACACACATCTAGCTGCTCTTTTGAGGACATATGTGGGACAAGATGACGTTGATCATATTCTTAATAATGGGAGGTTGTGGATGGAGGTTATGTGGCAGGTGGTGGGCCAAGACCATCTCCCAGGCATCTACCAGGTGAACATTCAGCCCTTTGAACATGGCCCTGAGCACTTTGTCACGCTGCAGCGAATACCAGTCGCTGTTGAACAGTGCAACAAAAGGCGTCACAGTTTTGGGGTTTCCAGTCCGGATTATAACCAGAGTGTCTGGAGACCTGTTCAACAGCCGCACCACTGCCCTGCGGATGTTCTGCAGCCGTCGGATGTAGAGCTCAGTGGGGAAAGTGCTGAAGTGTGCCCAGACGCCAAAAACCACAACGGTGTTAGCGCCGCCAACTAAACGTTCTAGTTCATTGGCAATGTAGTGCAGTTCAATAGCTGGGACGCTGAAAGAACGGACAGGAGGACCATGGAATTGGTACGTCACCAAAATGTTGTCTGCATAGTTTAAGGCCATGAAAGGTCCGACATTGTTTGAACTCTGCAGGTCAAACTGCTTGAGATCTACAAGTATTACACAAGGAAAGAATTGGTGAGTGCAGTATGAACACAATCAAAGCTTTGCAAGAGATTTCTGTTCATTACTACCTGGTAGTGCTTGGTTGAGATATTCAAACCACTGCCTGACGGTAGAGTCTCCATACAGGTGGACCATCTTGCCTTTCAGACATTGGTTGATAACAGAAGGAGTGTTGAACTGGCGGACTGTGGGGCCACTTATTGACTGCCACACATCCTTGTAGTAATAGCCAACAGGTCCAGACTGCACAATATTGCTCTTCACCTCCGGTTGATCTGAGAAGCAGTAAAACCATTTATGACTTACCTTCATTCCATAATAACAGGATGTACTACTAACAGCTAACAGTTATAGTCTAGTACTCTGCACTCCATCACTGTTCAAAAAATGGCCTGAAACTGGTTTCATTCTAATAATCTGTAGAACATTCAATTTTAAATGATTAAGAATAAGAATACAGGGTGTATGGTGGTAGAAGAAACAATGGTGCATTACCTTTATTTTTTGGCAACACGGTGACACTGGAAGATCCTGAAGCTCGAATTGAGACTTTCATGTTAATACCACTGAAGAGAAGGATACATGAAAGACATCTTACACACATTACCAAACTAACAGCATAATACACAAAAAAGGAGGAAATTTCTTTAGAGTTTGAGTCAGCTGTTGATGAATTCATGATCTATGCCACTGGAATACAGAGTGGGTAACAACACCTCTGGAATCAGGAGTTGCTCCCACTGGAAAACTCTTCACTGATTGAAGTCAACATGTTAGTATGAGCAGCATCAGAAAGTCTGATGTCCAGCTAGGATGATAATAAACACTGTGACTTCTGTATGTTTTCCTTTAGGTAGATTATAATACTATCAGGTGTATTACAAAACACACCTATGTTCTCTATATAAGATGTTTACTAGCATAGTTCAGTGTCAGTTTCCTCTAATAGCATGTGCATGATGACATCGACACAGTCCTGTTATAAAAGGACCTGAACTGAGAATCATCGTCTCCTGCATCTTCCTCATCCATAAGAATCTACTTCAGCATCTCCAGTGAACTCTGCCCATCAACGTATTGTATTATTTTAGACTATAAACATCTCTAGGTTCAATTTTTACAGCCTCTAGTTTCACAATGTTTCACCAATGTACACAAGTAACACTTTATGTTTCTATTAGAAGCTAGTCACATCTTTCTGCTCACTCACCTTTTAAAGAGCTTCTCCTCATCAGCCTTGAGTTTCCCTTTATACCCACCGTTGTAGTTGGTGATCCTGGTATCACAGCTCAGGTTCTTTGGCTTGTAGCAAAACCAGGGCTCACCTGTAGTGAGGTCAGTGAAGTTACACTGTGGCTGCGTGGTCGGACGCAGGCAGACATTACAGGTGGTAGTTTCAGAGATTGAGCCTGAGCGGAAGACACTCTGGAAACGAATTCTATCCGGCTGTTCTCTGTTTAGCCTTTTCAGCACTGTGACAGCCTCACTGGGGTGAACCAGTGTCACCTGAAAGGACAGAGAACCAGAGTTCAATCCTATTACTTGAAACTGTTATAGTAATAACGACAAATAAAGTGAACACTACTTAAAGTTGCACATTTTGGTTTAGGTTCAAACCAGATTGATCTCCAGAATTCATGTCTGGAGAACTTATGTTTCACTGAACCCCTGCACAAAGCAGCGATCATCCAATCATAGTTTAGAAACTGTATAGATACAGCAGATCTGTTAATCTTTGAATTTCTCCACATTGTGTAGTAGTATGCATGGGGTTGTAGTGAGAGCAATACTACAATATTTAAAGGAGGGTGTTCTCTTTTTGAAGCCTCTCCAAATACAAAAACACAAAGATCAAAAGCGTTGGGGATGAATTAGTGTGTTTGTCTGCTCTAACGTAATCTGGAAATTTGACCCTACCACTAACAGTTGTAACTCAGCATTACATTCATGTTTCATCCATTTTTTCAAGTCTTGTTTCCTTGTTTGAATTGACAACATAGGGTGTAGTATTGCTCAGTATTTAAGGAAAATGTGTAATTTGTGACAATGAGATATACACATTAAATTGACTTGACATTATAAAAGTCCACTACGAGAAGCTGGCTGAGAAAAACCTCCCAATGATATTTCTTTAAGTAGTTTAATTATCTTGGTTTGATTATTTTATGTTATATAAATATTATATACCATCAAATATAAAGACACTCCTCTTTCTATTAAAGTAATAAGGTGATTCTGTATTGGGGTGATGTATTGTAGTGCACAGCATGTGCCACTAGATGTCAGTCTATACTGGTGGAACAGGCAGCTCAACTGAGAAGTAGATTCACATCAAGAAGATTCATATCAAGAAGATTCATATTAGTTGGTCCAGAGTATGGCACAACATCAAGCTGACATATAGAAATCCTAATCAGCAAATGATCCACTTTTGTCATGCAGACACACCTAAAAAGTCTTGCCTGTATTATTGAGACTGCTTATAGCATGTGCCTGAACATGTGTTGGCAATGAAAGCGCCCTTTCTCTTGTTCTCCTTTTGTTAAACAATGAAGTCAAAACTCCAGTATCACTTGTATTATGTAGAACTTTCTTATACTTACTGTTTCGGTCACAGGCCACAAGCTGAAACATCTTGGACTAACAAGAAAGTTGTTGTATATAATACAAATGTTGCTGGAGTTTTGACCTCTTTGGATATTTTTCCTTCTCCATGAGTCTTGGAAATAGGTTTGTTGTTTGTGTGTTTCTCATCACTGTATTATATTAGCTGGTTTATGCTGTCAGAAAAAGGAGTTGCCAATCGATGGAAGAAATAGATTTCTTAATATATTGGAGGTGTTGATTACTCTTGGACATATTATTTGTATTAAATGAAGGACTCTCTGTTTTTAAAATGACAAAGTATTTTGAGTGGTAAATCTGCACCTGTTATTATTCCAAACTGCATGCCATGTAAAATGAGATATTGGAAAATGGGGCTTAGCTAACTGTCAGAAACAATTAGATTTAACATAGTTACCTCAACCTGTGCGCTTCCCTCCCAGAGTAAAGAAAATACAGCCGAGTAGGAGCCATTGAGATGATCCAACACTCTCCCAGCCACACCTGCACCAAGTGCTCGGTTGTGCAGACTGGCAAGTAAAACGTCTCCCCCAGACTTCTTGGGACGTCCCCGGAAGTCGTACATTTTGATCATAACTTCCAGCTGATCCCCTACGTGCCACTCTTGTCCACCCCTCTCTGGGAGAACAGTGAACCTGCTGTGGGCAGGATCAGTGGTCTGCTCCAGGGAAAGAGAAGCTGGCAAGGATGGAGTTTCGGGCCAAGCAATGGAGTCTAATAGGAAACGTTCCTCCAGAGCATCCTCAGGGGACAGCGGCTCGAAGCTGCAGAGGCGGTGGGTGAGGTGACATCTTGGGACAGGAACGGTGAGGCTTCCTTTATGCTGAAACTGGCAGGAGGTCAAGAGAGTGATGTGACGAAGACATAAAAAAGAATCGACAAACATAAAGCTACTAAATGAAACAAAATGGAAGATTTTTCTGCTAATAAGAAAATCAACTGAATATTTGTAGGAGTTGATGAGAAGTTGATCAAAGACTCGATGATAACTGCAACATAAAAAAGTTAGTAGAACTACAGTCAGAATATCCTTCAAGTCCATTTCAGTAACAACTGTAACAATAATTTAAATGTTTCTTTTCAGTTTACATGTTAATGAAATCAAGGTGGGCTATTTATTGGAGAGGAATTTTCCTTCCTTTGCTAAATCATTCTTAATGAATTTTCAAATGTTACAATGTTACAATATGATTATGATGTTAAGATCTAATACAACCGAAGTGTTCTTACAAGTTATTCTGATGGAAAACTGTATGTTTCCTGAATTAGTTGATCATTCTAACAAGTGCTGTCTTCATAGTCCAGGTCTGGCATATGTATATTATTCCTGTGCCATAGAGCTCCATTGTTTCCCAGAAACAAGTAAAAACACATCAGTAAGCTAAAAACTGTCACACTTTTCAGGTTGAATGAGAAGTGTTTTGTTTAGCGATGAACAAATACTGTATTCCAGCATAACACATCACACAAGTGACTGAAATCAATTCACATATTCACTTGAATATGTTAGATTGGATAATTTTCCTCAATGAATAAATTAATTATATAAAGAAATTAGTTTTATTCTCTCATTTGTTTAATTGCGTTCCCTCTATCTAGTTTTAGGACTTGTGGAAAAACCCACTCAAGATCAAATTCTTACCTCCAGGAAGTCTGTGTTAAAAAGTACGAAGAAGAAGACAAACACAGCCAGGAAAACGAAGATGGCGGCATACTTCGGACAGTAAAAGCTGACCATCGTTTCTCTACAAGCTCTGAACTTCATGACTGATGATCAGTCTTCACTTATGCCTGAAATGACACAAACAGTGTTAGTTGACATCTTGTTTAGCTGTATTTATCTTAGTGATTACTTGTAAGAACCTGACCTTTTTAACGTAACAAACAATAATAATAATCCGCAATTTGAGCACTCAGTTGTTTAGTTACGTTTTCAAAAAGGGAATCTGTTACTTTTTAAACAACTACTCCTGTACCTTTTTGAGAAGAGTTTGAAAAGAAAATCCAACACAAATTCAAACTACTTTTTTGGCAGACAGGCACCAAGCTGTGTTCTATGGTTATATCACTGTGCACAGCAGCAAGCAAGATGGGACAGCTGTCACTTTATGGAAAAAATGTGCATTCTTTTGAATTTATAGGAGGAAATAAGGCAAAGAACAATACAGTATGTGTTTATAACTTGTATGTGGTCATATGTTTGAGCAGTAACAATCCCTGATATGAGTGAATTGGGCAAGCCACTGGCAGAGTCTCAGGTGAGGTTAGAAAACCTGAGAGCAGCTGGTTACAGAACAGCACGTTCAGCACAGATTTATAGTCAATAAGTAAATGTAAAATTTGTGAAAAATCATGATAGTAGTCTGGTCTCAGGTAAGTGAACAAATGTATATTGAGAAAAGTAAACAAACAAAAAAAAAGTTTCAACTAAAGTTAAAACTAAACCTACGTATTTGCATAGGCCTATGCAGTGGTGGCAAATTTCCATGTTGTTGAGTTATAACCAGTTTGACTTGATTAACAATCATTTGATAGAGACTGATACAGAGCCACTCAATTACAAATCAAAATTGAGAATTGCACTAAAGTGAGAAGCCACTTTAGTACAATAAAGAACTGTAAATGGGACATTGTGTCTGTTATTCCTGCTGTTCGTGTAAAGATTTACAAAGTTGGCTGTGTGATGATCGTAGAGTCATTATACTTAAAGGAGGTCTGGACTAAAACAACAGCCATTTTCGGTAACTCAACAGTACTCTATCATTAGTAAAGGATGCAGTTTTGGGCTAATTTTACACTTAATTTATCTTAACAGCAGAGATGATGTGTGAATCAGGATGTGTCAGCAACACCAAAATCACTAATTCAACTTATTCAAAAGCCTGGTTGGGAGGCTGTAAATAACATTTCTCTTTATGACCCATAGTGGATGCTGAATATTTGCCAAGTGTTAACAAATATAGTTAACAGTCAAATTCTAAGTCTGAGTCTCAGGTTCCAGGTTGCTTACTTTAATCTGAAAGAGTGCTGCCATGATGCATTTAGGGCAGAGTTAATGTGTGTGTGTTTTGCTTACATGTTCACAATCATTTCTTTCACACACACATCTTTTGATGCAATAATTTGTTTTGTTATAAAACAATTTGTGGTAAATGTGATCACTTATAACCTAAGGAGTCAGGGTTTCTGCTGCAAGTTAAAGCAAGTAAACTCATTAAAAAATATGGAAATGTTATCAGTCACGTTTAGTTTTCATGTCTATGAACTGAAACTTCAAACGTCAAATAAATTAAAGAATATTATGTGTCTTACCTCAGCAGAGATTCACCTTGAGGGAATATAATGAACTCACATAGATCCTGCAAAGTATCCTGAAGCCCTTTCTAATTAACCACTCCCATACACTACTGTGCCAAAAATGATGCATAGGTATCTCTGTATGTTTACATTTCAGTGACAAAGATCACACCTCACACTTCTGCACATTACAGGAGTCAGTTATACCTTATCCATTCCTGTCCAACCAGGACTACAGTGATGACACTCTGTTGTCTCCCATTGAGGGAAGGCTGAGTAAAGTTCACATGACATTTGCTTCTCAAACAAAAGATGTGTGACGATAGATAGATAGATAGATAGATAGATAGATAGATAGATAGATAGATAGATAGATAGATAGATAGATAGATAGATAGATAGATAGATAGATAGATAGATAGATAGATAGATAGATAGATAGATAGATAGATAGATAGATAGATAGATAGATAGATAGATAGATAGATAGATAGATAGATAGATAGATAGATAGATAGATAGATAGATAGATAGATAGATAGATAGATAGATAGATAGATAGATAGATAGATAGATAGATAGATAGATAGATAGATAGATAGATAGATAGATAGATAGATAGATAGATAGATAGATAGATAGATAGATAGATAGATAGATAGATAGATAGATAGATAGATAGATAGATAGATAGATAGATAGATAGATAGATAGATAGATAGATAGATATTGAATATTATAGGTTGCATTTTTAAAGACCCTTTGCACAAGATTGTTGTTTTCTAATGTTATTGTTGTTGAATGTTGTAATTTGTTTAGAAAACTGGAAAAAATTAGTTCATGGAAATGAAAACTAAAGACAGAAATAACAATACAAAGGCAACTCAAATAACATAGCATGAACTTAAATTTCTATAAAGGCAGTTTCATAGATTAATATCTGATTAAATCACAGAGTTTAAGTACATACCACACCTGTGGTCATCAATAGCAACAGGGACAAAATTATTTTTTGGTCATTATATTTACCACCACTGGCCACAGGAGGGCGCAAAGTTAAAGCAAATAAAAGAAGTCATGCCCAGATAAACAAAATATTAACCTGTTACACAAGATAATAATAAGAATGGAGAACAACAAAATACCTTGCTTGCAAATAAGGGGTGTGTGAAGTTTACTGGGAGCAGTGCTGGTTTCACTGGGAGCAGTGCTGGTTTTACAGTCTGACAGCTGCAGGGAGGAAGGACCTGCGATATCGCTCCTTCACACACTTTGGATGAAGGAGTTTGTCATTGAAGAGTCTCTCCAGTGCAATCAAAGAAGAATAAAAACACCAGAAAAATATTCACATTTCTGCTGCTGGAATCAGAAAATGTTGACTTTTTCTTCTTAAAAAATTACTCAGAATAGTTGGTGATTTATTAAAAAGTTTATTAAAGCTTCAATTTATTCATGAAAAAAACCATTTACAATCATTATTTTTTGGTCCATGAGAACACATTATAGCAACATGTTTGAATGCTGATTTTTGAATTTTGTTATAAATACAGATCAAAAATTACATATGCATATACAAAAATGTTTATCATCACAAAAAAAACCCAAAACAAAATATATATATATACATATTTATATATATAACTTGTTACCAGAGCAGCTCGTTGCCATATATATGTATATGCATATATATACATATATATAATCTCTTACCCCAAACTGTTTCCAGCAACCATCATAATAATTTAACATAAAGGTAACTGTGATAAACTACACTGACCACAAACACACATCTAGCTGCTCTTTTGAGGGCATATGTAGGACAAGACCACGTTGATCATATGCTTAATAATGGGAGGTTGTGGATGGAGGTTATGTGGCAGGCTGTGGGCCAAGACCATCTCCCAGGCATCTACCAGGTGAACATTCAGCCCTTTGAACATGGCCCTGAGCACCTTGTCACGCTGCAGCGAATACCAGTCGCTGTTGAACAGTACAACAGAAGGCGTCAAAGTTTTGGGGTTTCCAGTCCGGATTATAACCAGAGTGTCTGGAGCCCTGTTCAACAGCCGCACCACTGCCCTGCGGATGTTCTGCAGCCGTCGGATGTAGAGCTCAGTGGGGAAAGTGCTGAAGTGTGCCCAGATGCCTAAAACTACAACGGTGTTAGCGCCGCCAACTAAACGGTCTATTTCATTGGCAATGTAGTGCAGTTCGATAGCTGGGATGCTGAAAGAACGGACAGGAGGACCATGGAATTGGTACGTCACCAAAATGTTGTCTGCATAGTTTAAGGCCATGAAAGGTCCGACTTTGTTTGAACTGTGCAGGTTAAACTGCTTGAGATCTACAAGTATTACAGAAGGAAAGAATTGGTGAGTGCAGTATCAACAAAATCAAAGCTTCGCTTTGCAAGAGATTTCTGTTCATTACTACCTGGTAGTGCTTTGTTGAGATATTCAAACCACTGCCTGATGGTAGAGTCTCCATACAGGTGGACCATCTTGCCTTTCAGACATTGGTTGATAGCAGAAGGACTGTTGAACTGGCGGACTGTGGGGCCACTTACTGACTGCCACACATCCTTGTAGTAATAGCCAACAGGTCCAGACTGCACAATATTGCTCTTCACCTCCGGTTGATCTGAGAAGCAGTGAAACCATTTATGACTTACCTTCATTCCATAATAACAGGATGTACTACTAACAGCTAACAGTTATAGTCTAGTACTCTGCGCTCCATCACGGTTCAAAAAATGGCCTGAAACTGGTTTCATTCTAATAATCTGTAGAACATTCAATTTCAAATGATTAATATAAAGAATACAGGATGTATGGTGGTAGAAGAAACAATGGTGCATTACCTTTATTTTTTGGCAACACGGTGACACTGGAAGATCCTGAAGCTCGAATGGAGACTTTGACATTAATACCCCTGAAGAGAGGGACGCACAAAAGACATCTTACACACATTACCACACTAACAGCATAAGACACAAAAAAGGAGGACATTTCTTTAGACTTTGAGTCAGCTGTTGATGAATTCATGATCTACGCCACTGCAATACAGAGTGCGTAAAAACTCTG
This sequence comes from Scomber japonicus, assembly GCF_027409825.1. Lineage (NCBI taxonomy): Eukaryota > Metazoa > Chordata > Actinopteri > Scombriformes > Scombridae > Scomber > Scomber japonicus. Next base: position 24,082,554 of record NC_070599.1, on the reverse strand, counting down.
GATGGGTTATGTATGTATGTTTTCCTTTAGGTAGATTATAATACTATCAGGTGTATTATGAAACCAAGTGGCTCGTGAGTGATATCGCACATGTTGTAGACACACATGCATAGCATAGTTCAGTGTCAGTTTCCTCTAATAGCATGTGCATGATGACATTGACACAGTGCTGTTATTAAAGGACCTGAACTGAGAGTCATCGTCTCCTGCATCTTCCTCATCCATAAGAATCTACTTCAGCATCTCCAGTGAACTCTGCTCATCAACTTATTTTATTATCTTAGACTATAAACATTTCTAGGTTCAATTTTTACAGCCTCTAGTTTCACAATGTTTCACCAAAGAGATACACAAGTAACACTTCATGTTTCTATTAGGAGACAGTCACATCTTTAGCTCACTCACCTTTTAAAGAGCTTCACCTCATTAGCCTTGAGTTTCCCTTTATACCCATCGTTGTAGTTGGTGATCCTGGTATCACAGCTCAGGTTCTTTGGCTTGTAGCAAAACCAGGGCTCACCTGTAGTGAGGTCAGTGAAGTTACACTGTGGCTGCGCTGTCGGACGCAGGCAGACATTACAGATGGTAGTTTCAGAGACTGAGCCTGAGCGGAAGACACTGTGGAAACGAATCCTATCCGGCTGTTCTCTGTTTAGCCTTTTCAGCACTGTGACAGCCTCACTGGGGTGAACCAGTGTCACCTGAAAGGACAGAGAACCAGTTTGAGTTCAATCGAAACTGTTATAGTAATAACGACAAATAAAGTGAACAGTACTAAAAGTTGCACATTTTGTTTCAGGTTCAAACCAGATTGATCTCCAGATATTCATGTCTGGAGAACTTATGTTTCACTGAACCCCTCCACAAAGCAGCGATCATACAATCATAGTTTAGAAACTGTATAGATACAGCAGATCTGTTAATCTTTGAATTTCTCCACATTGTGTAGTAGTATGCATGGGGTTGTAGTGAGAGCAATACTACAATATTTAAAGGAGGGTGTTCTCTTTTTGAAGCCTCTCCAAATACAAAAACACAAAGATCAAAAGTGTTGGGGATGAATTAGTGTGTTTGTCTGTTCTAACATAATCTGGAAATTTGACCTTACCACTAACAGTTGTAACTCAGCATTACATTCATGTTTCATCCATTTTTCAAGTTTTGCTTCCTTGTTTGAATTGACAACAGAGGATGTAGTATTGCCCAGTATTTAAGGAAAATTTGTAATTTGTGACAATGAGATATACACATGAAATTGACTTGACAATATAAAAATATAAGTCCATTATAATAATTATAAGAAGTCCACTACGAGATGCTGGCAGAGCAAAACCTCCCAATGATATTTCTTTAAGTAGTTTAATTATCTTGGTTTGATTATTTTATGTTATATAAATATTATATACCATCAAATAGAAAGACACTCCTCTTTCTATTAAAGTAATAAGGTGATTCTGTATAGGGGTGATGTATTGTAGTGCACAGCATGTGCCACTAGATGTCAGTCTATACTGGTGGAACAGGCAGCTCAACAGAGAGGAAGATTCATATCAAGTAGATTCATATTAGTTGGTCCAGAGTATGGCACAACATCAAGCTGACATATAGAAGTCCTAATCAGCAAATGATCCACTGCAATTTTGTGATGAGGACACACCTAAAAAGTCTTGCCTGTGTGTCATTGAAGCATTTTCTTAATTAATTATAAAACTTCCCTGAACTGTAGGCACACGAAGATGAAGGTGGGCCTTAGCTAACTGTCAGTTAGAAGATTGAAACAATTAGATTCAACATAGTTACCTCAACCTGTGCGCTTCCCTCCCAGAGTAAAGAAAATACAGCCGAGTAGGAGCCATTGAGATGATCCAACACTTTCCCAGCCACACCTGCACCAAGTGCTCGGTTGTGCAGACTGGCAAATAAGACGTCTCCCCCAGACTTCTTGGGACGTCCCCGGAAGTCGTACATTTTGATCATAACTTCCAGCTGATCCCCTACGTACCACTGTTGTCCACCCCTCTCTGGGAGAACAGTGAACCTGCTGTGGGCAGGATCAGTGGTCTGCTCCAGGGAAAGAGGAGCTGGCAAGGATGGAGTTTCGGGCCACGCAATGGAGTCTAATAGGAGGCGTTCCTCCAGAGCATCCTCAGGGGACAGCGGCTCAAAGCTGCAGAAGCGGTGGGTGAAGTGACGTCTTGGGACAGGAACGGTGGGGCTTCCTTTATGCTGAAACTGGCAGAAGGTCAAGACAGTGATGTGATGATTCGTAGAACTACAGTCAGAATATCCTTCAAGTCCATTTCAGTAACAACTGTAACAATAATTTAAATGTTTCTTTTCAGTTTACATGTTAATGACATCAAGGTGGGCTATTTATTGGAGAGGAATTTTCCTTCCTTTGCTAAATCATTCTTAATGAATTTTCAAATGAGGACAATGTTAGAATATGATTATGATGTTAAGATCTAACACAACTGAAGTGTTCTTACAAGTTATTCTGATGGAAAACTGTATGTTTCCTGAATTAGTTGATCACACCAAGACAAGTATTGTCTCAGTAGTCCAGGTCTGGCATATGTATATTATTCCTGTGCCATTGTTTTCCAGTAAAAACACATCATTGAGCCAAAAACTGTCACACTTTTCAGGTTGAATGAGAAGTGTTTTGTTTAGTGATGAACAAATTCTGTATTACAACACAATACATCACACAAGTGACTGAAATCAATTCACATATTTACTTGAATATGTTAGATTGGATAATTTTCCTCATTAATAATATAAAGAAATTAGTTTTATTCTCTCATTTGTTTAATTGCGTTCCCTCTATCTAGTTTTAGGACTTGTGGAAAAAACCCACTCAAGATCAAATTCTTACCTCCAGGACGTCCGTGTTAAAAAGTACGAAGATAAAGACAAACACAGCCAGGAAAACGAAGATGGCAGCATACTTCGGACAGCAAAAGCTGACCATCATTTCTCTACAAGCTCTGAACTTCATGACTGATGATCAGTCTTCACTTATGCCTGAAATGACACAAACTTGTTTAGCTGTATTTATGTTAGTGATTACTTGCAAAAACCTGACCTTTTTAATGTAACAAATAACCTAATGCATTAGTTCTGCAATTCAAGTACTCAGCTTTTAGTTACGTTTTCAAAAAGGGAATCTGTTACTTTTTAAACAACTACTCCTGTAGTTTTTGAGAAGAGTACGAAAAGAAAATCCAACACAAATTCAGACTACTTTTTTTGGCAGACAGGCACCTAGCTGTATTCTATGTTTATATCACTGTGTACGGCAGTGAGCAAGATGGGACAGCTTTCACTTCATGGAAATCTGCATTCTTTTGAATTTATAGGAGGAAATAAGGGCAAGAACAATACAGTATGTGTTTATAACTTGTATGTGGTCATATGTTTGAGCAGTAGCAATCCCTGATATGAGTGAATTGGGCAAGCCACTGGCAGAGTCTCAGGTGAGGTTAGAAAACCTGACAGCAGCTGGTTACAGAACAGCATGTAAATAACATTTCTCTTTCTGACCCATAGTGGATGCTGAATATTTGCCAAGTGTAAACAAATGTAGTTAACAGTCAAATTCCAAATCAAAGTCTCAGGTTCCAGGTTGCTTACTTTAATCTGAAAGAGTGCTGCCATGATGCATTTAGGGCAGAGTTAATGTGTGTGTGTTTTGCTTACATGTTCACAATCATTTCTTTCACACACACATCTTTTGATGCAATAATTTGTTTTGTTATAAAACAATTTGTGGTAAATGTGATCACTTATAACCTAAGGAGTCAGGGTTTCTGCTGCAAGTTAAAGCAAGTAAACGCATTAAAAAATATGGAAATGTTATCAGTCACGTTTAGTTTTCATGTCTATGAACTGAAACCTCAAACGTCAAATAAATTAAAGAATATTATGTGTCTTACCTCAGCAGAGATTCACCTTGAGGGAATATAATGAACTCACATAGATCCTGCCATGTATCCTGAAGCCCTTCCTAAGTAACCACTCCCATACACTACTGTGCCAAAAATGATGCGTAGGTATCTCTATGTTTACATTTAAGTGACAAAGATCACACCTCACACTTCTGCACATTACAGGAGTCAGTTATACCTTATCCATTCCTGTCCAACCAGGACTACAGTGATGACACTCTGGTGTCTCCCATTGAGGGAAGGCTGAGTAAAGTTAAGCAAACACACAGTGTTGGAATATTCAAATGACACTTTCTTCTCCAACAAAAGATGTGTGACGATAGATAGATAGATAGATAGATAGATAGATGACTCACTACAAGTGAGCCTTGTGACTCAGATGTTATATTTGCAAACCCAATTCTAATTAACCACTCCCATACACTACTGTGCCAAAAATGATGCACAGTAAGAAAGACCACATCTCACACTTCTGCACATTACAGGAGTCAGTTATACCTTATCCATTCCTGTTGTGAGTTCACGGTTGTATCCAAATAAATCATCAGTACAGTAATGTAGGAGGAATAAACACAAGGAAATGAGAGTTCAGAATATTTCAGCTTTAGTTTGCACTTTAGTTTAACCAGGACTAAAGTGATGACACACTGTTGTCTCCCAGGGGCGGGTCCCAGGCGCAGGCAGCGGCTGCACACCTGGAGACAAACATGATGACACACTGTTGTCTCCCATTGAGGGAAGGCAACATAGCCAGTGCATTTTATCTCTGTTGCCCCATTGTGTTTCTTGTAAATGTCTTGATCCTTTTCAGTGTTGAAAAGTTTCTCTCTGACTCAGCTGTGGTCATTGGTGTCGTCGTTGTTGACGTCCCAGACGTTTAATTTCTAATTTTGGCTCACTGGCCCCAAATGCAGAGATGTCATAGATAGATAGATAGATAGATAGATAGATAGATAGATAGATAGATAGATAGATAGATAGATAGATAGATATCTATCTATGGACTCAGATGTTATATTTGCAAACCCACTGTGCTCTGCAAAGAAACTATTTGTGTGAAATGTAATCATTTATAACCTAAGGAGTCTGAGTTTCTGCTGCAAGTTAACTTGATGAACATATGAAAAAGGTTAGCAGTCACATTTAGTTTTCATGATGTCTATGAATTGAAACTTCAAACGTCATCCAATTTAAGAATATCAAGTGTCTTACCTCAGCAGAGATTCACTTTTGTATTTTCTGTCTGTATTCTTTTTGTTTGTTGTTGAACATTATATTATTATTGTTATTGTTGTTTAATGTTGTAATTTGTTTATAAAAACTGGAACATGGATTGATGGAAAGACAGAAATAACAATAAAAAGGTAATTCAAATAATAAAACATGAACTTAAATTTCTATAAAGGCAGTTTCATAGATTAATATCTGGTTAAATCACGGAGTTTAAGTACATACCACACCTGTGGTCATCAATAGCAACAGGGACAAACAGATTTTTTGGTCATTGTATTTACCACCACTGGCCACAGGAGGGCGCAAAGTTACAGCAAATAAAAAAAGCCTTGCCCAGATAAACAACATATTAACCTGTTACACAAGAAAATAATAAGAATGGAGAACAACAACATACCTTGCTTGCAAATAAGGGGTGTGTGAGGTTTACTGGGAGCAGTGCTGGTTTTATAGTCTGACAGCTGCAGGGAGGAAGGACCTGCGATATCGCTCCTTCACACACTTTGGATGAAGGAGATTGTTGTTGAAGGGGCTCTCCAGTACGGTCAGCGTGTCCCTCATAGGGGTCGGAGTCCTTGTCCATAATCTAATAATGTAATTTGACCTGTCATGGAGTATTTTTACATTATTGTACTTTTACTAAATTATGTCAATATTTATTTCCACCACTGACCACAAGTACTGTTAACAAACCTGCTACTGCCACCACGTCTACTGCTTTTACTTTGAAAAACAGAAATATACACAGAACATACACTTCAAATATAAAAAAACGCGTCCAAATCACAGAGAAATGTTATAATAATTCAATGATTGTTGAGTTTAAGGAGGAACACGATCTGTATGTTTGATTCCTGGTGCAGGACTGTCACATGTATCCTGCAGGAAAAAAAACCCCGCGAAATCCTGCTGGGAGCTCCACGTGGTTGAAATGAGGGCAAAACAGACTGGTGTCACCGCAGAGTCCCGCAGAGCCCCGCCCACTGAAGTCCCGCGTAAACCTACCCAAAATCACCGAGACCGGAAACTGGCAGCCAGATGGTGTTTGTGCAAAAAGTACTGAGATGTTTTTTACTTTATATAATTTTCATTAGTACCATATTTACCTTTAACTTACTTATAACTGTACTTTATTTACCTCAACATGATTATAACTACTATATTTAACTCTATTATAAAATTGCTTTATTTAGCTTAATTATACCAGTACTTAATATATGTTACATTTGAGAGCAGGAATAACACATTAAGTATATTAATATTAGCCTCAAATGTGACTCAGAATATACAAATTCTTTTCTTTTCTTCTTATCTTTGTTTTCCTCTTTAATACCCCCTCCTCACATTTTATTTTATTACTTACTTTATTACTATTATATTTTATTATTGCCTTTTATTTTATTTTTATTCTATCTCAGGTGTTTCCTCAGTTCCTGTTTTTATTTGTTGTTTTTTGGGCTTCTTTCTTTCTTTTTAATATGTAAAACATTTTGTGTTACATTACCCTGTATAGTATGGAAAGAGCTATACAAATACAGTTTGATTAATTAATTAATTAAAATATACAACTTTTTTTTTTTTTTTTTAATACGTGTGCAGCTGATCGAATTTTTTTTATTTATATTTATTAAATTCCCAGTGAAGAAGCACTGATGCCATTTCGGACAATAATGCTCATGGTTAAACTGTTAAAATATCATACCTCCATAACATATCTCTGTGTTTGATATTTGAGGTATCGTTGCAAAAATCTGAATTTTTTTATTCCCTAATATCAGTTTCAGCCCCAAAAGACCGGTATCAGTCAGGCTAGTAAAAGTCCTGAAAGTATGATATCCCTAGAATTTTGGTGGCCCAAAACAAAATTCTGTTTGTGGCCCCAAAACACTTCAGACACAACCACCAAACCACACACGCTGCTCATAACTGAATGAATATGAACACTCACACTAGAGATGGAACATGAATTAACAACAACTCTCTGACTTTATTTGAAAACAAAAGTTTATTCAAATGTGTGTAATGGATAAATAGGTAGTGCTGGTACTGGATGTTGGTTCAGCAGTTATGAGCTCTGGAGCTGGAGTCATATCAGAGGAGATGAGCCTGAAGTCTCTGACCATGTTCCCTCAGCAGTAGTCAGCTGATGAGCTAGATGCTCATGCTGCAGTACAAGTTGCTCCAAAATATTTAAATACTGCAAAGAAAAGATTATACATTAGATTATTATTATTATTATTTAAATGTAGGCTGGAAGACATTACAAAGGTACATTACATGTATCTTCCAGACCTATATATTAACCACACAACAAATACAATATTATCAAAATATTCAAATGATCCAGTTATCTAAATATGTCCAAATATGATCTACAGAAATACAATTTAACATAATAAATAGAAAACTAATGGTTAGCCTGAAACTATTTGGGGCATTTTGGACACACGAGGTTAGATAGGTAGGTGAATGAAAATAATACAATAAATAAAAATAATACATGAAACCATCACTTTAATGTTGCAAGAAAACATTGGGTGCTAGTTAGCCGTTATGAATTATAAATGAGGTTACAGTCCTACTGATGTTAGCTGCTGAACGTTTCAGCTAAAAATAATAATATGCAGGGAAATGACTGTCAGCACATTCAATCAGATTCAATAAACAATAACAAACCTTTATACTGTGATAGTTTTCCATCTCCAGTTTTCTCTTCTTTGGCCGTTCAGCGTCTGAGCAGCTGCTGATAGAAACACATACTCTCCCTCCTGGACAGCAGAGACTCTCCTCTCTTCTTCATGTGGATTTAGATCTGATTTATGAAAAAATTAAAACACCACAAATGTTCAAATATCACATTTATAAGTTAATCTAATGAGGTCTGTGAGTCTTAATAGTCCTTATAACATCCTTACCGTAGCAACTGTGTATCTAGGTTACCATGGTTACACCTACTGTGTATCTTAGTTACCATAGTAAAACAGTAAATAAATAGTTTGAACATCATATAACTCGCGAAACGACTCGTATCGCTATAAGCAGAATGTATCCATCTGTCCGGTAACATCTGGACAGTCTGAAGAGCCGCATAATTAAACTATTTATTCCGCGTTGAAGTTAGCGGATAGCTAACCGGAAGTTATCTTCTCAACCGGCAGACGTACATTCATCCAGCCTATTCAGAAAAGAGGAAAGTTCCACAGACTGAAGATAATGTGAACTACAGAGATTTATATGGCAGTGATAGGCGTAATCGGTATTGTGTTAACTCGTTTGGAAAGGGCTTAAATGTAATGGTTTATCATTTATATGTAAACATACCGCACTGTAGTGTGAAGAGCTGGTAAAATATAAAATCCCACTGATCGTGTAGCACCCCCTAGTGGTTGTGGCCCTAAACAACCGCATCAGCACCAAAAGTCCAGTATCAGTCCCGAAATACCAAATTACAAGCTTCTTCCTAGAGTAACGTTTTAGGAAATCGACGTGGACATATCTGACCAAAAACCTTGAAAAAAAACATCAGAAAAGTATGCAAATTAAAATATAATAAGAGACACAAAATGGATTTAAGTAAACTATCTCCAGTAATATACTTCCACCTTTTAAAACATCAATACAGGAGGTTAAACTATCAAATGATGATTTCACTTGCTAAAAAAAAAATATGTTCAACCCTCCATCTCTCTCTCCTTCATGCCAGCCGTCTCTCATCCCTCCCTTTTTCTTTCTTTTCCGGCCTCGTGTGGTTTCTCCATCTCCTCACACAGGAGGAGTATTGATTTCCAGTGCTGCTAAGAGGCTAAGCGGCAGAGACAGACTGGGTGTTGGCTGACACCGAGCCACTGTAACGTGACCTCTGATCTAGATTCAGCTCATCCTCCTGTTGTTCAGCTGATGGACTTCTACACACTGACATGTACATTTATTTATTCACTTATTATGCTTATAAGAATTAACATGATGAAATACTGACCATGCCATTCCCAAGTGTTTAAAACATACGTGAACATGCTCGACTCCGCCACCTGGGGGCGTCAGATCTCCATCTGTTTAACTGGAAACAGAAAACAATTAGTAACTTTTAAGAATTAAAAACATGACCATGGTTGGGAAGATTACTTTAGAAATGTAATAGGTTACAGATTACTAGTTAGTCTATTCAAAATGTAATAAGTAATGTAACTATTTCAATTACTTTCCTCAGAGTAATGTAACTTATTACATTTGATTACTTCTCTAACTTTCTAACCAATGTTTTCATCTGTTAGGGTAAATGTTCCCTCCAGCTGTCCTTCCTTCCTTCCTTCATTATCAAGGCAAGTGTGGTTTATTTTAATATTTAACATACAAGATTTGAAGACATATAGTAGCTTTGATATCTTTAGTGTGGGCATTGATTGACAGGTGACAAATTGCGTATAAGTATTTATGGACCTTTCCCAAAATGTTAAACCATTTCCTTAAAATACAAAATACAAGAGTTAAACGCCGTATTTTAAACAATAACCTTATCTAAACTGTGTTACATTGAGTGTGAAACAGTAATATTGGTTTCTATAATGATTTCTCTGCTGATGTTGAGCACATTTAAGACATTTTCTGCCTCCGTAAGACGAGATGAAGCACCTCGACCTCTGCCCCTTTAATGTAAAGAGGAGGAAGAACAACAAGGGATGAAACAGCTGGAATAATAAAGTAAAAAAAAAAAAAAACATCCATTACTGGTGTGTGAAATAGAAGAAATTGAAGAAAGAAGGTGATTGTTAGTCTTCTCCTTCTCCTCATGACCTCTTCTTCACCTCCTCTTCTCTTCTTTCTCACACTCTTTCACTTCCTTTTTGCATCTCATCCTCTCCCTCCTCCTCTCTCCTCTAATGCCATTTACTGAAATCTAATAATGACCTTTCTTGTGTGCGTGTGTGCGTGTGTGTGTGTGTGCCTTCGACCTCCTCCAGCCTTCACGCCGCTCTGTGATTCGTCGAGCCAGGCTCACTCGCAGCCAATGGGCGCCCTCCCGCTTGCCGCCATGGAGACCTACAACATGCCAGGTAACCGTGGAAACCAGCGAGGAGAGAGGACAGGACCCATGGCGATTGACACTTATCCTCCCACTCGTTTTTTTTTTTTTTTTTTGGTGAGTGTGGTGTGTGACCTTCATCCCTGATTTCTCTCTGAAAAGGCCTTTTAAATTCATTTTTTTCTCCCTGATTTAAGCTGAATTTTGACCCATTTGCAATTTTTAAAAACATTTCAGGTTAACAAATAACACAATATGTAAAATTATGAGATTCCACACATAAGAAGATGCTTTTCTTATTCATTTAAATACCATTTATAATCTATGAAATTAATCTAATACTTGTATTTTCTCTCTGTAATTACTCTTTTAAATAATCAGCCATCTACACAACTTTTCCTCACACGTCTCGTGCACTCTGTAACATGACCTCGCTGCACTCAGGCACGTGCATCTGAGTAAAGATGAGCTGTGAGCAGAAGGGTGGAAATTAAACTTTATTGATCATTGCAGCAGCAAACAGTAACAGGATCCAACAGAGAGAGAGAGAAAGAGAGAGATAGAGAGAGAGAGAGATGAGGCAATTGAAGGAAAAAGACAGAAATAAAAGAAAGAGATGAACGTGAGTCTCTTGTATTTCATGCTTTCTTTGTGTGTTTTGTGTGTGGAAATAAAACTCTTAAAGTGAGACGTGCAGGCAGAAATCAGCTCTCAGCACCATTGATTGGAGTTACATTTCAAACGACAGGTGTGTGTGTGTGTGTGTGTGTGTGTGTGTGTGTGTGTGTGTGTGTGTGTGTGTGTGTGCAGGTTCCTCTTAAAGCTGCTCTGTGTACAGGAGTTAATTTGTGGGAAGTTTCAAGGTTGGTACATTAAAGTTTGGGGAGGTATAAAAAACGCTGTAGGGGGGCTCTGTAGCGTCACAATCAAGACCTTGAATTAAAGGAGCAGTGTGTAGGATTTAGTGCCATCTAGCGGTGAGGTTGCAGTTTGCAGCTGGATACCGATCCCCTCTTCCAAGCTTGTAGAAGAACCTCCAAAACTCCCTAAAAATGTGCCAGTGCTTGGTTTGTCCATTCTGGGACACCGTAGGAGCATGGCAGCCTCTGTGGATAGAGACCCGCTCCCTATGTAGATATAAAGGGCTCGTTTTAAGCGAACGAAAACACAACAATTCTTAATTTAGGGTGATTATAAACTAACTAAAAGATACTTATCAAGTCCTTTTCAACTAGACGGCACTAATATTCTACACACTGGTCCTTGAAAGCAACATTACCTCTGCTGCACGTACATGTTCAAAAATATCACCAAAGACTGAATGAAGATAATTTTTACAAAAGTTAGAATACATTCTCATAAATCAGAGATCTCAATATGAAAAAAAAGAAAAAAGATGTGACTTTATTTATTAAACCTTTATTTGTTGTAAATGTGCAAATTGTTTTCTGTTGTCTAGCACCGATTTCTTTTAGCTCTTCTATAAAATGAATGTTATATAGTGAGGAGGTTGGCGGTTTGGAGCCGAAGTGAAAACTAAGTAAGAAAACCTCATTAAAATCTCATTAACATTCACATTTTTAACTAAAAACTACAAATCCAGCCTTGAACAGAAGCTTTCTCGGCAGTATGTCGTGTGGTTTGTTTCATGTGTTGAGATAAGGACGTTAGTTTTCTGAAAAACGATCAAATAACATTCATTTAATATTTATTTAGTTTAGTTTTTAGTGCCTAAAACTAGGTCTATCTGTGGACTCATTGTATCTACATGACACTCAGTCAGGTTTAAGAATGAGAAGTGAGACGGTTACGATCAGGGTTTGGGGTCAGGAGTCCTGTATGGATGTATAATAAGAGCTGGATAGCGGACCACAAATGGCGCCAATCCAGTCCTATGAGAATGACTTGGTGTGTGTAAACTCCAGAAGAGAAGTTTCTAGTTTCCCGGTTCGCTTCTGTGTTTCTGCCAGTTCCTGCTCGGCCCACAGACTTTACATGGTGATGACGTCACAGATTTTTAAATCGCTTTTCTCGGCTTGAGGAAAGTTTTACAAATATAAAACATCCATGGATCAAAACGTGACAATAGAAAGAGTCGTAATTTACCTTGTTTGCAGTTCAAGGTGTCCTGTCTACAGTATCACAGTCTCTTTTGCAATGGTGGTCTATGAGGGATTTTTCGCTGCAATACCACTGGTGACAATCGGCTGATGGGCTGAGCAGCTCTTATAATACATCCATGGTGTTGTGTATGTCCAGAAGACTGCAGGATGGGTCCATGAGCACGTCTGGGGGTCATTTCTAATAACAAAAGACCCTGACACAGTACAGATTACCACTAGAAACATGAACAACGACTTTAGAAGAAACCGTTGAGGAGTTTTATGGATATAGGTGAAAATCAGTAATAATCAATCAAATTTAGGTTTAACTTTCTTACAATTGCAAAGATTTCAGTGTCTTTTAGCCAAGCCGAGCGGTCTGAGAATATGAAAATTAAACTCCAAGAACTCGCTTAATTTCTTCATAAAAACAGATCGAAGAAACACCAAACGAGAGATTGTAACAGAAGTTAGACAAGGAAGTGATGTCACGACTTCAGCTGTCTATAAAGCACTGTATAAATAACACGTAAAATAAAGCAATACAAGTAATAAATACAGAAAATTCATTCAGAATCAAATAACTGATTATTGATATTTGATGCACTGCTATACACATCTATCAAAGCTTCATTTTTAGTTCATGACTTGTATATCGTGCAGCAGAGATAACGCAGCGTTCACATGGAGCTTTGATTGAATTGGGATCAAACTGTTGTTTTTCTGGAGCGTTGACGCTAAGGCTGGGTATCATTTAGAAAATAAGGAAACCAATACCAATCCAAGTACCGATAACAACTGAGTAGTTCATTCAATACCCAATATGTGAATAGAAGCATTAACTTGCGACTTCACCACCACAGACGGGTCATAGCTGCTGTGACAGTGGGCCAATCACATGTCGCATTAAATCGAAGAATGCTTGAGTTGATTGGCTGTGAGCAAGTCCATACAGATAGTCATATTTTCTAGCTCTGGGTGCAAAAAGGATCGATTGCAGGTATCGTTGGACGGGAGATGTTTTGATACTATTAGGTATTGATTTATTTCGGCACTGATGAGTATTGATACCCAGCCCTAGTTGACACTTGCTGAAGATGGGACAAAGGACAGAGGGTTAATCCTGAAGTTTGACCCTCAATAGCAACACGTATCATAAGATTACGTTTTGTCTGACGGGTCTGATACTGCATTGACATTCCATGCGAAAGATGCTCAAGCTTCAGTTATAAAGATATTTTAACCTGTCCATATAATAAATACTACTCATTTAGACACTACATTTAACTGGATCTGTTGGTAGTAATTTAATGGACAGGACTGAAGCTGTTCAAATCAACACTTGATATCGGAGGACTTCCTGGTTTTGTGAATAGTGTTTAAAAAGAAAAAGGCTTAAATATTCTAAAATGATTCTTTTTTTGTCTCAGCAAAACTACATATAGTGCAACTTTAAATTAAGACATTTTAGACTCTTTAGGAGCCTTCATGTAGTTATGTAAACACAAATACATTGTCAATATACAACACAAATATTAGAAATATCATCACCGTCCCCCAGAAACCGTGTACCTTAAAAAAATCCTCAGCTGTGGAATGAAGGGATTATTCTGTTAATTGAGAAAATAATCAAATAAATTAATAATGAAAAAATTCATTAGTTGTAGGCCTAAGACTGAGAAAACCTAGTGCGTATTATCTTGTACAAAGTTGGTAAAAGATGGAAAATTTACAAGTTTGGCACAATTTTTCTTCATATATAAAACAGTATGGCGGTGACCTGTCACTTCATCCTGAAAGCCAGCCAGGCTCAATGGCGTTTGCAGCTCCTGGTTACATAAAAATTTATTATCACTGCTAAAATCATCAATTTTAAGAAGCCGTCAGTGAGGTGACGTAATTGTATTTTTCACGAAAAAGCTGCTACCTTATTTCAGGAGTTATGTTTTTGAATCATGACCCTAAAAACAATGTAAATTCTCTCTTATCTTGAGCCTAGAAATGTCTTAAAACAGCTGAAATTTATATATCATAAAATATGTATTGAGCCTGAAGTATTGGCAAGTAGTAAATGCATTGCTTTCCACTGTTTAACCTTCACAGTGGTGGATTACGCTGTCAAATCATGACTTTTAATAAGGCTTATCATAATATTGAAAGGTGCCCCAGGAATTTTACAAAATGTGGCATTTTCAGACATTTTCAGACACATTTAGAAATGGATGTGAATGGAGCCAAACAGTAACTGTAGCAACACCAGTTGATGTCCGGAGAAGGACCCTTTTAACTGTCCAATAAAAGGCAAAAAGTGCCAAAAAAGAAGAAACTATTAATAAATATTTTAAAAACCCAAAAGGAAATGATCCGAATTTTAATATTTAAATCGCCTTTTTCAGCTCAAGGAAAGTTTTACAAATAAAAAAATTATCCTTGGATCAAAAATTCATAATAGAAAGAGTCATAATTGACCTTGTTTGCAGTTCGAGGTGTCCTAACATTTCTTTTACAGTAGTGGCCTATGGGGAAATTAGCTGCAATACCATGACGAGCCACTGGTGGAAAACTGGCGCTCTATCCAGCTCTCATAATACATCCATGGTCTTTGACGGATGTTTTCTCTCTTTATCTTTGTCATAGATGTATTTTAAGAGCTGGAAAAAATGGCACCCATTCAGTCCAATAAAGAAGAAAAAGGTTTCTAGCTTCCTTCTCGGCCCACAAGCTTTACATTGTGGGGACGTCACTAATTTAAAAAACCCTCCAAGGATCAAAAACTCACAATAGAAAGAGTCATAATTGACCTTGTCTGCAGTTATCCTGTCAACACTTATACAGAAGTCTCTTTTACGATGGGGGTCTATGGGGGATTTTTCACTGCAATACAGCGATTGGCCACTGGGGGAAAATTGGCACTCTATCCAGCTCTTATAAAGCATCCAGGTTCTTTGTAGGCTGTAAGCTTTGTTTTATAGGTTTGTAATTCCTTAATAAACTTTTTTTTTTATTACAATCACTTATTATCTCACTCCCCTGGCAGATTGTTTCACATCTTTTAGGAAAAGTTTTGGTCAATAATCAACAGATCTCATACGTGTGAGTGAGATCGAGAGGATTTCTAAGTTCTCGGTTTCTGAGGGGACGAGAGCGACAGGCAATAAATATGTCACACGGTTAAATAGCTAAAGAGTTCAGTGACTATATGACTGACTAAAGCAGGCAGGAATGCAGCAAAAATCACGAGCATGATGCAAAAAAGTCGAGTAAAATTCAAAACGTTCATTATCTGTGAGTTCAGTGCATTGAGCATAACAGTAGCTGTTTGACATTCTCATACATAAGTGTTGAGTGACAGTACCTTGGATACATTACAGAGCTTTACATCCATCACTGTAGGAGTCCAGAGGATGGATAGAAGAGGAGAAGAGGGGAGGAGGAGAGAGGGGGAGGGGGAGAAAAGAGTAGAGAAAAGAGGGCAGGGAAAAATAATGAGGAGGGGATATGAGATAGAAGAGGGGAAATGTGGAGAGGAGAAGGAGAGAGGAGTAGAAGAGAAAAGAGGACAAGAAGGAGAGGAGGATGAGGAGGAGGGGAGGAAGACAGGAGACAAGGAGAAAGGAGTAGAGAAGTAGAAGTGAGAGAGGGCAAAAAGAGGAAAAGAAGGAGAGGCGGAGGAGGGGAAGAAGAGTGGATATGAGGCGAGAGAGAGAAAGAGAAGGAGAGGAGAGTAGAGACAATAGGAGGGGAGTAGAAGAGAAAAGAGGAAAAAGAGGAGGAGGATAAGGAAGGGATGTGGGATAAGACAGAAGGAGAGAGAGAGAAAGAAAGAGTGGGAGAGGAGAGGAGGAGAAAAATTAGGAGTGGAGGAAAAAGGACAGCAGAATAAAAAAAGTGGAACGGATGAGAGGAGAGGGAGAAAAATGAGGAGGGGAGATGAAGGGAGAGAAAAAAAGAAGAAGGGAGTAAAAGAGAAAAGGGGGGAAGAAGGAGAGGAGGAGGGGACGGATGTGAGACAAGAGATGGGGAGAGAGAAAGAAAGAGAACGAGAAGAGGAGGAGGTGAAGGGGAGAAAAGAAGAAGAGGAAAAGGGAAGAAAAAAGAGAAGGGGAGATGATACAAGAAAAAAAGGTGGGGAATGAGGAGAGGAAAGAAAGGAGACTAGGAGAGGGGAGTAGAAGAGAAAAGATGAATAGAAAGAGAGGAGGAGGGAGAAAGAGAGAGAAGGAGAGGAGATTAGATTAGATTAGAGAGAAAAGAGGAGAAATGGGCAGAAAGTAGAAGAAAAGGGGAGGTTGAGAAAGGAGGAGGAGGAGAGAGGAGATAACAGAAAAAGAGAGAGGAGGAAAAAGAAGGAAGAAGAGGAGAGTAAAAGAGGAAAGGAGGAAGAAGGAGGAGCAAAGGTGAGGAAGAGGAAGAGAGGAGAAAAATGAGGACAAGAGAGAAGGAGGCGAGGAGAGGAAAGGAAGACAGGGGACGAGGAGATAGAGAAGAAAGGATGAGGAAAGAGGTGAGGAGAGGAGGGTAGAAGGAAAAAGAGGAAAAAGGAGGAGAAGAAGAGAAGAGGAGGACAGATAAGAAAAAAAAAGCATTTACAAAGAACTTGTCAGACCAAGATAACCGAGGAAGGAGTTTTTGTTGGAGGAAGACGAAGAGGAGGAGGAAGAAGAGGAGGAAGAAGAGGAAGAGGAGGAGGAGGATGAAGGACAGCGAGGTTTCAGAGAGATGAGCGTCGTGATGGGGAGGAGAGGAGACAAATCCCTCCATCCCGCCCGGTCAGAGAGCAAAGGATGAAGAAGAGGAGGAAGAGAGGAAGAAGAGGAGGAAGAGTGTGCAGCAGTGTGTGTGTTGTGCGGAGTGTGCAGCCGCTGAACGTGTTTGTTTGAACGATGATTGTCTCCGTGCACGTACGACCGGTGGGTGTGCACGTCGCCGGGTGTTTCCGCCGTCGCCGTCGTCGCCAGGTTACCGTTGCCGTGCGCCGGGTGCTTGACCTTACAGTGCAGACGCAGACTGTCCCGTCGCTTGGCGCTGTAGGGGCAAAGCTCGCAGGTGAACGGCCGCTCGCCCGTGTGGACGCGCACGTGCTCCACCAGCTTGTTGGCTGTCCGCGTCAGGTGGCCGCACCGGTCGCACCGGTACTGGTTGCCTTGGCGATGACCCTGGAAGTGAACCAGCAGCTCCTGTTGCCCCGGAAACGACCTCTGGCAGATGCGGCAGCGATGCTCGGTGGCGCTCGTCTCCGGCTGGGTTGCCGTGGCAACTGCCGGAGTGGTGGCGGCGACGGTGGTGGGAGGGGTGACGGGGCATCTGGGAGTCAGGAGGGGGAGGGAGAGGTTAAGGACACACACACGCACTAACACACACACCTACACACACAGAGAGACACACATATACACACACACACACATACACACACACACCTACACACACACACACACACACACACACACACACACACACACACACACACACACACACACACACACACACACACACACATACACACACACACACACACACACAGAGACACAGAGACACACACACACACCACACAGCACTTGGCCACGGCTGTGTGATTTCTGACATTTTGACGTGTCACAGGTGAGACTGACGATGAGTTCGATCATGTTTAATGTGATGAGTAACACCTGTGATATTTATATTGTAACAGGTCAAAAGCCCCCCCCCCCCCCCACACACACACACACACACACACACACACACACACACCTCATCTCTCCGCTGACCACCGTGTCGCCCTGTATGTGCGTGTCGACGTGAGCCCTCATCTCCGCCTCCTGATTGGTCGAGTGGTCGCACACGCAGCAGTGCAGCGAGAAGGAGCCGTGCTCCCATTGGCGGTGCTCCGTCATGTGACTCTGGAAAAGGGCCCGCCCCTCCGTCTCAAACCCACATACATGACACCTGAGGGGTGACAAACGTGGGTTATGGTAACCATGGTAACAGATATTTGGCTTCTCTAAATATTTCTTCCCAGTCACAGAAAACTTGTTGCACTAATATGACTTTCAACAAATATACAGTAAAAGTACTGCAGTATTATAGTGATGTAGTATGCAGTATTACTGTAAAAGTAGTGCAGTATTATAGTGATGTAGTATGCAGTATTACTGTAAAAGTACTGCAGTATTATAGTGATGTAGTATGCAGTATTACAGTAAAAGTACTGCAGTATTATAGTGATGTAGTATGCAGTATTACAGTAAAAGTACTGTAGTATTATGAGTGATGTAGTATGCAGTATTACAGTAAAAGTACTGCAGTATTATTATATATGACATTAGATTATTAATAGTGAAGCATCAGTGTTAGAGCAGCATGTTACTGTTGTAGCTGCTGGAGGTGGAGCTAGTTTATACTACTTTATATACAGTTAGCTAGTTTACACTACTTTATATACAGTTAGCTAGTTTACACTACTTTATATACAGTTAGCTAGTTTATACTACTTTATATACAGTTAGCTAGTTTAGTCCCGTGGTTCCCAACCTAGGAGTCATTTCATACTCAGCCCTGTCGGCTCGTAGCCTCTTTATGTCATTCATGTCATCGTCGCCTGTTTTCCTCGTCTAACCGTGTCTCTCCTGTTCCCTGCGGTCCCATCTGCTCTGGCTCCCGTCCCCGTCTCCTGTTCCCCACAGACAGTTCCGTCTGCTCCGTCTCCAGTCCCACTTCCCATTGTCGGCCCTGTTTCCCAGCCCCCCCACCCCCCCACCCTCCATACCCTTCTTCTACTCTACTTCCGCCCAATCGGATCCTACCTCCGGACCCGGTTCCCAACTTCCAACCAGCAGGTTCCCAGTTTACCAGTCCAAGTTTCCCCAGGCCTGTGGTCCCTTCTCCTCACCTTAAAATAACTACCCTGTCTCCTCGCCTGTTTCTGCATGTGGGATCACCTGCTCCACCCCATGTAACCATTACACATACTGGATGCGTGTGTGTGGGTCTGTTATAAGCTACTTTTGGGGAAAAATTTCAAACTTAAGACCAGTTCATTGGGGGCAAAAGCTGTGTCCCCAACTGGTAAAACACTGATTTTTTTTGGAGAAGGTTGGAGGTTGTCAGTGGTTAAAGTTTTTGTGTTCAGAAAATGAATCCATGTAAAGTTCTCAAAAGAGCAAATCTATGCAAGGTCCCCAAAAGTCCCCTAGGACAGCATGTGTGTGGATATGAAAATATATTTAATTCCTTGATTTCTGTTTATTTTTCATATGTAAACAATGTAAATATATAAAAGTATAGAAGTACAAATGTGTGTGTGTGCGTGTGTGTGTGTGTGTGTGTGTGTGTGTGTGTGTGTGTGTGTGTGTGTGTGTGTGTGTGTGTGTGTGTGTGTGTGTGTGTGTGTGTGTGTGTGTGTTACCTGTAGAAATAAGAGCAACCTGTGGTCTGATTTCTGCTGAGGTTGGTTTGGGTTCCTGAAGGACAAACACACACAAAAGAAGTCTTTATTATTCTGCAAAAGGATTCATGAAACAAATCTCCCCCTCTTCTTTTTCTTCTTATGTTCACTGAAAAGTCCACTAATGATGAGTCCCTGTGGAAGTTATTATTGTTAAACTTCTCTGTGACTACAGATAATGTGTTTGTATAGTCAATTCGCTTCAGTAGAATCTTTTCTTTTTTTTGTATTCTGGGTCTGGTGACAGCATGAATCCATAATACAGACAAAAAAACATCACACTGAAATGCAATCATTAGAAAGCCATAATAATAATAATAAGGCAGTATTAAAAACACTGCACTACACAAATTCACCTAAAAGTGCTAATTTAGTAATAAAACTGTTTTTGACGTTAACATGTAAGATTCAAACCACGTGTGACTGCAGAGTTGGTTTCTATCACGTTAATGCTGCATCTGGTCACTGTGACCTGTGATGTCATCTCACCAGTAAAACCAGCAGGCAATTTCAAATCATCCCCACAGGGCTGATGGAGACGCGAACAAAGGGAAACAAGCTACAAATGGTGAGCTCAGACCCTTAAATGGTAGATGAGATAAGATAACATCATCGGTCACAGGTCACAGCGGCCAATGGCAGAGCTCAGGTGGAGGCGTTGGACCTAAAGGGCATCTGGGAGTTTGAGTTCAATGGTTTCCTTTGTTTTTCTGAACAAAGAGCATTCTTGTTCCCTTCAATGTCTCCAACCATTAGGCCAAAGTTAAGAGTAAGACTCAACTTAAGCTTTGCTCAAATAACAAGCAATTACTAGCTTATATCTGTTATTTTTGGACCGACACATTTCAGTGAAAAAGGACAAATAAGCACATCTTATGTTTTCTATTGATCTCTCATTGAAAAAGTCTTTACTGAGGTTAGACTTACATGTGTTTCTCTCACTCTTTATCAATTAACACCAACATTTTTAATGTTAGACTCAGAACTAGTCGTCGGAAGGTCGGAAGAACCTCACCAGCACCGACCTCAAAATCCGTAGATGGAAGCCCTATGCATCAAAAATGTAAAAATTGTAGTAATATTCTGTTTATTAGCACTTCTCTTGTATTTGTGTCTCATTAAATCAGTCGTGGATCTGTGGACATGTTGCTATGGTGATCGTATGAACAAACGAGCAGCGAAATGGGTTTTTATCAACTGGTATTGCTACCAATGGTTACCAATGGCTACCAATGGCTAGAACTGATTTTTCTGATTTCTTGAATTGGAACACATCAATCTCTGGTGTGACCTCATTCCTGGCTCTGACTTCCCAATTTCTGAGGTAAATGAAACGCAACATACCACCTGACATACACATACAGTCTTATCCACCATTACAGGTCTGACACCGCCATTTTTTACCTTGTTTCCCAACATCACGAACCAAGATTAATCCTGTGTTCTTTGTGTTTATTATATTTAAATTGTATTAGCTGTAGAGTTACTGCTCTTGTAGGATATAGTATAATAAACCCTGTCATATTATAACAAGAAACAAATTGTCTTCATTGTGGGGCTACAAACTTAACTGCAACAAGGTTCTAGATGAATTTAGGGACTAATCATATCAATCAGATTTCATTCATTAATTTTGACACTTTATAAACTAAATATTAACTGGATTACCAAAATGTAGGGTGACTTCACTATGACGATGAATCAGTGAAGTGTTTCAAGGGTGGTGCCCTAGAGGTGGATTTAATGTTACTTAGGTCCTGTTCTAATGAATTATTGAATATTTCTGTTACCCAAATGTAATATGCGTAACCCTGTGACCCCTACATGGGTTTAAATGACAATTGAGCTCTTCTCTTTACAGCACGACGCCACTCCTTGTTATACCTGCACTCATTACAGATTCAGTGGGATCAGTGTCTCAGTGTTGAACCTTTCCACTCTGACTGACAGTGTCATCTTTCATTACTGCATTTTACACTGAGATTTGCAAGGTGACACATCAATGATTGACATGACGCTAACTCAGTATACAGTGTGATTAAAAATAAATAAATAAATAAACACTCCCATGAGACATTTATCAACATTCAAAGATCTACGCCCCCTCATGCAAAACAGGAGCTGGAAAGCTTTCTAACTCAGTGTCTCTGTATTTATATCTAAACACTGTGTTGGTGCCTCAGTACATGCAGCTACTCACAATATATGTCTGTGTGTACATGTGTGTGTGTGTGTGTGTGTGTGTGTGTGTGTGTGTGTGTGTGTGTGTGTGTGTGTGTGTGTGTGTGTGTGTGTGTGTCTGTTTGAAGTATATTACCATATGGAGGTTCCTGGGCGCTCAAAAGGGGGGAGGAGCGAGGTGGGTCTACATTCACCTTCAGCACAGGACTATAGGAAATACAAATACATGCACACACAGATGCAGGTGAGCACACATTAAAAGTCAAAACACAGCATGTTTACAGTTCATCCAGACACCCGTGTGTTTTGTATAGGCTGCAGGCTGAGGGTTTGACCAACCAGTGAGTAGTTTCTAAACAAACAAAGCTCTTTAAAATGAGGGACCATGTCATTGACTCATCAGGTCTACAGTACAGAAGAATAAGATATATCAGGCTTTGGATACACACATAATACTTGTTAGTAGATCAGTTAATTGCTGCTATTGATCTAAATATGAGAATTACTGACAATAAGAAACATATCGAACACTGCCAGTGTTATCCTTGGAAGCTGGAATTTGACATTTGATACAACGCTTGAGTCAAATCTTTAACAATCATCACAACTCTCTCAACCACGTACAAAGAACAGGAAACCACAATGACTGAGCTTCTTCTCAGCTGAAATCAAGAGTGTGTTTTCATAAACTGTTACAGTAACTTTGACTAAAAACATTACTGAAAGACAAAGATGGTTGAGATTTACACATCATTGACTATTTGACTTCCATGATGGAGACACAGCTTGCTGCTAACACTCTGGAGATGAAACTGTAGAGCCCCATAAAGGTCACATTAACCCCTTCAAATCACTGATGACTGCCAGGAAATGTTCTGTTACCTGCTTCGGATGGGTGGAGTTGTCCTCTCCACCAGCTGACTGTTGGCTTTACTGACTCTCTCTGCGGACAGACAGTTAATCTGGTGTTAAAAGAGCACCAACACATCAACTGACAACAATCAAACTGGGAGTCCAACATAAGAACATAAATCTGTTTGTTTTTTTGTTGTTGTTTTGATGTAGGGTTTAGAGCCGAAAGTCTTGGTTCAATGCCAAGTTCGCATCTTCAAAACTCTTCACACAGTCAACACTACAGTACACAAAAGTCATGTATGAACCCTGATTTTGGCATCATGGGTTGGTACATATTTGGTATAGAGTAAAAACAAAGGAAAGGTAGAAAATTGTGGTTTGGTTCTTTATTTTTGTGCCCCAATAGAAACTATTACTGAAACAGGAAAATGAAAAACGAGCTTTCTGTTTCCTGTAATGAGTCACCTGCTGACAGCTTTTTACGGTCTAACTGTAGATAAAGGGCAACCAGGGTTACTCTAGCTGTGCTGGCCAGCATACATCCATGAGCATGCTACATGTTATTATGGATCCCACTGCTTTTCTTGGCAAGACCTTTCCTCCTCTGCCTCTGATGGGCTTACCCTGATAGTCTTACCCTAACCAATCTCACTCCTCATGCCTAAACCTAACCAACCCAACAAATGAAGGCAACCAGTGCTATCCAGATTATAACTGTGTGAGTATGTTCAGCCATTTGAAAGTATAAACAATAAACACAACATTACATAACCACATTATTGGTTTTTATAGACTCTGGCTCAGCGACTGTCCAGGTTTCTAACATACTTTCATTTCCAACTGGAGGTGTGACAGGTTTTGGAAATTTAAAAAAAATACTCCATGTTGGTAAAGCTGCCGTGAGTAGCTGTCGCGGCTGCTTCAAAATATTCACAACACCCGGAAGCCTGGCTGTCCCACACATTTATGAGTCACGCAGACCAGTATCCGGACACACTCTGGAAAATATCTTACTTCAACTGTTTATTTTAGGAGGGCATTTAAAAGTCTTGGTCATCCCAATTCCAAGGGTAATTTTACATTTTTTGGGGGGGCATTTTGCTCCAAGCCACCATTAATTTATGATCCTGAAATGCTTTCCTTGTTTTATTGAAGTTTCAGTGGGACTTTTTTCCTTCATCTGGACAGAGAGCATCAAAATCTCCTCAATCCCATCAGAAAATCACACACAGATTATCCTCATATGTCCTGAAACCAAAGAGAAAACAAACCTCTCTCTGTTTTGGTAAAAAAATAAATTAAAAGTTTCTTAATCCATAGTGTGAACATGTGTATGTGTGTGTGTTACCTGAGAGCTGATGCAACAGCGTGGACGCCAGGTTCACTGACATGTCCTGCCACAGCACTGCTCGGAGGCACTGGTCCGCCATCTTGGCTCCAGAGGTGAACTGGTCTTCCATCTTGGCTCCAAAGAAAAGCTGCTCCTCTATCTTGGCTCCAGATAAAAGCTGGTCTGGCATCTTAGCTTCAGACATGCCGCGATCCTCCATTTTCATTCTAAACTGACAATTTGTGGCTCCAGATACAACGCTGTCAGCTGTTTTGGAGCCAGGCTGGCAGCTTCCAGTATAAAATTCATCTTCTATTTTAAGGCCAAGGAGACACTGCTCCGCCATTTTGGCTCCAGGGTGTAGCTGCTCTGCCATCTTGATGCCACTAAGACCTTGCTCTTCAGTTTTAATGGTGAAGAGATGTTGGCTCGCCATCTTTGGGGTAGATGGGGTCATCCCCTCTGTGATCGGTCGATCACGGACGAGATCGGAGACCACCATTGTGTCGACTTCCATTGGCTCTTCCTCCTCTTTGACCCTCATGACATGGCTGTTCACTTCCTGACTCTCTGTGATTGGTGGGAAATCTGTCAGTGTGAGTTCACCTGCTATCAGACATGTTATATAAATTAGAGCCTGGCTGATATTAGCTCATTAGATTTCAAATCAGTAGATATGTCAGCCACTAAATGACAAGAAACTGAAGGAACTGGGTTCAAATTTCACCCAGTTTGGATCAATAAAGCAACAACATGATGCTAGGTTAGTGTAACCCAGAGAGCCACTGAAGACAAAATGTTTGGAGCCAGTTTTAATGTTATTTCTGATTTTCCTGTTGGGTTATTTACTCAAAACAAAGCTTGTTAAAGTCTATTCCATTCTTTTTAAACATATGCACAAAGATGGACGTAAAGTAAACACACCTGCCAGTTTCCTCAGCAGGTCCGAGGCCATTGTGTCCGTGGTGGCGTTGCCGTCCGGTGTGTGCGTGAGGGAGGGCGGTTCAGGACTCGCTCCAGGGCCGTCCGGTGACAGGGCGAGGCCCGGCTCGTCCTGCTGACCCCCACGAACCTCCAGCAAGGCCTCGCGCCTCTGTGGCTCCGCCTCAGCTCGGCTCCCAGGATGCATCTGGGCCTTCTGGGTGGCCTCTGAAGAGAGAAGAAGAAGAAGAATCGAGCTGCCTGAGTGTGATTTGATTCATGTTACCAGTAAATAGATTACATGAGAGTTCATGCTACAGTCTGATAACTGCACTCAACTCTACATGAGAACAAAGGTTTGTACAACACATGGCCAAAAGTACGTGGACACCAAAGTATAAAAAATATACATGATGGTCAATTAGCTGACTGACAGAAAATTAATTGCCAACCACTTTGATAATCAATTAATCAAACCGATCAACTGATCAATTTTTAGAAATTGCTATGCTTTGTGATTCCACCTCCTTAAGTGTGAATATTATCTTTTTTGACATGACAGTAAATATTTTTGTTGTGGACTGTTGGTCAAAACAAAGCAAGACATCTGAGGACTTCTGACATTCTGTAGACCAAACAATTAATTGATTAATCGAGAACAATAATCGTCTAATTAATGGATAATGAAGTTGAAGTTGTTCAATACCTCATTCTAAATCTGTGCTTATTAATCTGTTACTATCACAGCCTTCATTCTTCTGGTTTCAGATTTTCTACCAGATGCTGGAGTACTGGCTGCAGGGATTTTTTCCCATTCAGCCACAAAAGCATCGGTGAGGTGCAGGACTGATGTTGGGTTATGACAATGCTGTCAAACTCATTTTAGTTCAAAGACCATACACAGCCAGTTTGATCTCAAGTGGGCCTGACCAGTAAAAACATTGCATAATAACCTATAAATCATATATCATATAACTTTACTATAATAAACCATCTGAAAAATGAGCATCTCCCTGTCTTTTACAGATTATTTTGCACAGAAGCTGTTAATTGACAATATTTTGTGAAATGTTCAATATATGAACATTTTAGATATGACCACAGTATCAATTTTTTTTTTCATGGTCAGGTGGGAAAAAAACCTGTCAAGCAGCAAAAAAATGGAATCACTTTTCTGCAGTTTTCATACTTTGCAAGGTTAACCAGTGGGCCATATTGGATCCCTTGGCGGTCCGGTTCTGGTCCACTGGCTGTATGTTTGACACCCCTGAGTTAGGAGGTCTGACCCATGAATAATCCTAAAGGTGTTTGATGGAGTTGAGGTTGTCCTTTAAAAACAGCTGCAGATCAAAATATGTAGGCAGGGCTGTCCACATAGTTTTGGCTTGATAGTTTTAACAGTTACAAAGATATTAACACATAATATCTTTGTGAGAAAGTTGCTCCTCTCCATTTTCACTGGGCCTTGATTCCAAAATTGCTACTATTTTATGTGTTAAATCACTCATTTCAGTCCAGTGTTACAAAAATAATGGCATCAGGTTTCAGTCTAGTATTTTGTGTTTCACATTATTACATTTTGTTGAAGGGCTTCAGTCCTCTTATGATGTTTCATTGAGAGTTTTGTGACGGTAAGGCAGATCAGATCGTCTGCTTAGTCAGTGGTAGTGACAACAGATGTGCATCATTAGCCGTACTGAGCTGTGAGTCATTAGGCTCGAGTCGAGGTAGGAAGGATAAAACTGTTCTGTAGTAAACGGCGTTCTGTATAATTTGGTGCATTCACGGCTGAGGAAACAGTGACTGCCAGCAGTAACGGAAACATAAATCTTCTGTATGTTTGGAAGCTTTTTTTATCAGTCCAGCTCACCCTACAATAACCTGATAGATGGTACGTCCCAGTTATGTGAAGCAGAGAGGGTAAAAGGTCGGTCACTGGTCGGTTGTGATGCAGCAGGCAGGAGAGTAGGTGGCAGCTTGCTGAGAGGCTCCAGATGTTATTTGTTTGCTCTGCTTTGGGTTTGATTTTTGTTTTTTTTAGAATTTCCTGGGGTTAATTATTGCTTCTGTTTCAGTTTGTAGTATATCTGTCAAGGCAATGGCCTTTCCTGCACAATCACCTAAAAATGAAAATTCTTGTGTTTTTGTTAACTCAGAATTAGCCTTTATGTCTGCGCAGGGAGCGGGTTCTCTTCCACAGAGGCCGCCATGTTTCTACGGTAACCCAGAACGGACAAACCAAACACTGACTCTAGAGATGATTTTCATTCAAGTTTTTTTTTATGTGGTCAACGTAGGTTCTCCTAAATGCATGGAAGAGGAGAGGGAGGATATTCAGCTGGTTGCAATCTACAACCTCACCACTAGGTGTCACTAATGGTGCGTCCCACTAATCAGAAGATCGCCAGTTCAATTCCCAGCTCCTCCAGCCCACATATATTGATGTGTCCTTGGGCAAGATACTTAACCCCAAATTGCTCCCAATGGCTGCGTCAACGGTGTATGAATGCGTGTGAATGAGTGAATAATGACATGTAGCATAAAAGTGATTTGACTGGTCGAACAGACTAGAAAAGTCCATTTACCATTTTACCAGTTACTCGGAAGTCTCAGTCCCTGAGTTCCCAGTCGGAAGTTTCAACTGGTATGACCCCTGAAGTCGAATATCTGTCTCAGAAGGTTGGGAGAACATCATCAGACCCGATCTCAACATCGAAGATAGACTTCTATCTGTGGACGTGTTGCTACGGTAGCAAAATACGTATCAACTGGTAACTTGGCTAACAATGGCTACTGAGCTGGTTTTCTGACTTCTTGAGCTGGCATGATTCATTTTGTCATTCCCAGCTCAGATGTAAGTGGAACGCAGCGAACTTCCTCACACTGGTCCTTTTAAAAGTGCCAATCAAAATCATCTGCTCTTTATATTGAGACGGTGGCACTACAGTCAATACAATTAATTAATTGATTAATTGATGTTTAAGTCTAAGAAATACCAAATTTTCCCCCTCTGAAAAGGCGGGATTGTGTAACATCTTTGCTTGGAAAACTTAAATAAATACATGTGGGTTTTTTTGGTTTTTATTGGTTTATTGTCAGCTGTTGATTTCGTGTGTTTCTTATTGTAATTTATTTTCAAAATTGTATTAATTATCTATGTTTTTCCTTTGTTTTTTGTCCGTTCCTCCGCTGTCACATCGACGTTATCTCTCTAAACTGGTTTTTATGCTGTTCTGTAGATAGATGGAGCTCAGAGGATCTTTATCTAATTGATCAATTAGCTAAAATAATCAATTAATCAACCCATTTTGCCTGTAGTAAAGCATATAGTATGAATGGGATGTGTGTCTATACTGTATGAAGTGTGTCATGTGAGCATTTGATCATTAGTTGGTGTAAGTG
The DNA here is from genome assembly GCF_027409825.1 of Scomber japonicus. Lineage (NCBI taxonomy): Eukaryota > Metazoa > Chordata > Actinopteri > Scombriformes > Scombridae > Scomber > Scomber japonicus. Next base: position 24,054,140 of record NC_070599.1, on the reverse strand, counting down.
TGTGTGTGTGTGTGTGTGTGTGTGTGTGTGTGTGTGTGTACGTGTGTGTGTACGTGTGTGTGTGCTACCTGACAGCCTGATGAGGAGGTCAGACGCCATCTTGCTGCTGACATCAGGGCTGAACAGAGAGGTGGCTGCTGGGAAGGGACTCGAACCTGTGGCGTGTGCTGCGTCCGGCGTGTTTTCGGTGTGTGTGTCTGTTGCGTGTTCGGCGTGCGTGCCGGGCACACTCAGCGAGCGAGCATCATCACTGGTGTGTGTCCTTGTGTGTGTGTTTGCGGGGTGTGTGTGTCGTTTGGCTGCATCCGAGGGAGGCTGCAACACACTCGACCCACGCTTCATTTTCTGCTCTGTGTGTGTGTGTGTGTGTGTGTGTGTGTGTGTGTGTGTGTGTGTGAATGTGTGTGTGTGTGTATGTGTGTGTGCTTGTAAAAAGAGAGGGAGTCAAAACTCAGCAGAGAGGAGGGCAACAGAGAAGGAAGAGGAGGAAGAAGAGGAGGAGGGTAGCGCTGCTAAAATAAGACGACTGTGTTGCTCCAACATATGGAAGTGAGGAGCGCATGATAGAGAGAGAAAAAAAAGAGGAAGATCGAAGTAAAGGAGAAATTGAAGGGAAAAAAAAACGAGGGAGGATTTGCCGTTCAGACTGAGCTGTCGCTGGCTCTCATTGACCTGAAAGAGAGACAGAGAGATGGATGGAGAGACGGGAGGTGAAAGAGGGGAGAAGGGGGGAGAGAGGAAAGAAGATGGATTGAGAGAAGAGGAGGAGGAGGAGGAGGAGGAGAGAGAAAGAGAGGAACAGTGAGGAGGACGAAGGGCGAGGGAGGACAGAGGAAGATGGAAAGAGACCGAGAGATAAAGGGAGGAGGGGATGGAGAGGAGGAGGAGGAGGAGGAGGAGAAGAAGAAGAAAAAGGAACATGAACAAAGTGAATCTGTGAATGAATAAATTATTGAATGGATAAGGCCCAATAATAAGGGGATAAATCATCTCAGTTATCACCATGGTAACGGACCCTGCTGTGTCGTCTCCTGCCCTGACCTTCCCATCGACAAACAATCATCAATTATAATCAATAGTCCTCAATAACCACTTCCGTCTGCCACTGGCTGTTACTGCTGATCACTTCTTGCCCTTACAATGACCACAAAAAAAAATCCTCCAAAAAAACCCATCTCCAATATAATATTTAACACCAGCCCTTCTCTGTAGTAACAACTATCATTTCAATGCTGTGGTATTACATAAAAAATGTCAAAGCCACCTGCTGCAAAAAAAAAAGCCCAAAAATAATATAATTATTATTCAACATATTCTACTTAAAAATTATATTTAGAAAAAAATATTTAATTCAATATAAATTTAATAAAATAAAAATGTTTAAAAATTGTTTGACAAAATATTGACAAATTTGTCAATATAACATTAAAATTAAGTCTAAAAATATTGGTGTTGGTATGTTGTTTGTTGAAAATATAATATTACTACTACTGATAATAATATAAATTATTAAATAATAATTATTATTAATAATATCAATAAAATAATAATAATGATAATAATAAATGGAAGGTGAAAATTAAAATAAAATAAAATTAATATAAAGAAATAAAAACAAAAAATTACAAAAGTTATTTGCAAAAAATAATTAAATAATAAAAAATTATAATATATATATATATAATTTTTTTTTCATAGGCCTCTGGCAGTTATAGCGAATAATATATTTATAAAAATGTAAATGACTGAAAATAAATATATATATATATAAAAATAAATAAATACATTTTAATATACATATCCAAGCCTCTAGTTGTTATAGCGAGTAATAAAATTACAAAAATGTAAATTACAGAAAATAAATATATTAAAAAATATAAAAAATAAAAAATAAAAAATTAGAATATAATGAAGGCCTATGGTTTTCATAGCAAGACATAAGATAATGTATAATTTAAAAACTGAGACTGGTAAAATAAAATCGTGCATAAATCCGGTCAACATGAGTCAGACCGAGCCTCGGTTCACTCGACCCCGTTTCCTTCCTCGTGCTGCCTCTCCGTCTCTAGGCGACACAGTGCGGGCTGCATCCCCCCTCTCCTCCTCATCCTCCTCTCCATCCTTCCTCCCCTATAGTCTCCCCTCGGTGTCGGTCGGTCGGTCGTTCAGTCGGTGTCAAAACCCCCGCGGTGTTATGTCTCCCCTTCCCTCTGCAACATGGCTGAATGGCTTTTTATCTTCACTCACCGACACACCGAGTCAGAAAGTCATCCCCCGGTGTAAGAGGGCGTAATGCTGCTTCACCGCTCATTTAAGACATTTTACCGATTTCTCTATGTTATATATATTTTTAAAGCTACCGGGAACGGGGGCAGGTGTCAAAAAGCCCTGCCGTCCCCTCCTCTCTCTTTCTCCCTCCCTCCATCCTTCTATCTCCTGCAACATGGCTGAACGGTAACCCGACCTCACAAGACCTCAAAAGTCATTTCCACGGGTCAGTTAGCATCCATCCTTTGCAGTAACCCGCCCCGGGACAGACGATGCTCTCTCTCTCCTCCCCCCCCTTACTTCTGCAACACAACCTGCTCCTCTTTATCCTCCGTGACTTACCGGTACCGGGAGGGCAGGTGGCGGCGGTGGCGGCGGTGGTGCAGTCCGGGGCATAGCCTATATATAGACTATAGATTTCTTCCATTCTTCCTTTCTTTTGTCACATTGTCCTCCGCGTTTCTCTCACAGTTTCCTCATTCACGATGTTGGGAAGTAACCACACACACACACACACAAAAAAGAAAAAGAAAAAGAAAGAAGCAGGGATGGAAAAACGGCGGAGAGATGTGCCGTTTCTCCCCTGCGAGAGCCCGAGGATGACGGGTCGGTCACCGAGCAGGGCAGATGGAGGTTTCCGCCTCCTCTCTCTCTCTCTCACTCTCTCTCTCCTCTCTCTCTTTCTCTGCATGTGTGTGTGTGTATGTATGTGTGATACAGGTATTCCTCCTGTTATCGGGACGCACGTTTACACAGTCATTTTGTGGGGACCTACTCTGCTTTATGGGGACGAAAAGCAAGACCCCTTTAGATAAGTCATTGATTTTAGGGTGAAGATTTGGTTGAAAGTGAAGGTTAATTTAGGGTTACATAAGGGTTAGGTTATTGTGGGGACCCCTCTTCTTTATGGGGACCGAAAGCAAGACCCTTTTACACAAGTCATTGATTTTAGGGTGAAGATTTGGTTGAAAGTTAAGGTTAATTTAGGGTTATATAAGGGTTAGGTTATTGTGGGGACCCCAGTGCTTTATGGGGACCGAAAGCAAGACCCCAGTACACAAGTCATTGGTTTTAGGGTGAAGATTTGATTGAAAGCTAAGGTTAATTTAGGGTTATATAAGGGTTAGGTTATTGTGGGGACCCCAGTGCTTTATGGGGACCGAAAGCAAGACCCCAGTACACAAGTCATTGATTTTAGGGTGAAGATTTGGTTGAAAGTTAAGGTTAATTTAGGGTTATATTAGGGTTAGGTTATAGTTGGGGACCCCTCTTCTTTATGGGGACCGAAAGCAAGACCCCGTTTATGTAAGTCATTGATTTCAGGGTGAAGATATGGTTGAAAGTTAAGGTTAATTTAGGGTTGTATAAGGGTGAGGTTATTGTGGGGACCCCAGTGCTTTATGGGGACTGAAGGCAAGACCCCAATACACAAGTCATTGGGTTTAAGGTGAAGATTTGGTTGAAAGTTAAGGTTAATTTAGGGTTACATTAGGGTTAGGTTATAGTTGGGGACCCCTCTTCTTTATGGGGACCTAAAGCAAGACCCTTTTACACAAGTTATTGGTTTTAGGGTGAAGATTTGGTTGAAAGTTAAGGTTAATTTAGGGTTATATTAGGGTTAGGTTATAGTTGGGGACCCCTCTTCTTTATGGGGACTGAAAGCAAGACCCTTTTACACAAGTTATTGGTTTTAGGGTGAAGATTTGGTTGAAAGTTAAGGTTAATTTAGGGTTATATTAGGGTTAGGTTATAGTTGGGGACCCCTCTTCTTTATGGGGACCGAAAGCAAGACCCCATTTATGTAAGTCATTGATTTTAGGGTGAAGACTTGGTTTAAAGTTAAGGTTATTTTAGGGTTATATAAGGGTTAGGTTATAGTTGGGGACCCCTCTTCTTTATAGGGACCCAAAGAAAGACCCTTTTACACAAGTTATTGGTTTTAGGGTGAAGATTTGGTTGAAAGCTAAGGTTATTTTAGGGTTATATAAGGGTTAGGTTATTGTGGAGACCCCTCTTCTTTATGGGGACCGAAAGCAAGACCCCATTTATGTAAGTCATTGGTTTTAGGGTGAAGATTTGGTTTAAAGTTAAGGTTAATTTAGGGTTGTATAAGGGTGAGGTTATTGTGGGGACCCCAGTGCTTTATGGGGACCAAAAGCAAGACCCCAGTACACAAGTCATTGGTTTTAGGGTGAAGATTTGGTTGAAAGTTAAGGTTAATTTAGGGTTATATAAGGGTTAGGTTATTGTGGAGACCCCTGTGCTTTATGGGGACCAAAAGCAAGACCCCTTTATGTAAGTCATTGGTTTTAGGGTGAAGATTTGGTTGAAAGTTAAGGTTAATTTAGGGTTATATAAGGGTTAGGTTATTGTGGAGACCCCTCTTCTTTATGGGGACCCAAAGCAAGACCCTTTTACACAAGTCATTGGTTTTAGGGTGAAGATTTGGCTTAAAGTTAAGGTTAATTTAGGGTTATATAAGGGTTAGGTTATTGTGGAGACCCCTCTTCTTTATGGGGACCGAAAGCAAGACCCCATTTATGTAAGTCATTGATTTTAGGGTGAAGATTTGGTTGAAAGGTAAGGTTAATTTAGGGTTATATAAGGGTTAGGTTAATGTTGGGACCCCTCTGCTTTATGGGGACCCAAAGCAAGACCCTTTTACACAAGTCATTGGTTTTAGGGTGAAGACTTGGTTGAAAGTTAAGGTGAATTTAGGGTTATATGAGGGTTAGGTTATAGTTGGGGACCCCTCTTCTTTATGGGGACCGAAAGCAAGACCCCGTTTATGTAAGTCATTGATTTCAGGGTGAAGATATGGTTGAAAGTTAAGGTTAATTTAGGGTTATATAAGGGTTATATTAGGGTTAGGTTATTGTTGGGACCCCTGTGCTTTATGGGGACCGAAAGCAAGACCCCTTTATGTAAGTCATTGGTTTTAGGGTGAAGATATGGTTGAAAGTTAAGGTTAATTTAGGGTTATATAAGGGTTATATTAGGGTTAGGTTATTGTTGGGACCCCTGTGCTTTATGGGGACCGAAAGCAAGACCCCTTTATGTAAGTCATTGGTTTTAGGGTGAAGATATGGTTGAAAGTTAAGGTTAATTTAGGGTTATATAAGGGTTATATTAGGGTTAGGTTATTGTTGGGACCCCTGTGCTTTATGGGGACCGAAAGCAAGACCCCTTTATGTAAGTCATTGGTTTTAGGGTGAAGATATGGTTGAAAGTTAAGGTTAATTTAGGGTTATATAAGGGTTAGGTTATTGTGGAGACCCCTCTTCTTTATGGGGACTGAAGGCAAGACCCTTTACATAAGTCATTGATTTTAGGGTGAAGATTTGGTTGAAAGTTAAGGTTAATTTAGGGTTATATTAGGGTTTGGGTTATATATAGATTATTCCCATGTGTTGTATTCTCTACTTTTCCTCCTTTTGTCACATTGTCCTTCCTGTTAAGCATGAGTGTGTATCCATATATTTATGGTGTATTTTAAGTTCAGTTTCTTTACATAAAGAGCAACCAGTGGTGGCGGAAAGTAACAAGTACATCTCCCCAAGTACTGTACACTGTAAAATATCTTACAGGAATCTAGTGGAAACAACAAATATTTGGCATTAACCTAACTTCCTAAGGGTAACTAACCCTCTACAAACAAGCACTTAAAATCATGGAAAAGAAGCCCCACAGATATCACCACTGCAACATTATTCATAATCTTCTAACCTTGAACAATCTCAGACTATATGATGCCTGCCTTGTTTTTAAAAATCTACAGTCTTTTAAAAAAAAATTCAACCTAGAATTTCTAGTTTTTATTTCAACGCCATTTCAGAATTCATATTTATGTTATGTTTAGTTCTTCTGACTCAAAGACTTTTGACCAACAAGTCCACCAAACTTAAACAACCAAAGATGTTGTCTGACCACGTGATTCCAGAAAGACCCATAGGAGCGTTTTCTAATCAGGCACTTTCACCAGCAGGAAATCATTTGTCTGTGTTTTCCAAAACTGTTACACATCACTGTTAAAAAAAAACTAGTGATGTTTTATGATGTGGTTAATGTTAGGTTAAGGGAAAGTGATCACTTAAAATGTGTTGTGGGTTATCACTTCCTTAAAGTTAGGCAACCTTTGTTCCTTAAAGTTAGGCAACCATGATGACAGCAGTAAACACTATGACAATTGTAGTTATGGATTTTAAACTAGAGGCGAAGCGGCCTACTGCAGCAAAATCCACGAAGTCACAAGTTAGGATCTAACCAAACACCTAACCAGCTACCTGACCTGCACCACTTCTCTGGGTCATAATTATTACAGCGGCGAGATGGTGTCTGTCACTCAAATGTAACTATAAGTTGATTTTGTTGACTGACATTACGACCTATTTGTTGTCTTTCTTTTGAAGATGGCTCCTTTTGACTTAAAATTACTCATCATTACCATATTGGCATATTTACCTGCATGTGTAGTCTGAGAATTAAATGACCAGTGTGTAAAAAGTTATCTCAAGGCACTTTTCACATAGAGCAGATCAAGGCCGTAGTCTTTACACTAGTAGTATTTTTTGACAAATGGTGGCCCTGGTAGTGATTGACACTGTATAATAAGCATAGTATTTGGTATCAGTAGTTTAAGAAGTAGTAGTAATACTGTCAGTGATAGAAACCGTCCAAGTTGTGGTAGTATTAGGATAGAAATACAGTAACAGTTGCAGTAGTAGTGGAGGTACCACTAGTAGGAAAAGTATTAACAGAAAATGGTAATATTTTCTATAAGTGATTTGTCACCTAGAGTAGAAACTACTGCAGATACAGTACAGTGGTAGTAGTTGTAGCCTTCCAGCAGTTGCAGTGGCCTAGTGGTGGCAGAAGTACTAACAGGAATGGTAGTAGTAGTAGCAACTGCAGGCATTGAAGAAATAATAGTTTTAGTTTCAACTAATACACTGGTTCTTGTAGCTGTACAATCTACAGTTGTTGTGGTATCAGTGGCAGTAGATGTAGTAGTAGTAGTACAGTATTTATAGCAATACAAGTGGTATTGAAGTTGTGGTTGTAGTAGTAATAGTAGTAAAAGTGGCAGTTTCAGGGTAGTTAGAAGTAGTAATTGTGATAATAACAGTACTAGCAGTTGTAGTAGTATTAGTAGTGGTAGTAGCAGTAATGCTAGCAACAGCAGAAGCAGAAGTAATAATAGTTTTAGTATTGACTATCAGACTAGCAGGTGCAGTGCCAGCAGTAATAGTGGGAGTTGTTCTTGTAGTAGAAGTAGTGATAGTTAAAATAGTAGAAGTCAAGGTACTACAATAGGAAAGTTCTAATTGTTATAATGGTAATACAGAAAGTAATAATAGTATATAATGATAGTGATAGAATAGATCTGATCAAAATATTGAAAGTATTTCCATAAACAGTAGTATTATTAGCATTAATAGTAGTGCTACAAGTTATTACAACTACCGTAGTAGCAGTAGTGGCATTGGCAACATTTAGCAGTAGTAGTAGGTGTGTCATAGTGGAACAAAAGTAACATTAGCAGCAATAGGGGCAGTACAGTTATTACAACCAGAAGCAGAAATACAGGTATATTCATTAGTGATATTGGTAGAAGCAACAGTACAGGAATAAGTACAGTAGTAAAGGCAGTAATATTAGTAGTAGCAGTAGTGGTATAAGTACTGGAAATAGTAGTAGTAGAAGTTTAGGAAGTAGTAGTTATTGTACAGTAGTAGATGTAATTTGTATTATGATAGTAAGACAAGCATTGTGGTTGTAATAGTTTTAGATTTGTTTAAATAGTAGCAGTGCAAGCTATAACAACCAGTAGCTGTAATAAACAGCAATAGTATAAACAGTAATAGTATTTGTAGAAACAGTAAAACATGCATAAGTACAGTTGCAGTAAAAGTAGTGTCAGCCTACTCGTATTTGCTGTAGTAGTATAAGCCAACAGTTATTATAGTAGGTTAGCAGTAGTAATAGTGGTTGTAGCAGTAGTAGTAGATGTAGTCATAGTTGTAATGGAGATAGTCAAAGTATTGGTCGCAGTAGTAGAAGTAAAGGAATTAGTGATTAAAGTGGCAGTGGTAGTGGTAGTAGCTTAAGGAATATTAATAGTAATATAATATTAGCAGCAATATCAGTAGAAGTTATTGCAAATGGGAGTAGTAATACAAAAGTAGTGGGACCCTAGTTATAATAGTAGTTAGTAGTAGTAGTAATGGTAGTAGTAGTAGCAGCAGTATTAGTAGATCTAATCATACTTGTAAATAATGGTGGTAGTAATAGTAGTTTAAAAAGTAAGAGAAACAGTAGCAGTAACAGCAGAATAAAGTACTAGTGATGGTTGTATCTGTACTGTAGTAAGTGAAATACTGCTGGGGTGCAGTGTCCATTCTCATCCTGCAGAGGGAGACAGAGACAGCTATCTGTGTGATGACATGTAGGACACCGATTTTACAAGCTGTGCTGAGAAGTTTCTGTTTGCGCTTCCTTAACATCACCAAACTGAGTGTAAACAGTACACAAAGACATAAACAAAAACACAAATGAAAATAAAGTCTCACATATTCCTATTTCTATTTATTGTTTTTTTGTGTATGTGGGAACAAAGATATGGTAAACAGTGACAGATTGAGACTGTCAGAAGTCAAATAAAAGTATATTCCTCATTGTAAATAATGCATTCAAATCAATATGACTTAAATAAGCAGAAGAACGGCACTAAATTAGAGATAGAAGAGGAATGAAGTGGATTTACATTATTAAATTTAAATAGACAAAAAATCAGCACAAACAGGATAATAAAAATATACAATGTAACAATTTCTCATGCAAAGCGACTAACAAGGATCTAGTCAGGGCAGACCAATGTGAGTCGTATCAGGTGCGGGAGGGAGCATAGTCCTAAATGAGGGAGTTCAGGTAGGCATGAGCTGTTTCAGTTGCTGTTTTATGGATATGAACATCAGGAGTACACGTGCTGTTTTGGGTTGGTTCTGGATCATCTGCAGAAGTTTGAAGGTGCATGCGGTAAAGAGATGGAGGTAGGGTCTGGTCTTCCTGACGTTGTACAGGGCGAATTGATACGACTGAGCAATTAAGGCCACACGAACCATTAAGTTCAGTTGGTCGACGGCCATGACATCAATGTTTCGGGCAGACTTTGTGATCATGAGTTTGGTAGATTTGAACTGGATATTGATCTGTTGTATAGAAGAACTGGCTGAAGTCTTCCAGTGGCAACGATAAGAAGAAATGTGTATCGTCAAGTTAAGTGGTGTATATTGAGAACTTCTCTTCCCTCTAAAATACTCCCAAAGATCCTTTTGAGAAATTTGGGTTGTGATTTCACTTCATACCTCACCATATTCAAGAGGAAAGTCTAATGCATCTTAAATTCAACATTTTTGACATAAGGTATTGTGAGTACAAGAAAAAATTGAAGATCCCGATGCTCTGTTTCAGTCTTGTTTCAAAAGGTTGTCACTTTAATTGAGAAAAGTGCTGTAAATACAAAAATAGAGTTTAAAATTATGACTAGATAAATTGTATAAAATAACTAGGAAACTTACACTAACTTACTTATTTTTTGTATATTTTATGTGTGGCTTACCTTTACCTTGTCATCATTTATCAGAGTCTCTGCAGCAGAAACACACACAATGAGACACACATTGACCCCCATAGATAGATACATCAATGACTGTATGTATTGATTTGTTCTTACAAAGCCTTGTAGAAGCTTTTCTGGTTCATCATCTGCTCTCTGAAGATGTTGATGGCTGTAAAGGGATTTATCTGAGCCATGTGTTCCACTAAAGTTGTATTGTACCTGTATCACACAAGAAACACAACTTGATTTGATTCATTTGGACAGCTGAAGCTCCAAGTTAGCTGCAGATAAACTTTTAAATACATTTTTAAAAGAAGGACGACTGTGGATTTTGTCCCCCATCACTTATGTAAGTGCAACATGAAGGGATCTTCTAATAGTCAGTACTGTATGAACAGGAGGAATGATTACAGCAAGAAAAGTACGTTTCGTTCATTTGGGAACCTGACTGTTAAAACAAACTTCTGCATTAAAATATTTAATAAAATAATATGAATCCTGGAGTGATTTGTTCCTGGTGGGAATGTGATCCGATTTCTCACTCAGTTAAGTTTAAGCTAAATAGCTTCCATAGCCTGCAGTGCTTAATCAACAGTTGCTAGCAACGATCAAGGTCCGACTGGGGCCATTCAAAAAATATATGGCCTTCTTGATATTTGGCATATAAGAATTTCTTCAGGACCTTCTTCCTGTGTTTATGTTCTCACTCATGCCCCAAACACATTTGATTATTAAATGGAGTGGGCATTCTTATCAGACCTTTAGTGATACATTTTAGTTTGCTTTCATTTTTTTCTGTGTCAAAAGGAACCACAATGAATTACCAACTAATCCATTGGATGATGATTCGGACTGTACAAAACAAACTATAGGTTTGAAAATGCCAATAGGGCACAGGTGCTCCCAGGGAGCAGGCTAAAATAAACCAATGAGGGAACTGACCTTTATGTATAAAATAAATAGGAGTGTCCCTTTCAAGGAATCATTTGGTTTGCTGTTATCTAACTATGGAATAATACCCTCCAATTAAAGTTTACCTGTGTTGAACTACATCAAACATCTATGTAACACGTACCTTTGTATCCATTGGGACTCCACCATATTGTCGTCACACCACTGCTTGTAGAAGGTGCTGGACTGTTGGACCTGATCTGTACGGCACCTGCCCTCCACCAGCAGGTTAAGGAGAGAGGCCCGAGCTGACAGAGCCACCAGCCAATAGACTGGCTCCTCCTTAACCACAGATTCAAAACACCTGAGTGTGTAGTTGAGCCATGGTGGGGTAAGTGAGGCAAGGGAGGTCTGGAGGAGGAGACAATGTAGAGTTGATATTCTCATCTTTGCCATTAAATTTCCTCTGATTTGTTCTGATCAGTTGGTCAATTTAATCTGACTAGGCTGTCATTCTGTAAATGCATCCAGTCTCACCTGGTTTCTGCTTTTGTAGTGTTTAAGTGTGTCCTGCAGTAGTGACCTCACGTCATCTGCTTCCTGGAGATTATTAATCCGGGCCTGCAGGAAGAAACAGGACACTGACATCACCACCAATCACACCAAATCACCTCAGATAGGGAAACAAAATCACATTTGCAGCACAGAGCAAACGTCAACTCACTGAAACCAGAGCCCAAATAATTTTGTGTGGTTAAACAGAGAAGAGGAAACAGGCAGACCAGCCACAAAAATGTTGAAGATCAAGAGAGGGATGACTCAGTTTGTTCTCTGCCTACAGCTTCATACAATATCAGTTATTTAGGATTTTGCTTGTGATACACAGATCTGATGGTCTGGATCACCATCAGCGAGCATGCAAGAGCGCGCGCGTGTGTTTTTCATGCATATTTTTGACTTGTAATCGAGTATTTTTACATGGCTGTATTGGTGCTTTACTCAAGTAAATGATCTGAATACTTCTTCCACCACTGATCAGCAATAGCCATCAGAATTCTCTGGTGAACATGAGTGTCTGCACGAAATGAAATTACATCTCACCTCCAGTATGTGGCTGATTCCACGTCGATAACGCACGTCATGCTCGATGAATCTGTTGTAGCTGCTCTCCGTCAGGTTACGAGACTGCAGTTCCTTGATGAATAAAGATGAATCGACAATCGCATTCGCCACTTCGTTGCTGGGGCCCCACACAACATCAGACAACCTGTACTCGGGGACAATGCCTGAGAGAAGCATACACTGTGTAGTTAATGTATTGCAGTAAAAGTACTGCAGTATTATGAGCGATGTAGTATGCAGTATTACTGTAAAAGTACAGTTAGTTAGTTTACACTACTTTATATACAGTTAGCTAGTTTACACTACTTTATATACAGTTAGTTAGTTTACACTACTTTATATACAGTTAGTTAGTTTATACTACTTTATATACAGTTAGCTAGTTTACACTACTTTATATACAGTTAGCTAGTTTACACTACTTTATATACAGTTAGCTAGTTTATACTACTTTATATACAGTTAGCTAGTTCACACTACTTTATATACAGTTAGTTAGTTTACACTACTTTATATACAGTTAGCTAGTTTATACTACTATATATACAGTTAGCTAGTTTATACTACTATATATACAGTTAGCTAGTTTACACTACTTTATATACAGTTAGCTAGTTTATACTACTTTATATACAGTTAGCTAGTTTATACTACTTTATATACAGTTAGCTAGTTTACACTACTTTATATACAGTTAGCTAGTTTACACTACTTTATATTCAGTTAGCTAGTTTATACTACTATATATACAGTTAGCTAGTTTACACTACTTTATATACAGTTAGCTAGTTTATACTACTATATATACAGTTAGCTAGTTTACACTACTTTATATTCAGTTAGCTAGTTTATACTACTTTATATACAGTTAGCTAGTTTATACTACTTTATATACAGTTAGTTAGTTTATACTACTTTATATACAGTTAGCTAGTTTACACTACTTTATATACAGTTAGCTAGTTTATACTACTTTATATACAGTTAGCTAGTTCACACTACTTTATATACAGTTAGTTAGTTTACACTACTTTATATACAGTTAGCTAGTTTATACTACTATATATACAGTTAGCTAGTTTATACTACTATATATACAGTTAGCTAGTTTACACTACTTTATATACAGTTAGCTAGTTTATACTACTTTATATACAGTTAGCTAGTTTATACTACTTTATATACAGTTAGCTAGTTTACACTACTTTATATACAGTTAGCTAGTTTACACTACTTTATATTCAGTTAGCTAGTTTATACTACTATATATACAGTTAGCTAGTTTACACTACTTTATATTCAGTTAGCTAGTTTATACTACTTTATATACAGTTAGCTAGTTTATACTACTTTATATACAGTTAGCTAGTTTACACTACTATATATACAGTTAGCTAGTTTACACTACTTTATATACAGTTAGCTAGTTTACACTACTTTATATTCAGTTAGCTAGTTTACACTACTTTATATACAGTTAGCTAGTTTATACTACTTTATATACAGTTAGCTAGTTTACACTACTATATATACAGTTAGCTAGTTTACACTACTTTATATACAGTTAGCTAGTTTATACTACTATATATACAGTTAGCTAGTTTACACTACTTTATATTCAGTTAGCTAGTTTATACTACTTTATATACAGTTAGCTAGTTTACACTACTTTATATACAGTTAGCTGGTTTAGTCCAGTGGTTCCCAATCTAGGGGTGGGGCCCCTTCAAAGGGTCAGTGTTCTTAGACAAGCCCAGAGGATAGTGACTGAGCCATCCCATATTCTTCATTTAGAATATGAGCTCCTACCCTCGGCCAGACGATATAGAGTCCCTAACTGCAAACTCAATCATTTTAAGAATTAATTTGTTCCAACCTCCATCAAACTCCTAAACAAAGCTGCTAAAGGCCGAAGATTGTGCAATAATTTTATATTGCTTTCATTATGCTGATCTTTCAGGATGTGTTTTTTCCCATTGGCGTATGCATGTGTTGTGTGTACTGTTATGGGACATGTGCAATACTGTTAATGCACATTGAATCACAAGGAGGAGGAAATATTAAAAAATATTCAAATCTTGTGTATTATGTTTTGTGTATGATTTGTCTACATGGGGGTGAAAGTGAAGCATTGCTGCCCAAACAGGTGCCACCAAGGCGGACTCTGTCCCATCAGACACATTATTAAATTGAAACTTTTAAAATATATAAGATGTCTACAGTTGCATTTGGTTGAAGTATTCCTTAATTATAATAAACAAGCTAGATAGATTGTAGAAAATGTAGGAGATTGTATCTGATTTGTTTTCTTACCTAAATCTGACTGTGAGGTGGACGTCTCAGTCAGGGCAAATAGTACGAGAGGAACCAACACACACAACATCCTCTACCTGTAACACACACATTCATGTTCCCATCACTTAAGAGGATATTACATTTCCTAAAGTCTCACCTTAACCTAACCCTAACCCAGTGGTGGAATAAGTATTCAGATAGTGTTCTTGACTAAAAGTAGCAATGCAGCAATGTAAAAATACTTCATTACGAGTAAAAAACCCACATGAAAAATCATACTTAGGAACAAGTTCATAAGTATTGGCAGTGAGAAATTATAATTATCAATAATAACTTCCTTTGTCCCGGGTCAAATTGACCCCGTCTGTTTTGACTGTTCCTTCTTTCCTTCCTTCCTTATTTCCGCTGTCCTTCTTTCCTTCCCCCCTTCCTCTTTTCCTCCCTCCCTCCTACCTTCCTTCCTTCTTTCCTCTGTCCTTCCTTCCTTTCCTTTCTCCCTTCCTTCTTTCCTTTCTTCCTTCCTCCCTTCCTTCCCCCTTCCCTCATTTCCTTCCTCCTTTCCTTTCCTTCTGTCTTCCTTCCTTCCTCCCTTGACTTGAGGACAACAGGAGGGTTAATAGAAATAAGCATACATATAATGTGTGCTTTAGTGGTGGTAATCTGATACTTAAACCATGTGTCCACAATTCATAAACTGGCATCTCGGTCTCTGAAGCCGTAAGCAAATAGAATCTCCTTTTTTCCCAGCGGACAGATACTCACCTCCGGTCTTGAACTCCAAGGAGGATTTAATTATTTCAGTAAAAGTAATGGCTTGGTCCCAACTCACTCACTTATATTTATATTGTTATGAATTACATTGTTAAGATTACTATTGTTACATCCTCCCCTGGGGCATCAGCTACCCTCAACCTCGGTATTCAGTGTCTTTAACCTGCTGCCACTCCCTGTAAATGTGTGTAGCCTGCAGCGGAGCCACAACAGCTGCTCTTGATATCTGTAATCAAACCTCAAAAAATGCTCCGCCCTGCCACATCATCGGTGTGCAAAACTATTTAGGTTTTGTTGCCTAACCCTAACCTTTGTTTCCATGGTGCTCATCTCATCAACCCTAACCCTAACCTTTTAAATAATCCTAAAGAATTTATAATGTATAAAGCTGAAGGCAGAGAGAACAAATTGTGTCATTCCTGTCTTAAGCTTCAACTTGTCTTGTGGCTGCCCTGTCTTGTTCCTCTTCTTGGTATTAACCACATACATATTATTTAAACTCTGGTTTGAGGTACTTGACGTTTTGCTCTGTGCTGCGAATTGTGATTTTCTTTTGGGGTTCATCTTCATCTGAAAAGTAACTAAAGTACAATATTTCCCTCTGAAATGTAGAAAGTAGCCTTACATGGAAATACTACAGTGAAGTAAAAGTACCTCAAAATTATAATTAAATACAATACTTGGGTAAATGCATTTAGTTGTATTCCACCAGTGACCGAACTTTAACCTTAAACCAAGTCTTCACCCTAATTCTTAATGATTTATGTCGTGCTTTTTATCCCCAAATGGGAGGCAAGTTCCCACATGGAGTGAATAAAAATACCTTGAACAATGTGAGTTATAAAGTATGCAAACAAATACACATGAATGACGATCCAGGAACATGTACAAGCACAGAAATACACATACATATACAAGTTGTGTACAAGGGAGTAAAATAGAGAATATAGATTAAAAAATGACAGCTAATAAGCAAGAGAGGGTTAATGACAAAAAAAGTGTTGGTACACAGAAATAATGCAGAACAGAGCAGAATAAACCGTTTTAAAAGGTAGAAAAGGTATTATTATGTACTATTTCCTCACTCTTTACTTTCCATCTTGCTACAGAATGGTGCATTCAACACTGGTACTGTACTCTATTTAATGTAACAGTATATTTTGTATGATTTTGTATGTATGACTTTTCAAGATGCCTTTATATTTTAATTTATTATGGCACAGCTGATTATCCTGCACAACAATATATCTGACACTGAGGTTAAAGACTGCCAATCCAACATTATCACAGAAAATAATAATAATTAAATCTGCAAGCAGCGATGAACAGGCCCTCTCCACCCCATTTATGTCAATTTACAGATACAATAGGGTTTCGCACTGGTCAGCGCTCGGGCCCTAATAATAATGAAATACAAATACGATGTTAAAGGAGATTAAGTTGAACTAAATGTAAATTTAAGGAGACAAACTCACCTGTCTGCTGTGTTTGCGCCAACTACCAACCTGAAGATGGACCTTGTACTGCGGAAGTATCCACAATAGTTTAGTATTCTCGTAAAAATAATCTATAAAAATGCAGTTACTGATATACTGCTGAGTAAATTACGAGGTTTCGGCTACTGAAGCAACACCTCAGATCATTGTGACCATCTATGCAAATGTTCTGTTGAGAAAGAACAAAGACATTGCAGTGTTCGGATGTGCAAGAGCAAGTTGTGCATGTTGGCTTCATTTAATGTGCTTTTTTATTGGCTGTATTTTTGAAAAGAGTAACAACTTTTACGTATCCCTTTTCAAGATGCCTTATTAGAATTTTACATAGTTTTTAAAAACAATTTCCCCTCGAACCTTCGCTGTCTTGACTAAATTTTAGAGTTGTTGTTGGTATTCACTGAGGTTGAGAAGTGCTAATACAACGTTATCACAAACAAAAACATTCAATAATGCAAAATATAAATGTGTCAGGAGATTTTGACACTAAATTTGTTCTTAACTAAATACAAATTTAAAGAGAAAACAAACCTGTCTGCTCTGTTTGCTTTGACCAACCCGAAGATGAACCTTGTACTTCCACAAGAGTTCACGTATTCTCGTAAAAAACGTTTTAGTTGTCAGTGCAAAGGGGAGGAGAAGGAAAAAGGAGCTGGATATGTGTCAAGATAACAAACACGTTTAACCGCCCTGAGGCAACACCAGGTGTTTAAGTATTTAATGTCACATATACAGGGCTTAGTCAGAATATTGATCCCTCCAACCTAAATTTAGTCAGAGATACTCTGAGCAAACAGACAAACGGCCTCATCCATTTCACATTTCAATGTGAATTAGTAACAAGTGTTTGTGTAAAGGAAAATGAGAGATTTCATGAAAAGACTATATGCTATGTAGTAACTATGTAGACTGGAGGATTTTGGGGGTTGAAGCACTGACTGGCCTCCAAAGATCCTGAACGCTAAATATTTGTGTCAAATTGAGTGTCAAAACTTTTGTGAATGTGTGATGATTACTGTACTTTCTCCGGTTGAGCAAGCACCTTGCATAGTAGCCAACAGTCTGTGTGTAAATGGGAGATTGTGGCTTGTAGTATAGAAGCAAAGTCATGGTGAAAAAGTTAAGTCTTTAGTGAGATAGCTGAACGTCCATGAGCATACTAACTTGCGATCTAACAGTAAACTCACTGGAAAACAATCGACACTTAACTTTGAGATGTTTATTAATTTAACTTTAATCTGGTTTTGAAGTTTTCTGGGTAAAAGTGAGACAATTGGTTTTGAAACCTTAGCCTGTGAGAATACGAGTTGGTTGGTAAGTTGTGAAAACAGGAACAGGAACACTTTGTTCTGCTTGCAGACTGTCGTTTCATGCGACAGACAGTCTTAATAAAAAAAGGCTGAAACTTCATTATGTTTGAAGAACGCTCAGTGAAAACCAACCTGCTGTGTAAATATAATATATATAAATACAAATATACAAAATCATCAGCAACCATATCATGATGTATTATATATAAACATCCTAGGACACAATTTAAATAATGCATTCAATGTTGGAAAAGGAGTAGGAGGAAGTCAAACAGTAGCCCTCCTTTTTATTTTAGCTTTAACAATAAACTTTATATCAGCTGATGAAGCCAATATTCAGAAAATGTAGTAAAAGTAATAAAATTCAAAATACTCTGTTACAAGTAAAACTCCCATTTAAAATCCAAAATACTGTAAGGGTACATAAGAATTAACAACAAATTGTACTTTAAGTATCAAGTACGAGTCTCTATCAATTGGTGAGCAGCATTGTTAAATATTTTATATATAAAGACAGATAATTTAGTCCAGTGGTTCCCAACCTAGGGGTCGGATCCCTCCAAAGGTTCAGCGGATAAATCTGAAGGGTCATGAAATGATTAATGGGAGGGGAAAGAAGAAAAAACTAAAGTATACTATAAAAATGTGTTTATATTTATATATTTTAAGTATCTTATTAAAACAGTTTTATTTTAATTACAGTTTTTTCTTAACCGATAGTAATTGCTGTGAATTATTTTGTCTTGAATTTAGAACTTAAAAGTTGCCATATAAATAAATAAATAAATAAATAAATAATTAAAATAAACCATTAAACATGATTTACAGCAATGTTATAAAGTGTCTGTCAATCATAAATTAACTTTGTATGCATCAGCTACAAATTAAAACACAAACACATTAATAAACACTTTTTAAAAAAAGTCTTTATATCTGCTTTCAACTGCGCTACACTGTGTTATAACCCACTGCACATTTTGCTTATACATGCTACTTATGGTTAAGTGTTACATACATTTTTTTTAAGGGTATCTTGTCTTTGCACACTTACCTGAGTTCAGTCGGAGATATTCCTGTAAACTCTCCTCCTCATCCACAACAGCTCCTTGTTAAGCGTCGAGTCTTTTGGTGACACAAGCTCTGAATGCCCGTATTTGTATCCTCAACGCGGGTTTAAACTGGTTCATAAAAGCTATTTGCTCTTTACCTTAAGAACATATGGAGAGTACGTCATTCAGGTTTGACAACATTTCGTTCTGTTTTTTTGCTTCAAAGAGCAGCAGTCATCAGACCAGCCTGCAGCAGAGAGACAGGGAGAGGCAGGCAGAGGGAGGGGAGTGGTGTAGGAGGGGTAAAAGAGAAAAGAGATGAGAGAACAGAAATGTTTTGGGGCGGGGGGGGGGGGGGTATCCTGGATGGAGGTGGCTACAGCTGGTGTACATCCTGTTAGTTTGTCTCTGTGTGTGTGTGTGTGTGTGTGTGTGTCGGGGGTCCTAATCTCATAGAAATACCTCACCTAGAAAAGAAGCCTGTCTTTCTGCAGTGTAATGTGAAACTGCCGTCTCACCACAAGCATATAAAATTTATGAGCTACATAATTGTTCTGTTGTGAACCTCGTGATCTCCGCGAGGCTGTAAGTCCTATCCGGGTCAGAGTGTGTTTCTCTCATAAGTCAGAAATAATCAAAATGCTACACACACAGATGTTTTACAGTAACTTTAATTTTTTGATAAACTTTAAAAATTAGAGTTGCTATTCTGATATATATATTAAAAAAATCTAATTTCAATATCAAGATAAAGACATAAAATGTAACCATATTTTGACACATTTTAGCTTCCGTACATAGAAACAACCACACATAAGATGTGATAACAAACTATTCTTTTTCTTCTTTTAAACATTAAAAACATGTCATGTGCTCAGGGAAATGACCTGCAGCTCTACATAATCTGGTTCTACCCCCCCCCCCCCCAATCTGGTTCTACCCACCCCCACCCCCCCCTACCTCAGATCCTGGACCCCAAAATCTCTCCAAACTTCAAGCTCATCTTCACTCATTTTAAACACTTTGGGACTCAAACAGTCAAGGAGCTTTTTACACACCAAACGACACAACAACTAGACTGGGAAACTGAGAGGAAGTGACTATTTATAGATATTATTATTATTATTAAATATATTTATAACGAAGAAGAACCGCTGACGTGCTGAACCCTTTCTGGACCACAAAGGTAGGGATGCTTATGTACAGATTTAATCAAAACGTCTTCTCTCTCCTGTTCATTACTGCGCTATTTATTCAATTATTTGTCATCTTTGTTCATTTAGATAATATTTATTGTCATAAGATTTATTGAAAACCTTAAAAAGCAACTGAAGACTCACCTGTTCAATTGGCCTTTGTCTCACTTTAAATTGTTTTAGTGTTTCTTTCTCTTGTGTTTTTGCTTTTATATTTTTATAAAAATGTTATATTTTTCTTTCGGTCATTTTTTTTTCAATGGATGGAGGTATAAACATTTCCTTTGTTAGAAATATTTATTGAGTCTACTTTATTCGTCATATTCTTTAAAATTTGATCTTAAATTTGTATCTAATTTTCTATTAAGTGAATATTTGAATATTTTCAGTATGCACTTACTTAAATGAAGGATTATTAAAGTCAGATAGTCAGCACTTTGTATTGTTAATAAACTCCATGAGAAGACAAAAACAACAATGAATTAATGTGTCTATCAAGCATTGTGTGTGTGTGTGTATCTACCGGGGGACATTCCTTCACTGATGACAGAGGCCTCAGGGGGCCCAACCTGCTCATCAGGGGAAACTATTCAAACACACATTCACTGTTGGTGCTATTTGTGGTTAAGTATCTGATTGGTGCACAACTGCTCTACTTTCATGAGATTATATATATGGCATGCGGTGTAATCACTCGTCTACCACCGCAGTTTGTTTTGACTACTAGGCCATTTAAAAAAAATTAGAACATGTACTTGTGACTTGGTTTGTACAGGGTTGTGGGTGAGAACAACAGACAAGCTGAGGCAGTTGGAAAATGCTTTGTTGGTTTTGGTCTTTTCATAGGATTGATTGACAATGAGAAAACTAAAGAGTATTGCCTGAGAAATGCAGTTCAGTTTGTTTGGAGAGAGTGTAAATGGGAAAAGATGGAAAAAATATGGAAATGTATGGAAATCAATATCCAAATAACCCAAAATGTCCTCAACCTTCATGCCAGCAGCCAGATTTTACTTTTGTTGGTAGAAATGTCATTGTTGGGGACGCGCAGGTGGTCGAGTGGTTAGAGCGCATGCCATATACGCAGCCAACCCCAGTTCGAATCTCGATCAGAGGTCCTTTGCTGCATGTCACCCCCCCCCCCCCCCCCCCCATGTTTCCTGTCGGTCTACTGCTTAATAAAGGCGTCTATGCCAACAAAATCTTAAAAAAAAAAAAAAAAAAAATGTAATTGTTGAAAGCAGACCTGTGAATTATATATGTTTGTCTTTGTTTTGATTAAATTACAACATAAAGTGTTTATATGTGTGTGTGTGTAGATGAAGCTCTACCTCCATTATTTCGGGGTGGGTGTGGTCTTATTGTCACTGGCTCCGTCCACCTTGTCGTTCTCCTGTGGAGCCAACCAAGCCTCCTGTCAGAAAATGATTCCCGGCCACATCCGTGCTCAACCCCAGGACCCGCAGCACAGCCACGTCGCTCTGCGCACATCCGCCTCTTCATACCTTCCGGGACAATTAGTCACAGGTAATAATTAACTCATCATCATCATCATCATTATTAAGTTACTTCCAATGAATAAAAAATTTAAAAAACGGTTAGTTATCTTCGCCACAGAGCTCCCTTATGCTAAATATTAAGCATATACTATACTATAACAACTACTTTAAAGCCTCCTCTTCTGTTGTTCTCCATGTACATCTTTGCTGACAGTAACTGTTCGAAGCTCTCGGGATTTCATGGGCTTCCTGCTCCAGGCTCGCAGTGCAGAGGGTGGAAGGGAAGCTGGAGTTGGAGCCGGGGTAAAGTCTATGAGAGCGGGCCCAGGGCTGGTGGGCGGCTCCTGGACCCTCATTCCCCCCGGCACTCACACCTTGCGCTGCCTCTCGGAGGGCGACACCATAACACACTCTGACAAACAGCTGAAGAGAAACCTCTCATTTGTGTGGAGGGCTCCTGATGTTCCCATGGGAGACATACGGTTCTAGTAAGTGTGGACTTTTAAATTGCCACAATCTAGACCAGAGGTGTCAAACTCATTTTCATTCAACGGCCACATACAGCCCAATTTGATCTGACGTGGGCCGAATCACTAAAAAGATGGAAGGACGGAAGGAAAAGAGGGATGAGAAGGAAGAGCATACAGGAAGGAAAGGAAAGATGGAAGGAAGGAAGGAAGGAAGGAAGGAAGGAAGGAAGGGAAGATAGATGGAAGGGAAGGAAGGAAGGAAAAGAAGGAAGGGAGGAAGAAAGGAAGAAGGAAACTGGGCCGGATTGGACCTCTTGGCGGGCCGGTTCTGGTCCACCGGCCGCATGTTTGACACCCCTGATCTAGACAATTGGTCTTATTATTTTCATGTCTTTTTGCACAATTGCACTATTTTTTATCAGAATGTACTTCTTTGTCCTTCCAGCATCACAGTGGTGCAGTCCTACTTTGTGTACTGGGCAGGTATTGAATCTGCAGTGGTGCTTGACAGGAGTCGTAGTCCTTGGAGTGGGAGTAACATCACAGGGGTCGATGGAGGGAGTTCAATGTTTGCACTGCAGGAGGATAAAGTCACTACTCTGCCAGGTATGAAACATGAGCAATGCTGAATGTACAAGCAGAATATCATATAAAAAAAGTTGTTTTTGTACGCTTATGTTTTATTACAATTTCAGGAAGACGATGGAAGATGTTGATGAATTATGATTTGTGGTCATTTATAAGTTAAAAAATGCAACTCTAGGTCAAAGCCAAACACAAACCAAGCATCTCTATCCACACTTCATCCTAACTAATAGCATCTTTTCTCTCATCTTCCCTCACAGTTCTCAGAAGACATCGAGTATCATTCAAACAAACTGGCAACGAGATAGCCAGCCATCCTGCTACCCTACGACCCACCACAACCACAAATACTGGGACACAAAGCTACAAATCTCTGGAGACTCTAATAGGAGTCACTCATTCAGTCTTGGAGATGAACAGCTCTACAACTTCAGCATCCCTTGCAGTTGACCACCTGACAAATCACACCTTCGATGAAAGGAACATCTCTGTTACTTTGGGATCTCTTCAAAATGCTACCGACAGCAGCAAGACTGAAATCTACGTAACTTTAGGATCTGTTTCAGGCGTGGCTGAAGAGGCAGGCACTGACACAGGAAACCTTGTGACTCACACTGAGGACCCAAAGAGCTCTTATTTCTCATCTAGCCACCTTCCATTCACAGTCTCTTTCTCATCAGATGAGGCTAAAGAGGTAAAAGCTGCATTCACTCTATTGGCAAACATCACAGTGCAAAACTCAAGCTTTCCTCCTTCCTTGCTCGAATTCCTTACTCGCCTCCCCCCTCTGAAGGACAGTCAGATGAAAAGAAACGAAGCAAAGATGAACTTGCAGAATTTAAAACTGCCAACCAATCTTGAAACAATGGACATAACACCAAACCCCCAAACTAACACCACCATTATACCTTCAAGCAATCACAGCTTCCACAATGTAGAACCCTCAGTACCAACATCTCAGAATCCAGCTACACCAATCCAGGACCAAACTAGTCTAGTAAGGTTCAAGACCCAAAGCAGTTCATCGCAGCCATGGATGACTAGTCTAACCACATCTCTAGTTAGTCTAAGCAAGTATGGAATAGGTAGCCAGTCTAGTCCACTGTCCCTAAATCCTCACATCAAGCCTTTATTCCAGTCCCAAACTACTTCACCCAAGCCTTTTCTTCAGGTTCAAATTTCAACTTTCAAACCTCTTCACCAGTCCCAAACTGTTACATTTAAGACCTTTCTCTTCTCCCAGACATTGTCACCTAAGACAGTTTCCCAGCTCCCAACATCATCACCAAACTCCATTCTTCCATCCGAATCTCCAACATTTCAGGCCTTTCTCCAGACACACACAACTTCTTCTCTCACTCAGGCCCCACCTAACAAACTACCCAAAAACATCCTGAATATGACATCCCACTACCAGCCTGTGAGAGAAAATAGTCCATCAACACAAACCAATCAACCTCACCCTCAGCGACAAAGACCTGCACCTCTGACCAGTACTCCGCCTCACACCCTGAGCATCTTTCACCAAGCAATGCCACAAACGATCCCAGCCCAAACTCTGGGTCGAGCTAGCTTTCTTCAAACAGACCGTTCCCATTCTGACATCCCACTTGTGGCTTCGAGTATTTCCCCCCAAGCATGGTCCCAGTCCCATCCCCAAACCCATGCACCACAGGCACATACCTTTGGGTGGAAGCAATCTCAACCCTCATTATCTCCTAAAGTGTTTAATCTCCTGCTCTCTACATCAAGATTTGATACAACCATCACATCCGATGAAGGTACAGAGAGCAAAGATGCTCAGTCAATCTTTGCCTCCATTCCCTCAGGCACTCTTGCTGCTTCTTCTCCCACGCCTACACGTCTGACCACCCCTCCCTCTTCATCCTCTTCTTCCACCAATACTTCGTCTTTCTCTTCCATTAGTTCTACCACTCCCCTTTATCCTTCTGGAGACTCAACCCTGGTGTCCATGCTCAAATTGCTCAATCGCTCCTCTTCCTCCTTCACGAGAAACCAACCAAAAACAGCTCCAGCCCTTTCTGCTCTTCCCTCTCCTTCCCCAATCTCCATTCCTCCTGCTGATCCAACCTTTGTTTCCCCTACACCACCCTCCTTTACCTCCTCTGCAATACTTTCATCTAGCTCCTTCAACCATCCATCATCAGCCCCTTTCTTTTCCCCAGTCCCTATATCTACATCTTCCCCATCTCCTATTGAATCTCCCCAATCCCAATCCACTACCTTTTCTTTGCCCTCTTCTTCTTCTTCTATCTTCCCAGCCATCTCCTCCTCATCCTCCCCCTCCTTTGCCTCATCAACCTCTTCCATTTCTTCTACTACTTCTCCCCCTTCATCTCCGACTTCTTCCTCGCCCACCTCAATGGGTGCCTCATCTTCTTTCATCTCATCCACCACCTCTTCTTCTTCCATACCCTCCAAGTCTACCTCCCCTCACCCAGAACCCTCTCCTGCTCCCCGTCGGTCTCTCTACAATTCCCTCACATCCACCTTATTGCCTTTTCCTTCCCAGAAACCTGACTTGGATCAGAGGTTGCTAATCCAGAACCCCATCGCGTCACCCAACCCTGAGCCAATCCTCAACCCACCAACACCAAGTACAGTAGTTCACCCAAACCCCTTACCCCATCCAAACCTTAAACCAAACTTTATACTGAATGCTGAACATGAGTTTAATCCGAAACCTCCCAAAACTGATATCAAATCCAAACGTCCCTACAATCCCTCTGGAACTCCAGACAAGGAAGGGAAGTATCCAGATATTATCCCTAGATACAGCGCCTGGGAGGTGGGTATGCTGTTGGGCTGCTCAGCTGGCCTGGGCATGGTGCTGGTGGTGGGGATAAGGTACATGTACCGCCAGACCTGTGGCAAACGGACGGGGGTGACACTGAACGATAGGGAGAGAGAGTACGAAAGAGGAGAGAGAGGATTGATCCATGTCCAGGAGTGTGGAGACCTGGTCAGAGTGCGGAGAATCAGAGAGAACAGTTTCGTGCTTCTGGCAGAGTATGATATAGTGGCATCACCTGGAGACTGAAATATGGGCCACATATGGGATTTAAGTTTGAAATACTGAACCAAAAATATTCCCTGAGGTCAGAGCTGTTGTAACTAAGTCAAATTAGAAAACGCAAGACATTAGAAAAACAAGTTGATATTAAATTACTAACTGTTAAACACATTAATACACACAGTAACTTCAGTTATTAGTAGCTGGTTAGCCTAGCATGCCTTTCCAATTATCTTCTAAGCCAAGGCCAAGCTATTTTACATTATTCTAAAATCATGAACACAATGGTCATGATTAAATGAAACGAGGTTGTTTTCATATATTTTGGCAGCAGTAACATTGATGCTTGATGGTCGCTGATTGATACAAAACTCAAGATTGACAACTCGAGTCTAGATAGCCTTGACATTCAGAATTTGAGAACAATTTGACAGATTTCATGATCCCCAGAGGATGAACCATTTTTTGTGCCCACTTAGACTACTATACTACCTTACTGCAATGAAATCTACTGAGCTCATTCATACTCTGAGGAAGATAACCCTTTTCATAATGTATACCATGAGTTTCTGACATATGCCACCATTGGGCTAAAATTTAAACTATAGGACAAAATGTTATACTTTTAGCCCCTCCACCAAAAACATCAAAACTGGCAGCATGATATTTGTTCCAGCCACTCTTGAAGTGTAATAATCAGTGGACCCTGCAGGGACCATTGGCAGCTTTTAAGGGTTTTAATCTTTTCGTGTATGACCACAGTTTTTTTTTTCCCTTCTGAAGTTTACCAAATGGTGCTCATGAAAATGTTCTTGGCTAACTATATTTGCCTCTAGGGATTTCTGCCTTGGAAATGTTTAGACAACTAACATAACAATCTGCCTCTTGATGGAAAGTAGGACATGTACGGACAAAGCTAGGATGACAAACACCATTTCATTTGGTGGGCACTTTTTGCATGTTTTTGCATAACAAAGATAGGTAGAAAATGCATAGATTTACAAGCAGAATAGCGACACAAGGGCTGTGAATCCAGCTCTATGGCAGATTATTTCACAATATGAAGTTTATATATATCTAAATAGAAATATACAGCTTTACCTCAGAAGCACAATAGAAACATTCAATCTTGTCTGTTCAAATGCAGGTTTGTTCATAAAGATTTTATCAAGTCTCCAACTGCTGTTACTAGTGTCTTTTCTTTGGTAAATTGTCATGATAAGTCACATGGATGCACATAAAAAATAAAGTATATTTTAAGTATTATGCATGGTGTATTTCTTTATTTTAGCTCCCACCTGCACAAAGCTTCATGGATTGCAGTGCTGGTTGCTTAGTTGTTTCAAATCGCCTCAGGCTGGTTGTGTGTTAGAAGAGGCACAATGCCTCTAGGGTCTCTTGGCAGGACTCCCACAGGCTTGTTTTATGATTGCTTCATCCAAATGAGGTGACTGAAGAGCCATCTGTCGAGAAAAAAAAAGTTGGGTCAGTGAAAATATTGAGCTGCCAATACTTCGTTTTTCATTTTATTCCTAAGTTTTTATATCCGAACTGGCCCTGAGGAGGAA
The DNA here is from genome assembly GCF_027409825.1 of Scomber japonicus. NCBI lineage: Eukaryota > Metazoa > Chordata > Actinopteri > Scombriformes > Scombridae > Scomber > Scomber japonicus. The sequence continues at coordinate 24,026,971 of NC_070599.1, read as the reverse complement.
AAGCCATCTTAATGTGATACAGAGGAGAGCTGATTATGATAAAAGGCTGTTAGAGACTACAAGACAAAGAATGAAAAACAGGTTTAAAGAAATCTCTTGTGGGTGCCTGAAATGATATAATGTAGGACTTGCTGCAAAGTAGCATGCTATTAAATAATAAAGACAACACATAGCTATCATCATAACTTAAAAATGTACCATCCAATACACACATGTACTGTATAAACTGTATATCTTTCCTTTAAAGAAAAGACTGGGCTATTCTTTCTTTAAAACAGGGGTGTCAAGAAGGAAGGAAGGAATGAAGGAAGGAAGGAATGAAGGAAAGAAGGAAGGAAGGGAAGAGAAGACAGATGGAAGGAAAGAAGGGAAGATAGATGGAGGGAAAGGAAGGAAGGGAAAGAAAGGAGGAAGAAACTGGGCCGGATTGGACCTCTTGGCAGGCCAGTTCTGGCCCACGGGCCGCATGTTTGACACCCCTGCTTTAAATCATTGCTTACAGAAATGTTGGAACAAAGCTAACCTTTCCTTCATTAATCAGTTCTTAAATAGAAAGAAACGAGCTGCTCCGGCTCCTGAGGGACGCTTTATATCTGGCCTGTGGTGTGTGGAAACTGAGTGAAGTATATTCACCTTTGTAGCAGGTTGAAACTCGCTGCCATTACCCTACTTACCTGCCCAACAGTTACAGAAAAACAAGACAAAATACAGTTTTCACAGTTTGCAGGTTTATTTTTTTTTTCTATAAACATGTAGAATAACAAACCCTCTTCATTATCCATCTGGAAACGTACCACTGGTAAGACAATGTAACCGTGAACAGAGAGTTTCTGTTCTGCCCAACGACAAAGACCAGTGAAATGAGACTTGTGCTGTCGAGCCTTTCAGTGGCTCCATCGTGTAGTAATCTGACAGTTTGTGAAGTGTAAACGCTAAACGAGGCAGTACAGAGTCGAAGCTACGTGCTGTGTCCGTAACATTTGGTGTCGAAACGCTGTGTAACAATCTGATACGGCAGGTTTACGTAACAAATTCAAAGTTGCCGATAAGAGTAAAGAACAAGAAAAAGAAATAACATCTGAGTGTTACTCTTCGTTTATGTAACTTCCAGAGTTGGATAAAGCTTCCTGGAGGAGGCGGAGCTAAAGAGACAGGCGCTAAAACGGCTTGTTAATAGACAGAAGCTGAACTGAGGCGCTGCATAAAAGACCAGTAGAAGATAAATAAGAAGTTTTTAACTGGAAATCATGCAGAGATATTCCAGTAGAGACTCAGAATAGCTGGAAATGATGGTCGGTGATCGATATGATAATGATAGACTGATATATGTCAGGTCCGTATCACTCAGTTAGACTTAGAATATAAATACCCATTTATACATTTTTGATAATCAGTTTTCACTTTCTTAACCATTTAAAATGTATTGAAGCCTCTCTGTGAATATTATTCCTCCTGCCTCCTTATTGTATAAATGTAACCAGAATACAAGGTGAGCTGAAAATAATGAGAAGGAATTAGATTAAGACAAACAAATAAAATCTGATGAAGTGATATTAACATTCAGTAAAGATGATATTTTAACCCTTAGTTCCAGTATTCATGTTTTACCTTCATGTTTTGGATAAATCATTCATTAACTAAACGTCACTCCCATAAACAATCATTAAAAAAAAAGAAAAAAAAAAGTTATTTCAAAAAGTGTCAAAATAAAAAATACAAATAAAAAAACAGACATTGTTGTCCTTGTTATCTTGTGTATTAAATGTCACGTAATCCAGCATTAGTTTGGTCTATCGGGAACATAAATGTAACAAACGTCCACAATCGTCCTGGCAGTGAAAGAGAGGAAAAAAACTGAGTTGAAAAAAGTAGAAAATAGCAAGAAAAGTAAAAAAAAAAAAAATCCAAAAAACAATGGTCCCAGTAACTCCACCCGTCCCATTCCTGCAGGCAGGTGCTGTTTTGCAAATCAAACGCTTCCTCAGTTTAAAAACAGCCGTCCTTCCTTTTTGCAGGATTCATTTTCGGGAAGGGGTTTGGGGGGGTTGCTCCATATAAAAATATAACATGTTTTTTTTCTTCTTTTAAATATAAAAGAATATATTTATATATATTTATATATATGATGGAAATAGGAGAGTTTTTTTGTTGTTGTCATAGAAACGGAGAATATCGAGGCGACTGGTGATCATCCGCCACGCTGAGGTCTCGGTTGGTTGTAATAAGGCACGTGAGTCGGATTCCTCCGCCTGAGTCCTTTTTTTTTTTTTTTTTTTTTTTTTAAATCACACACTCAAACGAAAACAGTGATTTCGTTTTCGTCAGACGGGCTGCAGCGCCGACAGCTTCACCGCCTGCACAGAGAGAGAGAGAGAGAGAGACAGGAAACACACGAGCAGTGAGCGAGAGATTCAGATAAGAATGATAAAACAAGAAGAAGATGAAGAAGAAGAAGAAGAAAAAGTGAGAATTTCCAGAAGCATTCCCTCCACCATCATTTCTGTCAAAAGTAAAACAACCCTGAATTTTACATCCAAATCATGAAAAAGTGAGAAACGTCTTCGTCTACAATGGAAGTAAAGGATGAAGATAAAAAGCTGAAATTATTAATCAATTGACAGATAAATGATCTGATTCTTGATTTCAGTCAAAACCAGCTTCTCAAATGTGACAATTTGCTGCTTTTTGATGCTGGGTGTCACCAATGGGTGACATCATGAATGTTACGTCCATTTCTTCTATACAGTCTATGATTTATTTTCACATTTTAACCCTTTAAATCCAAACTAAACCAATAAATAAAACTAAACTGTAAGTCTTTTGGGTTTTGGACTATTAAAACTAAAATAAAGTGAAGATTAATCATGAATTAAAATAATTGTTAGTTGCAGCTCTATTGTGACAACCAGTTAACAAAACCACATTTAGCCTGATCAATAAATTTGGTTTATTATAGATAAATCATAAGCTGCACTTTAACTGTCTTGATTGATCTATTAATTATTTAGTCATTTAAAATGTCAGAAAATGATCATATTTGAGAAGATGGAACCAAAAAAAATAGTGTTAATTTCACTTAAGGCCAATCGAGTCGATCCATCGCTCAACCTGTCAGCAGATAAAAGACTAAAACTAATCAATCAATCTCAAATCAACATTATTAATACAACAGAAGCTACAATAAAAGTTTGATTAGTTTTCAACATGTAGAAGAAGATTTGATCGTCACCATCATCATCATCACACCCACCACCATTAAAAACCATTAATTACACCATTAAAACCATTAAAACCATTAATTACACCATTGAACCCATCAAACCCATTAATTACACCATTAAACCCATTAAAACCATTAATTACACCATTAAACCCATTAAAACCATTAATTACACCATTAAACCCATTAAAACCATTAATTACACCATTAATTACACCATTAAAACCATTAATCACACCATTAAAAACCATTAATTACACCATTAAACCCATTAAACCCATTAATTACGACATTAAAACCATTAATTACACCATTAAATCCATTAATTACACCATTAAATCCATTAAAACCATTAATTACACCATTAAACCCATTAATTACACCATCAATTACACCATTAAACCCATTAATTACACCATCAATTACACCATTAAACCCATTAAAACCTCACTGGAGCTGAATCAGAGTCAAGATTTTTTAACTTTTTAATTAAAATCAATGAAGAGTCAGTTTCACGGAGTCAGTTACTCACTGGGCGGCAGCAGAGACGGACTGACCCTACCTCAACAACAGACTAGACTGGAGAAGGAGAACAAGGTGGAGAGGTTACTGAACGAGGTCGAGGTCCTTCCCCTAAAACCAAACCTAAACGATCACATTTTAAACTGGAGAGACTTGGTTTGAAAAGTTTCGTACCTTCTGCCGACTCGTCATCCAGCTGCGGATCGTCGGCACGAGGACGGAGCCGAGCAGGATCTGAGCCGGGTGGTAGATCAGCAGAGGGACCGAGATCAGAGAGAGATGCTCGTAGCCTTCGAACACGATCTTCAACATCGGGATTCCTGAGAAGAGAGGAGAGAGAGATCGATAATAGAGCCTGACGATACATCGATCAGCTGATTTTGATCTAACAAGGATATATAACGGATATATATTCTTTCCTTCGTCCTTCCTTGCTTCCTTTCCTTCCTCCCTTCCTTCTTTCCTCCCCTCCTCCTCCCTTCTTTCCTTCCTACTTCCTTCCTCCCTCCCTCCTTTCCTTCCTTCTTCTTCCCTTCTGTCCTCCTTTCCTTCTTTCTTCCTCCCTTCCTTCTTTCCTTCCCTCCTCCCTCCCTTCCTTCCTTCTTCCTCCCCTCCTCCCTCTTTTCCTTCCTTCTTCCTCCCTCCTTTTCTTCCTTCCTTCGTCCTTCGTCCCTCCCTCCTTTCCTCCCTTACTTCTTTCTTCCTCCCTTCTTTCCTTCCTACTTCCTTCCTCCCTCCCTCCTTTCCTTCCTTCTTCTTCCCTTCTGTCCTCCTTTCCTTCTTTCTTCCTCCCTTCTTTCCTTCCTACTTCCTTCCTCCCTCCCTCCTTTCCTTCCTTCTTCTTCCCTTCTGTCCTCCTTTCCTTCTTTCTTCCTCCCTTCCTTCTTTCCTTCCCTCCTCCCTCCCTTCCTTCCTTCTTCCTCCCCTCCTCCCTCTTTTCCTTCCTTCTTCCTCCCTCCTTTTCTACCTTCCTTCGTCCTTCGTCCCTCCCTCCTTTCCTCCCTTACTTCCTTCTTCCTCCCTTCTTTCCTTCCTACTTCCTTCCTCCCTCCCTCCTTCCTTCCTCCCTCCCTCCTTTCCTTCCTTCTTCTTCCCTTCTGTCCTCCTTTCCTTCTTTCTTCCTCCCTTCCTTCTTTCCTTCCCTCCTCCCTCCCTTCCTTCCTTCTTCCTACCCTCCTCCCTCTTTTCCTTCCTTCTTCCTCCCTCCTTTTCTTCCTTCCTTCGTCCTTCGTCCCTCCCTCCTTTCCTCCCTTACTTCCTTCTTCCTTCTTCCTCCCTTCTTTCCTTCCTACTTCCTTCCTCCCTCCCTCTTTTCCTTCCTTCTTCTTCCCTTCTGTCCTCCTTTCCTTCTTTCTTCCTCCCTTCCTTCTTTCCTTCCCTCCTCCCTCCCTTCCTTCCTTCTTCCTCCCCTCCTCCCTCTTTTCCTTCCTTCTTCCTCCCTCCTTTTCTTCCTTCCTTCGTCCTTCATCCCTCCCTCCTTTCCTCCCTTACTACCTTCTTCCGTTCCTCCCTCCCTCCCTCCCTCCCTCCCTCCCTCCTTTGACTCGAGGACAACAGGAGGGTTAATAGAGACACAACTATTCTAGGTCAAACATGCATTTTGCTTTAACGTTCCTGTTGTGGTTAAAGTATAAATTATCACCCAATTCTGTGTCGCACCTTTTTACCACGGGTCTCATAGATACTTTTAGAAATGATGGTCAGTAGACCTCATTTAAATGAAACTACACCTCATTTTTGAGTTAATGCCTGTTGTTATTCTGGGTCAATGAGCACATGCACACTTCCTGTTTCCTTTTTAACTATAATTGTTATATTTCACAATGTTATGAGAGCGTTTCAGTAATGTGTGTCTTATGAGTATTTTTTATTGTTTAAACTCATCCGTGTGTGTGTGTGTGTGTGTGTGTGTGTGTGTGTGTGTGTGTGTACCCAGAGTGAGTGACTTGTGTGTGGAGCAGAACATGATGGCGACCGTGTCCGCAGGGCTGAATCCTGAACCCGACCTGCAGAGACAAACAGGAAGTTACACGTCAAATACATTTTAATTTAACCTTTGTGTCGTCCTCCCTCGTCTGTTTTGACTGTTCCTCCCTCCCTTCCTTCCTTCCTTCTTCCTCCCTTCCTTCCCTCCTTCCTTCCTTTCCTCCCTTCCTTCCTCCCTCCTTTCCTTCCTTCTCAAGGAACTTCACTCTACTGTCTGTCTTTAAGTTTCTATCTAATGTATGACAGTATAATGTATTTGTGTTTCTGCTTTTGTCGATTTAAATGATAAAAGAAAATAAAGAAGAACGTCGTTTAGCTGAAGAAGAAGAAGAAGAAGAAGAAGAAGCAGAAGCAGAAGAAGAAGAAGAAGAAGAAGAAGAAGAAGCAGAAGAAGAAGAAGAAGAAGAAGAAGAAGAAGAAGCAGAAGAAGAAGAAGAAGAAGAAGAAGAAGAAGAAGAAGAAGAAGAAGAGACTCACCTGGTAGAAAAGGCAAACGTGAGCAACATGAAGCTGATCTGGATGGAAAAAACTGCAAAGAGACAAAAACAAGACAGATTTCACTTTAACCGTCCACCGTCATTTCCAAAAGTAAGTGTAAACCAAAACATTAAGTATAAATTAACCAACTTCATTCCAACTTCGAATTCTGCCTCATTTTTTAGCTAAATGTTGTTTGTGACCTGCAAACAGGAGGATTCATCTTAAACTAAAATCATAAACACTGAGTTACTTTAATATATTTTATTTTGGCCGGATTAGACTCCTTGGCGGGCCGGTTCTGGCCCCCGTTCCGTATGTTTGACACCACTGGTTGACTTTTTTTTTTTGCTTTCTTAAAAATGTTTTTCTTTTCTCTTGTTTGGCCTTAAATGACTTCCATACACACACACAGAAAGAAACACACACACACACACACACACACACACACGCACACACACACACACATTAACACACACATTAACACGCACATTAACACGCACATTAATACACACACACACACACACACATTAACACACACACACACATTAACTCTCACACACACACACATTAACTCTCACACACACACACGCACACAGAAACACACACACACACACACAGAAACACACACACTCTCTCAGACTCACTGATGAGGACGACCAGCAGCAGGCTCGTGGGGTCCAGCTCTATGTTGGGGTTACTGAACGTGTCACAGAACGTCGTGTAGATGATCATGAGCAGAACGACGCTGCTGACGACGCCGAACGGAGGTTTCCTTCTCTCCAGGTACTCTCTGAGGAAACCACGACACACCTAATACACACAATACACATTAATACACACACACACACACACACACACCAAGTACTCTCTGAGGAAACCACGACACACCTAACACACACAATACACATTAATATACACAATAACACACACATTAATACACACATATACACACACACATTAATACACACACAATACACATTAATATACACACACATTAATACACACACAATACACATTAATATACACAATAACACACACACACACACACCAGATACTCTCTGAGGAAACCACGACACACCTAACACACACATACACACACATTAATACACACATATACACATACACACACATTATTAATGTGTGTGTATATGTGTGTATTAATGTGTGTGTATTAATGTGTGTATATGTGTGTATTAATGTCACATTAATACACACATACACACACATTAATACACACATATGAACACACATTAATACACACATATACACACACATAAACACACACACACACACACACAGTCGTCCTACCTGACCCAGGATCAGAGGAACGACCACCGTCATGAAGAGCTGCGAGAAGATGGAGGAGAAGGGAACGGAGGAGGAAGAGCCGAGCTGGAGGAGGAAGAGGAGGGAGAGGAGGAAGAGGAGGAGGAGGAAGAAGAGGAAGAGGGAGAGGAGGAAGAGGAGGAGAAGAAGAAGAAGAAGAAGAAGAAGAAGAAGCAGAAGAAGAAGAAGAAGAAGAAGAAGAAGAAGAAGAAGAAGAAGAAGAAGAAGAAGATTTCTTATAAATATATATTAATTAGTTTTTAATCTTTAATCTAAAACTAAGAACAGAGGAATGAATCTTTTACATCTACGTAGAAAAGGAGGAGTGTGATATTCCTCTGGGTGTAATTCACATGTTCACCACTAGATGTCAGTAAATGTTTCACTCTTTAAATCTCAGCAGACTTACGAACAGCAGCAGCAGCAGCGGGGTCACGACGATCCCCTGAAACAAAGACACAAAGGCACGGTTACACCATGAAACGTTACACCATGAGACGATGAGATGCTCAGCAGGAGGTTTAGTTTAGATTTAAAGGGTTAAAATGTGAAAATAAATGTGAAGAACTTTAAACACATTTCTGCTTTTAATCCATTTAGAGAGAATTTATTAGAGGTCTAAGTGGTGTAACCATGACAACTGCTAGCTTACTTTCTTTCTTTATCTTTCTTTGTCTCTCTCTCTTTTTTTTTCTTTCTTTCCTCCAACTTTCTCTTCTTCTTCCTCCTCTTCCTTCATTCCTTTCTTTCTTTCTTTCTTTCTTTCCTCCTACTTCTTCTTTCTTTTCTTCGTCCTTTATTTTTCTTCCTTTCTTTCTTTACTCCAACTTCCTGTTCTTTCTTTCTTGTCTTCATCCTTTATCTTTCTTTCTCTCTTTTTTTTCTCTTTCCTCCAACTTCTTGTTCTTTCTTTCTTTCTTTCTCTCTTTCGTCCTTTATCTTTCTTCCTTTTTTCTTTCTTTCTTTCTTTCCTCCAATTTCCTGTTCTTACTTTCTTTCTCTTCTTCCTCTGCTTTCATTCTCTCTCCTCCCCTTTTTCTTTCTTTCTTTCTTTCTTTCTTTCTTTCTTTCTCTCCCTCTTCTCCAACTTCTTGTCCTTTCTCTTCTTCCTCCTTTAACTTTTTCTTTCTTTCTTTCTCTTCATCATCCTTTATCTTTCTTTCTCTTTTTTTTCTCTTCTCCAACTTCTTGTTCTTCCTCCTCTTCCTTCATTCCTTTCTTTCTGTCTATCCTCCTACTTCTTGTTCTTTCTTTCTTCCCTTCTTTCCTTTCTTTCTAGGTGAAAAAAGTATTTAATATCTATTATTTTGTGGTTACACCATTTGACATTTTCAGGACCATTCAGCCTTACTTTTGGTAAAAAATATCACTGACCCATAAATAGTCATAAACATTCCTGAGTCTAAACTTGAGTCTTACCAGGAAGCTTCCGAACGCTGAGTTGAAAATGGCAGCAGCCTTAAAAAAAAAAAAGCAACAAAGTACATTACAGTTCATACATGTGCTCGGTTACCATGGCAACAATACACCTTTAAGGATTTCTTTATTATCAGCCTGTCAGTCAACTTCGAACTCTGTGTGTGTGTGTGTGTGTGTGTGTTTGTGTGTGTGTCTGTGTGTCTACGGGTGTGTGTGTGTGTGTGTGTGAGTGTGTGTGTGTGTGTGTGTGTGTGTCAGTGTGTGTGTCAGTGTGTGTATGTGTGTGTGTCACCTCGTTGCCTCCGACAGCCTTGGTGAGAATGACAGCGGAGGAGACTGGAGGCGGCATGCATCCCACCGTCTGTAACCTAGGCAACCACAACAAAAACAGGAAGGACAGACGACGATGAATATTCCCGATTTTTCCTTTAACCCGAAGTTATCAGAGAATTCAGTTATAGTTTTAAATTTAAGGAAAAAACTGATGTTAGGCAACAGGAAGACACACACACACACACACACACACACACACACACACACACACACAGCATTGCCTGTAGCAGCAGTGAATATGAGTCTTTGTATGTATTCATAACTCGGCCGTTACAGTCGAGCTGGGAACTGAATGAAGGACGTCTTTCACACACACACACATATATTAACACACACACACACACACACACACACACACACACACACATATAACACACACACACACACCACACAGACTCTCACACACACACACAGACTCACACACACACACACACACATATTAACACACACACACAGACTCTCTCTCACACACACACACACACACACACACACACACACACACACACACACACACACACAGACTCACACACACACATACCTGTTTTTACTACCTCGTGGGGACCCCTGACTGGGTGGTGTCCTGTGGGGTCCACCCTTTCTAAAGAGTCTAGAGACATAATTTTAACTCCTAAATTCATCATAATTCTGTTTGAACAAAAAAATTACTTGAAATATAAAAAATTCGAAACCTGAATTACAATTCATATTCAGTATTTGAACAAATGTTGGATTGAAACCCAGGGGGCTAATCGCTAAGCTAATATGCTAATACGAAGCTAACATGCTAATATACACACTTAGTCAGGGAAAGGTCCCCACACTGCAGTTCACACACGGTCAGGAAAACCAACCCTGTGGGGACCAGGCCTATCAGGAGGCTGTCCCCACGGGTTAATAATTTTTCAGGTTTCGGTCCTCACCAGGATAGAAAAACACACACACAGACACACACACAGACTCACATACACACATATTAGCACACACACACACATACACAGACTCACATACACACATATTAGCACACACACACACACACACACACACCTCCTACCCTCTGAGCAGCCATTGGTCGATGGCGGTCAGCGCCAGAACTCTGAGCAGCAGCCAGACGGCGAGCGGGAAGAAAATCAACGTGAACGACTGAACGAAGAGATGAAGACGGACGTGAAGCAGAGCGCTCGTTAACTCCTGCAAAGAAACAATCAGTCATTAGAAAGAAAGAAAGAAAGAAAGAAAGAAAGAAAGAAAGCAAGAGAATCTTTTCTTACCTCTGTTTTGAGCGAGAGGCCGCTGTTGAAGAAGATGAGTGAAACAGCAACGTAGGCGATCGTGATCTCCGGCTTCAGCGGACCTGAGAGATTCATTTAATGTGGTTACCATGGTGACAGTCATCATCATCATCATCATCATCATCATCATCATCAATTACACCATAATACAAGATGAGGTCAGCAGATCAGCTGAACCTGCTGCTTCACTCTCAGACTGTAAACAATAAAATTAAAATAAATAAATATATATATATATATATATATATATATATTTTAAATAAATTAAAAATTAAAAATAATTGTGAAAAAAAAGTTGAAATATTTCAATTAAAAAAAATTTAAAAACTTGAATATGAAAAAACATATTTTGAGTAAAGTTGAATTTTTTGGCTAATTGTAACATTACTAGAAAAAAATTGAATATTTTGAGAAAAATATAGTTAATCTGAAACAAAACGTCAGAATATGTTGAGAAAAAATAAGAATACATTTGTAATATTTTAAGAAAACTTGAAAATGTAGTATTCATGGAAAAAAAATTGAAATATTAGGAGAGGGAAAAAACTTGCATGACAAAAAAAAAAATAAAATAAATTTTGGGAGTAAAGTTAAAAATTGACCCCGAAATATATATTTTTTAATATTCTGAGAAAAAGTTACATTACAAGAAAAAAAGTTGATATTTTTAGTATATAGCCAAAAAAGTGATTATTTTGAGAAAAAAAGTGTTGTAATATTATAAGATTTTAATACTTTAATACTTTATTGTACTAAACAGGTGAAATCAGTCTGTCAGCTTTTCCACATGAGGATATATTTATTTATTTATTTATTAAACATTTAAAGATGACACCACAGACTCTAAGAAGTTATAACAGGCAGAAAATAATCACCTGATTAATCAATAACTAAATGAATCATTAGTTTCAGTCTTTGTTTGTCTTGTAGGATCGACGCTGTTCGGCGGCTCTTTGATTGAGGCGTTTACGAGCCGCACCTGAAGGCAACACAGTAGCAGCACAGGAGCTTATCTTATCTACGGGATAACCGCAGTCCCTGAACGCCTCACAGGTTACTCTTATCATGTAAACGTGTTTTAAATGAGATTACGACCGAGATAAAGTGTTTTTTAATCTTTACGACTGCTGTCACTCATCATATAAGGGTTTCTCAACCTGTGGTCCCTGAATGAAGTGTGGCCGTTTCTGATGGGTCGCAGGTCGCAGCTTAAATATGAATAAATTAAAGATCAGCAAGTTACATTTAAGACTTTTAAAAGACATTTTAATACAATTTAATACCAGTTTCACATTTAAAGTATGAAAGATTTAAGGCTGAATATTAATAACTGAGTGCAATGTGAAATAAAAGTTACATTTATTTTAATTTATTTCACTTTTTTATTTGTTATTTGAGGTTTTGGGGCAATTTCAGACAGTTTTACTAAAATGACATAAAAAACATTTTATATTTAACATTAGTGTCTGTGTCAGGCGAGAAAACGTTTAATATTATGAGAAAAAAAAGTTGATATTTGGAGTAAAAACTAGAATATTTTTACTCTGAAGCAGAAATTGCAAAAAAAAAAGTCATAATATTTTCAGAATAAAGTAAAAAAATGTACAAAACAAGTCAGAATATTTTGATCAAAAAGTTGTAATATTGAAAGAAAAACGTTTTAAAGAGTGATTCAAGAATAAATGATAAAGTTTTATATTACGAGAGAAAAAAAGTATTTTGAGTATAAAGTCAGAATAATTTAGCAATTTCACCTAAAAAATATTTTGCGAAAAAAGTCGAAATTTTTTTTACAAAATATAATTATTACAAAATAAAAGTCAGGATATTTTGAGGGAAAAGAAAAAAAACATTACTAGAAAAAAAGTGAATTGTTGACTATAAAGACTATATATATATATATATATATATATATATATATATATATATATATATATTTAAAGGAAAATATACAAAATTTACCAAAAAAAAGAGAAAAATATACTTAATCAAAAAAACTAAACATCAGAATATGTTGATACGATGATAAGACTAAAACATATGCTGGAAAAATAATGTATTTTATTTTAGAATAAATTTGTAATATTTTACAAACAAAACTTGAAAATGTAGTATTCGGAAGTCGGAATAATTTACCGATTTCACCCAAAAAATATTTTTGCGAGAAAAAAAATCAAAAAAAATTACAAAAAAAAAAGTCAGGATATTTTGAGGGAAAAGAAAAAAAACATGAAAATTTGAGACTAAAATAATTACCACAAAAAAAATATTTTACTTAAACAGTTGTAATAGAAAAGTTGATATTATAAAGTCTCTGATTGGAGGAAAACTAAATCAGCGCTTTTTGATTTTACAAGACCTGAAGACACACCTGAATAAATACCAAGTGACATCCTGTGTGTGTGTGTGTGTGTGTGTGTGTGTGTGTGTGCGTTTCAAGGTACTTTAGGGACACATCTCTAACTGTTTAACTTATTCATTTTCTTCCCAGTTGATAAAAAGCAGATTTTTTTGGGTGAGTGTTTAAAAGCTAAAGTGAGTCAGTAAATGTCCGTGTGTGTGCTGAATGCAACGTGTCACTGCAGAGCCAGGTGAGGGAGGGCAAACACACACACACACACACACACACACACACACACACACACACACACACACACACACACACACACACACACACAATATATCACCTCCTACTTTCTCTCCTGTGCGACGAATAAACCAAACTCCATTAAAAAAAACCTTAAATTAACATTATCGTCACTTTTAAACGAGCGCGCGCGTTAACTAACCCATCAATCTCTACATTAACACAACCACCAACATTAAAACTTCACTTCGGCATCAATAAAACACACAAAACACTTCACAAATAAACAGAAATATATAGAAAACACTTTTTTATTGCCATATCTTGTCATTTCAAAACACTTTCGCAAAACGCTAAAACCAAAAAAACCAAACGTCTAAAAGTACTTAATTATAACAAATAAAACACTTTATGGTTAAATAAACTAATTAAGACTATTTTAATTGGTGTAAACTTGTAATTTTAACTCTTAATTGGCTCCAACAGTACAAAATAAAGAGGTGAAACTTTGCCACCCCTCCAAAATAAAGTAGACTTCTGCAGTATTTTCTGACGTTTCGCTTTGATCGCATTTATTATAACATCAGCACAATGTCGCAGGTTGTTTCTAACGTGAATATAAAAGTATCCTCACCTCCTTTGACGCCGACGCTTGGCTGCAGCTTGGCGGATAAGATGACCAGCACGATCCCGATGATGAACCATTCCTTGCGGAGCCTCAACAGGAGGCCCATGTTTCAGGCTCCGGGTCTCTTCTGGATCAACTCCCGCCGGCTCCTCCTCCGTCTCACCAGCCGGGATACAAAGTTTCTTACAACTCCTCTCCTCTTCTCTTCTCTCCTCTCCCTCTCTCTGTACGCTGGAGGAGGATTTCTGTCAGGAAACCAGAAGCTCAACAAACACATCGGAGCTTTTTTTCCGGACACATGGCTCACAACGATACCGTAAAGACTGCAAGAGACGCGCAGCAGCTTTTTTTCCTTCTTCGTCAAATTACCGTATTGTAATGTAGATGTGTTTTATGGGGCAATGATGAGGTGTAACCAGGGTGTAACTCAAGCAACCCTAAAAATAAATACGTTATTATTATTTTATACAACTTTAATTATTTTGTGTGCCCGTCTATTAGAGATGGGACAATTATAATGCTGCAGGTTCAAATGGTTTTATTTTAACAGGTTTAATGTACTTTGGGTAGTTCTGTCATTACACACAGTTAAAGTGATTATTAGATTTTCATGCTCTTTATTTACCAAATATGAACATTTTCATTTATTTGTATTTCATGAATATTATTACTTTCAGTTCAACTGTGCAATTTTTTTTTTCACTTTAAAATATGTGCAATAATAACATCAAACCTTTGTACATAATGTTTTTTTACTATTGTTTTTATTGCTTTATTATTTATTGGGTTTTTTTTGTAGTGCTCTTCTATTTTTTCTATCCACTTTGCTGCAATAATGTAAATTTCTCCATTGTGAGACTAACAAAGGATTATTTTATCTTATCTAAGTTGTGTATCTTAATAAGTTGTGTATGTTCAAAAACAAACACTCGAACATATCGACTCATTTTCATCATCATGGTTTTTATTATCAGCTCTGCTCTGATTGAAGCTCCTCTAAAGTCGCTAATTTCTGAGTTTTTATGAGGAAATCTGATTATATCACACAGATATTACAGTTTATAATAGTTTAACATGTCAAACAGCTGTGATAAGATTCTCTGGACTTTATTGACTTTTTATGTTTATGCTGAAAAATGTTTCTCGGCTGTAAAATGCTCGTCTGCGCCAACGATGATGAATGTTTTCCTACATTAGAGCAGCAGAAGCAGCAGCAGCCGTGTTATCCGCAGCGTCTCGACTTCCTCTCGTCTCCTTCCAGGCCAGCAGTCGTCTCAGAGCGGCGGGCGTGGCCGACTCCACATCAGCGCTGTACTTCCCGATGAGCGACTGAGCTCGAGCGCCGGCCGCCAACACCTGACGGAGAGCAGCTGTTAACACTTATACATGAAGTAAACACAGTGATGGTTGTAGTTGGTGATGATCGTACCTGAGCTTTCTGCAGCAGAGCGACGTCTCCGAGGTCACAGGCCACTTCGTAACCCTGCAGGTAATACTGACAGGCGTTCTCAAACTGACTCTACAGAGAGAGACGAAAGAAAACAACAAGACTTAATCTGTTTGGAAAATTTAATGTGTATTTATTTATATTCTAAGACAACCGGCCGTCAGCTTTATTAGTCTCACGGTGGAGAAATTTACACTGTGGCTTGTCTAGTAGGGCTGGGCCGATTCGATTCTCTAACGATTTTTGGGTCCCGATTCGATTTAAATTGCGATATTGCGATTAGGTTTTACCAAGTATTGCGATTTTTATATTTCAATAATTGTGATTTCCTTTCCTTAAACAAGAACAGGTTGAACCAAACACTTGATAAAACATCATAAGTCATATTTACACACATCACATCAGTTTGTGAGATTTATTTGTGAACCTGCCCTCACAAAAAACATTCTCATCCACCAACATCTTACAATAAACTAAACTGCTACATTTAGCTGGTCTTTAAAAAAAAGAAAAAAGAAAAAAATTTTTTTAAATAAATAAATAAAAATCGATTCTTGTATGAGAATCAATTTTTATTTAAAAAAATCGCGATTAATACAAAAATCTATTTTGTTGGCCCAGCCCTATTATCTAGTGTGTGTGTGTGTGTGTCTGTGTGTGTGTGTGTGTGTGTGTGTGTGTTTGTTAGTGTGTGTGAGTGTGTGTGTGTGTGTCATACACTGCTGTAGTAGATGTCGCCCAGATACAAGCAGGCGTCTGTCAGGTCGCGTTGTAGTCCGTTGCTACGGGTGACGTCGGCTAACTTCTCCAAACACAGGATCGTCTCGTCTATGTTTCCCTCACTGAGACACACACACACACAAAATAAACATTACTCACACTGAGGCACTGATAGTGTGTGTGTGTGTGTGTGTGTGTGTGTGTGTGTGTGTGTGTGTACCTCTCCGTAGACTTGGCCATCGCCTTGTAGGCTTTTCCCAGCCCCTTCGGATCCTCAAGCGTGCCGCAAATCTGCATGCAGGTGTTGAAGAACTGGACACAAAACCAACAATGAATTCATCTACTTATAAATACTGTGTGTGTTTATTCAAAGGCTGATGAATCCTATCCCTCCATTAATGTCTAAAAACTATTTAAAAAACACACACAGTCCTTCACTACTGTCATTTATTTTGACCCACTTTCCTTTCTTTAACCTAGTTTTTATTTAATTTTATTTTTTTTGTTTTTTTACTTTCACTCTTTCTCTTATTGTCTCTTATTTTTATGTATTTTTCTTATTTATTTCACTTTATTTATACATTTATTTATTTATTTTTTACATTTTTATCATCCTTATTTTCTCTCCTCATGTGCATTGATCTCATTTTCTTAGTTTTTTCTTTGTAATTTTTAACCCTTTTCTTTATGTTGTCACTTTTTCTGTCTTACTATCAGCTTGTAACCTGTATGAAAGGTTTTATATCAATAAAGTTTGAAGCTTGATTGATAAAAACACCAAATCTGGATTCATCCGCCGCTGAAAATAGTCCCACAATATAGAGTTTTCCTGTTTTCCTCTTCAACATATTATTGGTTTTGGTCTTTTAAAAATGAACCCAAACAAGAAGCTAAAGTGAAATCTTTCCACTCACACATCAAACACGTGGACTCAGGTACCTGTTTGGCCGTTTGGTGGTCTCCTGTACTCTGATAGGTCAGTCCGAGTCGATAGGCGCCTTCTCCTACGATCTGTTTGTCTTCAGCTGGAACATCAGACACCAGATCAGTAAACAGCTGAGAATCTAGATCACATTCAGTCTGTCTTATTTTAATGTGGATGTTAAGTTAAGTCTCTCCTCTGAGTCTACATACACTGGGTGGCCATGCTGTAGCCCTGGTGGAGCAGCTTCAGGGCCTTGTCGTAGTCTCCGTCGGCCAGCGGAGCGTCAGCCAGCCGGTTGAAGATCCTCCACAGCACCTGGCGAGCCCGGAGCTTCAGGGGCCGACCGGACAAATCCAGCCAGCCGCCGTCCTCCGACATCTTGAGGCAAATCTCCGCCTGCTTCCTCGCCTCCTCCAGCTCGCCTGCAGGAGGAGCGTGACACGAGAGATCAACGAGAATTAACTGTATGGTTCATCTTCTGGAGACAGATCTCAACCCAACTGGACATCGATGAGAGATGTTGGTGTGACCTGTTGCTTCATCCCTCCATTAAGAGTTCAGAGACTTGGAAATATCTACACTATGAAGCCGTACTGGAGACTTGAAGTGGAAAAACACCTCATAAAGACATTCATATTTCATACCTAATCATGTAAGGCAAGGCAGTTTTATTTATATAGCGCATTTCATACACAATGGCAACTCAATGTGCTTTACATAAAACAGAAAAACATGTAATTTGAGAAACTTGTATACGCCGATTATTCGATTACATGCCAACTATTAAAGAAATTAAGCCAATTTGTCCAAATTCTCCAATTCCAACTTCTTAAATGTTGACTATTTTCTGGTTTGTTTAGTTTTTTATGACAACAACCTGAATATTTTTTGGATTGTGGACAAAACAAGACATTTGAAGACGTCGTTTTGGAACCATAATCAACATTTTTCACTATTTTTGGACATTTTGGAGACTAAATAGCGAATCATTTAATTGAGAAAATGATCTAAAGATGAATCAATAATGAAAATATATAGTGAGTGAGTGTGTGTATGTGTGTGTGTGTGTGTTTGTGTGTGTGTGTTTGTGTTTGTGTCCACCTTGCTGAAGGTAGACTTCGGCCAAGCAGGCTCGGGCCTCGGTGGCCGGTCTGGAGCGGCTCCCTCGCTCTTTGTTGATGCAGCTGAGGAGGAAATGCAAACTGAGCCAGAAATCCTCCGGAGCCGAGAAGTACCGACCCAAAAACAGACGCTGCTCGTTCACCGTCGACCAGGAACCTGCAACCACACACACACACACACACACAGAGAGACACACACACACACCTTTATGTATGAGAAACTACCCATTTCATTCAACATACTCTGTGTTTTATCACGTTTGTTCGAGTACCGGTCCTTTCAGCCTTCTCGGCCAGGCTCAGGTGAAGCTTCAAGGTCTCCAGTTTGTCTTGTTGGTCCTCTAAAGGAATCTGTGACAAAACCTCAGAGCCTGGTTCAGCTGCCGTCCTCTGATCCTGATTGACGCGCAGCAGAAAGAACAACTCGGAGAACGACCTGTAAGAGAGAGAAACTGAGTAGATTAGAGTCTAAAGATTTCATACCTGCTGCTACGATCTAGAACAGGTCTGCTTTCTGTTTCCAGAGTCACAACTAAACCTGGTGTCCTCGAGTCAAGGAAGGAAGGGAGGAAGGGAGGAGGGGAGAAAGGGGGGGAAGGGAGGAAGGGAGGAAGGGAGGAAAGAAAAGAAGGAAGGGAGGAAGGAAGGGAAGGAAGAAAGGAAGAAGGAAGGAGGGAGGAAGGAAAGAAAGAGAGAAGGAGGGAGGGAGGAAAGAAAGAGAGAAGGAGGGAGGGAGGGAGGAAGGAAAGGAAGGAAGGAGGGAAGGAAGGTAGGAAGGAAGGACAGAAGGAAAGAAGAAGGAAGGAAAGGAGGGAGGAAGGAAGGTAGGAAGGAAGGACAGAAGGAAGGAAGAAAAGGGGATGGAGGAAGGAAAGAAGGAAGGGAGGAAAGAGAGAGGAAGGAAAGAAAGAAAGAAGGAGAGAGGAAGGACAGACAGAAGGAAGGAAGGAAGGGAGGGAGGAAAGAAGGAACAGTCAAAACAGACGGGGTCAAGGTTAACTTTGCACAATAACTCTTTGGTTTTAAATTTTTTAAAAAGCCACTTCATAAAGAATAAATAGTTAAATAAACAGTTGTGAGATACCTGGGAAAACCTTCCTGAAGCAGCTTCACACAGATGTTCTGCTTCAGACTGTTTCTGACCCTGCAGACGGACAAAAGCAGAAGTGTTTAAATTATCACTGTAGATGAATATGATGTGACAGTGAGGGTCAGGATCTCTGAGCTCAGCAAGTTATTACTGTGTTAGGCAGAGGAGGGCGCTCTAACCTTCCTGATCCTACAGCTGCAGTAATAAAGCTTCCTGCTCAGTAAATGGTTTCATACTTCTAACTTTGACTCAAGTATTCATTTAATCCTTTAACAACCATTGCTCCTTTAGGGGAGTTGTGCTGCCTTGACTATTAAATATATAGGCTATTTATGATTATTAGACCCTTGGTGAACATATTAGTATTAATAATTTATGACATAGTGGATCCACTTGAAGGTAAAAAGGCATTATATATTAAAGAGGATGTATCATGAACATTTCCAGCTGTGTATTTATATTCTAGGGCTCTACTGGAATATATCTCTGCATGATTTCCAGTTAAAAACTCCTTATTTATCTTCTACTGGTCCTTTATACAGCCACTCACTTCAGCCTCTGTCTGAAACAAGCCGTTTTAGTGCCTGTCTCTTCAAGACTGGATTATTCTTTTTGAAATTTCTTAATTAATACATATATCAAATACTATATTGACTGACTTTTTATAGCACCAGTAGTCCATGTTACTGTAGTTCTACAGTGCATAGTGCTAATGTCCTGCATTTGGTTAGTTTAAGGTTAAAATACCAACATGCAGTGTGGGGAGAAGGGGAAGGATTGAACTGTGAAGGAGCCAGAAGGTGAAAATTAACTTTCTCTGGGAAATAAATCTGAATTTGGTGCACCTTAAAAATTCACCCGGTTACCACGGAGATTAAACTCACAGTGCAATATCTTCCCTGGAGAGGATTTGTGTTGGTTTATTCAGCACAGATCCAGTTGGTAGAGACTCCTGCTTCGTCCTGCCGATGAAACAGAAACACACAAACATTTATACAACTCATCATCAGTAGGATAACTTTTCATTTCTAGTGTTTCTTTTTTACTCCACAGCATTTATCTACCTGTGTTGAGCACCTATCCTCCGTTTCTTGCTGGTGATTTCCGGTAGAAACGACCCGGTGTGCCGCCGTGATACCGCAGCGTTCATCTTCAACCTGTCAGTCAACCTGAAAGAGAGAGAGGACAAATTAGGCTTTTTTAGAGTTGCAAGTGTTAGTCTATAAGTTGATATATGGTTAAAAATTCTTTATTATTTTATGTTTCATCACTGTGTCTTTACTATTTGCTGCTAAAACAAACCTTCTGCTCCTGTGAGGTGATCCGTGATTTTCTGTTAAATGAAATAAAATAAAGATATAAGTGAGTGTGACAGTAATAAACTAAACAACTACAGTTAAAGCTCATGTCTAACAGCCTCTACTGTTACTCTGTAGTCTTAAATGTCTGGCTGCAAAAACTGACAATAACTGTTGAAAGCATTGGAAAATTAGGATTAGTAAGGACTGAAGCTACTAATCTTCATGTTTAACTTTTAACTCTGCTGTTGTGCTCAGCTCAAATTTGACCCTTTTCCAGATGTCTTTATATCAGAAATATGGATTTATTTCATCTAAACACCTTTAAATCACACAGATGTTTCTATACTGTGTTCTTTTCAAGTATAATCATCACTATACTTTCATTGGATTGGGTGATATCTTATCTTAAATATAATTCATAATTTCTGGGTTTTTTAACAACAAAATTAGCTATATTTTAATTTAAATTAGGCCTATATTGACCATAATTCCCAAAAATAAGTGTAAAACTTGGTGGTAATAAGTTGGCTTAAAAAGTCTTTAAGTGATAATCATTTAACACTTTATAAACAGTGATAATTAGACAGTAAGAATATACTGAGTCTCATGAAGACCTCATAATATGGCTGAAAGCTCCAGGAAAAGCTGGTAATGGACCTTAATAGATCCGCCAGTGAATATGTTATTTATGCACGTGTTGCATAGTCATAATCTTTCTCTGGGTTGGAAAACAGCTGATTAATAAACCTAAAATGAGTCATTAGGGAGGAAAGTTTGCACCTAAATCACCGCTATACAAAGAGCTCACCGTTTCAGATTCCGTTTACAAACATTATTTTTTAATAAAACTGGTATTTAACAAACATACTTTCCCACATGACACATGATACCTTCTGTATAAAGAGTAAAATACACTGAAAGTAACAGAAATATCGACTTACCGGAGATAAAAAAGTTTCTTTCCACTGCTGCAAGCAACCAAAGTTACGCCGTCGCCATGGCAACAGAGCCCGCTGTATGGAAGGCCAGGAGTGTCACTATTTTTAAACAAACAGCGATACCCAATAATTAAATTACTTAATGTTTGTGATAATAATTAATTTTTTAATTTAATAATTTATATATTTACACACACACACACACACACACACACACACGCACACGCACACACGCACGCACACCACATTTTGATGAAATGGGTGAAAAATACCCTGCTGTGTAATTTGCTAGAGTGCAAAGCTTAACCTATTTTTAAAATGTAATTTTTGCAAACATCATATATATATATATATATATATATATATATATTTTTAGTAATACGTCTACAACAATATGCTCTTAATTCAAGTTGATAAAAGCCTTTTTTAAATCACATAGTTCATTATTCGTGCATGCGTCCTCCCAGAACTCTGCTTTCTTTTCTTTTTTTAATCATATCCACTTACTTACACTGCAATAAATGGATCCTAAGGAGTTAAGAAAATCTAGAAAATGAAAAGCAAGTGGAATTTTTTTTGTATCTAATGTAGTGTAGACTGATTTTAATTAGGGGGGTGGATCAAATTTTGGTTCTATTTAAAGTGGGTTGGATCGGGGAAGGAATTTAATTATTGACGGGTTTGGGCGGATGCAGGTTTAAAAAATGGAACCTGTACAGGACTCTGACACACACAAGCAAGCTATGTGTTTGTGTGTGCGTGTGTTTCTCCATCATTAATTTGTCAATCGTCTTTTATCTGTCAGCAGCTGTAACACAGAAATTCTCCCTTGGGGATAAATAAAGTACGCTGTCTCACTATCAATCACGTTAAATGTTTAGGTTCTCATCCATTCTATGCAATGCCATCGGAGAGGCGTTTGATCTGTCCCACATTAATTCTGTGTTGTGACAACGACCCCAAACATCCAGTCAGTCAGAGTTATAAGGAAGTATCTTCAGCAACAAGAAAAACAAGGAGTGCTGCAACAGATGGTTTTGGCCTCCTGATCTCAATATCATGGAGTCAGTCTGGGGTTCCACGAAGAGACAGAAGCAGCTGAGACACTAATAATCATACATAGTTGATAATAGATCAAATAATAGAAGAGAAATATACAGCAACAACAACAAAACAATGAATTGGTCTTATCACATCTTATCACATCTAGTAGATAGAAGATTTCATGTTTAAAGGAGGGCAAATTTACTAAAAAAATGAAACATTTCCATATAATTAGACACATAAAAACAAAATAATAATAGCAGTAATCCAACAACAATATGGTACTGGCCAAGTTCTATATTAAAAAACCTTTACAAAGCATCTGCATGAGAAATATAAAGGTTTTCTTGGTAAGGAGTTCATATAAATCAGCATCTTGCACAAACTCACAGTATATCAGGAGTTGTTGAAAAAGAGAAACGTTTTCATCTCACTACAGCTGGGATGGAAACTCGGTCAGTGTGGATGTGGATGTGATTCTTTTCTTCAAAGAGAATTTCTAATAAAGTTTCACGTTCATGGTGGAAATCAACAGCAGCTGAGAGGCTGTTTCCTGTCCGTCTGTGTTACATGTTCACCGAGTGTCTGGTTTTAATTTTCTGTGAAATTTTAGACTCTTTGAGATTTCGGCTTGTTTGTTCCTCTCATTCTAATTAGCTTCAAGTGTGATTTGTCCATTAAGCGGCACTGTTTCTGAAGAGAAGAGTGAGACTTAAACTCTGCTTTTATGGCGCTTGCACAAGTGGAGACTAATAACAACGACTTAATTGCAAACTGCTGGTGGTCTGATAAACTCGTCATGTGTTACATAGCAAGAGGTCATCAAAATGTCGTGTTTCTGCTTCAGATTAAGTCATCTTAAAGTAAAATATATTCCTTTCTTCTCTGCAATAAACTTTTCTCTTTTCTTCTATTATTGCTTCGACTAAAACCAGTACTTTTACTGCTACAAGTCCACAACAAAACTACAGCAGCAACTTTTTATTATTTTTATTATTGGTTTCATGAATTTGTAACTATCCACTTAATTACACCCATATGTAATTGCTTCAATATTTTTATATTAACGATGGGAAAAATGACTGCATGTAGGGTGAAAGTGTGTGTAAGTAGTGTATTAGTTGAGATTCAGTTGTGTTTTCAGATTTGGGGGTTGTGAGTGCCCAGAAACACTCAATAATGGAGCACTTTAGGATTTGTATTTAATAGCAGCTCTAACTTAATCATTCACATATCTTTAATAGTAAGAGTTCAATCAATTTGTGTATCAAATGCTGCAGTTCCTCTAACGGCCACTAGATGGTGCTTCCAAAAAACCAACAAACAATCATTGTATTGCATTGTAAGTTAATGGGAAAACTGCAAATCAATACAAAAAAACACAAAGTAAATATATTGTTCACCCATAAAGTTTAGCTCATTGATTTAACTTTATTAAAAGTGTTTCTTAGTGATGATGAAGCTGGGATGCACATTGAACACATCTATAGGCAGCTGGTGTATTTAATAGCAGCACTAACTTAATCATTCATATATCTTTAATAGTAACAGTCCAATCAATTTGTGTGCAAAAGTATCACATGCTGCAGTTCCTCTAACGGCCACTAGATGGTGCTTCCAAAAACCAACTAACAATCATTGTATTGCATTGTAAGGTAATGGGAAAACTGCACACTTTTTCTAAAGAAGCACAAATAAATATATTTTTAGCTCATTGATTTAACATCATTAAACACATCTATGGGCAGTTGGTGGTACAATAGCAGTTTGCTGGAAGATTTTCTAAATATAAATAATGTATTATTGTCAGAGGTGGAAAGAGTACTGAAATATTTGACTCAAGTAAAAGTACCACTACTTTGATGAAATTTTACTTGAGTACAAGTAAAAGTACTGGTCTAAAAATATACTCAAGTAAAAGTAAAAAGTAGCTTGTCAAAAAAATACTTTGAGTAAAAGTTACTTAGTTACTTTTATAACGGGGGTGGGTGGGTGGGGGGGTGGCTGTAGGACAAAGTGATGGCTCATAAATCTCTAACTAGTTGTTTTAATTAAAGATAAAGGTATACATTTACAAATTCAGCTTCAATGACAAAATATGTTGACACACAACATTTAAAACATTTATGGAGATATGTGTCATTTTAGTGAAGACCATCCCATAAAACATTTTCAAATAACACAACCATTAGATTGAAGGTGGCATAATTGTGGATTCTGTAAACCCGGAGCGATTTTAGACTTTTTTTTTTTTTTTGGATTTTCTAACGCCACTAAATTTGATCTCAGCACCCCTAAAAATAAATGATAAACCCTCCATAGTCTCTAAATATTGTGTGGGAAACACTGAATGATTATTGGGGTTTTTTAAAACACTTGCAGGGCATTGAATGTCAAATTCTCATTAGGAGCTGAGCCCCTCTAAAGCTCTGATCCTAGTCCTACAATCACCCTGCTGTAAACCAACAGTCATACTGCATATCTATGAATCACTACGGGTCAAAGTCACAAGAGCAATAACTTTTCTTTACATTACCCAAAGAAGACCAAACTTTTAAGTACCCATGTGTAAAAGGCTGTGCCCCTGTGCAGCTTTCGCTTAATTCTCTCATTTCCGACGCTGTCCTTTTCACGTGAACGCATCATGCTCAATGCTTCGTCCTACACGAAGAGTGAGACAGATGACAGCACAACGTCTAATGGACATTTCTTTTAGAGTTTGTTGTGTTGTGTTAGAGTTTATATGTCGCTATGAGAGCTAGCTGCCAGGTGTAACAGGCTGCATGAATGTTAAGTCATTGTATCATGCTGGTTAATGATTCTGTACGATACTCTTTGCTTTAAAAAAACATTCGGCCAACATTTTTTACTCAGTAACGGATGTGATTTAAAATGTAGCGAAGTACAATACTTCACACAAAACATACTTAAGTAAAAGTAAAAGTACAGATTTTTAAAACTACTTTAAAAAGTACAAGTACACAAAAAATCTACTCAATTACAGTAACGTGAGTAAATGTAATTCGTTACTTTCCACCTCTGATTATTGTCCACGAATATCATGTACAGAGCCAAACCTACAATGAAGTTTGATCTGTAGCACAAGAAGCTAACGAAGCACTTTAAACTGAACCATGTTCCAGCATTACACAGAACTACTCATGCTGAGACTGAAAACATGATGATACCGGTTATTAGTCTTTGGAGAACACATCACTGCAGTCGCTCTGAAATGTAGTGGAGTGGAAGTTTAAAGTAACATCAAATGGAAATACTCAAGGAAAGTACAAGTACCTCAAAATTGTACTTCAATACAGTACTTTTTCATTTAACTGAAAACCAGGAGGACTTCTTTCTCTTGCAATTCATCCAGATGGAATATTTGATATCTACTGTGTTGCGCAAAGCTTCTAAGCTGTGACGATCGGGATGTGTGTTTGTGTGTGTGTGTGTGTGTGTCTTGGACAGAGCCCATTATCTGCCTGCATGGTTCAAGTCACGTAGAGCCTGCAGCTGTTTATCTCTGCGTGCTCTCTTACAAACAAACAACACACAAACATACTGGTAGACGCATGTCTCCACTGTTGTTCAATTTATGTTGCAAAATAAAAAAAATACAGACTTCTATTTAAGACCCAATTTAACTCTAACATGGAATTAATCTCAACTCTGGGGTCATGAATTCATTTAAACCAGTCAGTCAGTCTGAGAGAAAGTCAAAGGGCAAAGCAGCTTCTTGCTCTTCCACTTGAGCTTCTCAGCAGGATAGATAGATAGATAGATAGATAGATAGATAGATAGATAGATAGATAGATAGATAGATAGATAGATAGATTGTTGGATGGATAGATGGATGGATGGATGGAGAGAGAGAGCGAGAGAGCGATAGATAGATAGATAGATAGATAGATAGATAGATAGATAGATAGATAGATAGATAGATAGATAGATAGACAGTGGTGGACAGTAACAAAGTACATTTACTTGAGTACAGTTTTTGAGTATCTGTACTTTTACTTTCACTCCACTACATTTGAAGGACAGATACTTTTTACTCCACTACATTTCTGTTGATGCTCTTGTTACTCGCTACTTTTAAGCTTTCGTCAGCTGATGATTTGGTTTTTTTTTTGTGCAAAATTCTGAGAAAATAAACTGTTTATGCTGATTTGCGTATGGTTCGTCTTAGTCGTATTGCCGTACCTGTACTACGTCATGCCATGCGGAGAAATGGAGAAAGAAGCTGGAGAAACTCCCACCGAGCAGATCTGTACTTTTACTCAAGTAGTGAAGTTGTGTCCTCTGTTCACCTCTGTAGATAGATTACGTTTTATGTTTAGATGTAAAAGGAGATGAATGGATAAACATCTGTAGGTGTGGTTGTAACTTCCTCACGTTTTTTAAAGACAACACAACATGAACAGCATGTGTTGCTGCCACAAACATCTTCCATTCAGACATAACACAGGCTACGTGTCACAGGCAGATGTTTAAACCTCTGCTGCTTCACAGCTGATCACAGATTGTGGTGCAAAGCTCCAGGATCATCTCGGGTAAACAAAAAAAAGAAAGTACATTGGAGAAGAATTCGTTTTGGACACCGAACGTAAGAACTGTAGACGTCAAAATCTAAGCTCATCAAATGCCCAAACATTATTTAAAGCAGCTATAATCAATATTTGACTCTGCAGCTCGGCTATACGAAGCTTTATAGTGAGTTTCAGCTCATTGTTTAACTGTCCAGCTGCAAGAAAGCTGTAAAAAGCCCCACTGTACACGACCTGCTTAGCACCAGATGGCAAACAGACACAGTTAGCTGTAGACTAGCTGGTGAACATAGTGGAGCATTTAACAGTTAAAGAGTCAGATATTTCCCTCAGGAGTTGCTAGAGAGCAAAAACAGAACCAAAACAGAATTGAACAACGGTGCATTTTATTGTTGATAAAAAAAATCTATATTTTTATATATCAGAGAAACAATGTGACAATTTCCTGTTTCAGTCAGTGTTGTGTTGACAGCTGGGCCCCAGTGTCCAAAACAGTAGTTATTGCAGGTTTAAAACTCACTTTTAACATTTATAACATTGTAAAGAAATATATTTTACCCCTATAAACATTAAATCATAGTTTTCATAATGTTTTCTGTGGTCTACAAAACTGCCAACTTGTTTTTTGGGGGTTTTTGCAACTTTATTTGTATTGATTTGTTCATTTAAAAAGAACATAGCACAGGGTCTTGACTTATGCAATGGTTTAGTCTAGTTTTATGCAACTAACAATTATTTTCAGTTTCAATTAATCTGTTGATTAATTTCTCGATTAAACTTGATTAAATTACTTGTTTTGACTATAAAATGTCAGAAAATGGTGAAAATGTTGATCACTATTTCCCAAAGGCCAACATGACAGCCTCAAATGTTGTTTTGTCCACAATCCAAAAATATTCAGTTTACTGTCATAAAGGATTATAGAAAACATTTGAGATGTTTGAATCATATCATTTTGACTGTTTTCTCTTTAAAAATGCCTTAAAGAGACGAATCAATTATGAGCTTTACATGTTTTCCAGTATTTAGTTTATTTCATTGGTAATTGCAGCCCAGTTGTCCTTTGTCCAAAGGTTTGCCTGCAGCCATTTCCATGTCATGACTTTCTTGTCAGCTGCCAAAAGTACTTTGAAGGACATGATTGTCCCTGAGAGACACTTTTCTTATAAACTACAACTTTGGCATCACAAAGTATCATCTCATGTTCTTCCAGCAAACCCTCTCATGGGTATCTGGAGTTGGACGTCATAGTTTAGCTTTCCCATATACAACTCTTGTAAAAATGGGTGACTTCTTCACAAAAGCTATTAAAAAACATTGTGGAAACCTTCCTGACATGTAATAAAAATGTTTTAGAAAAATGTCACTTTGATGGCTGAGACTTTTAACTAGATGGTGGAACTGTGTGAAACCGACAGAAAGAAAGAAATCTCCTGTTAAAATACATTTAAATCAGAAAGTAAGGAAATGGTTTCAGAGATAAACAATAAACTCTGACAGGGAGCAGGACTTGGTGGTGTAATAAACTGAATCTGGAGTCTGGCATCGCATCAGTTCAAACACTCCTGTAAAGTCAAATTTGCCGTTCAAAAGCAGTATTAAATTTTACTGCCTCAATTTCCACAACATTGTTTTTATCAACTAATTCCTAAGTGGGAAAAACGTAGTTAAAGTTCAGAGTCACTTCATGGCAGTGTTTACGAGATGTTCCACTGTAACCTACTGAAAGACCTGAAGAGGAGGAGGGAGGAGAGGAGAGGAGAGGAGAGGAGAGGAGGTGACGAGAACGGGGGAAAAAAGTGTGAAGAGGCAGCCAATGAGAGAGAGGGATGATATTGGAGGGAGGAGAAAGAGGAAATGAAGAGGAGAGAGAAGGAGGAGGGGGAGACACGGCTATCAGAGAGAGAAAGTCAGACTTTATTAGTTTTGTCTCAGCCATACAGAGCACAGTCGTCTCTTATTCGTCCTCTTTCACACTGAAGCTAAAACTTCTCTTGCTTTTCATTTGTCTAAAAGCAACAGAAGGACATAAAGAGACATAAAGAGGTGAGATTTCTTTTACATTTTTCTCTTGTTGCTTGAATATTTCATCCAGATGCAAATTTGTTTTTCGAGGAAGAGGAATTTATTTCCAAAAGACGGAAAATTGTTTGAATGAGATATATTTAACAAAACTGTACAGAATCTATATCTAAAAATATTTACTTTAAGTCCATTTTGTCCTGTTAAACTATGTGGTTGGATTGTGACGAGTCACAAGAAGTTTAATTTATCATGTCTTTTAGTTTTTACAATAAGGAAAATTACATGTAGACAAGCCATAACTGCTTTTGTCCTGCTGCAATGATTCGTTGATTAGTTGCCAACTATTGAAGCTTCTTATATGTGGATATTCTCTGGTTTATTTACTTCTATGACAGTAAAGTATCTTTGAGTTGTGGACAAAAGGTTGTACCTTGGACTTGAGCCCACTGATGCTAACATTCTTTCAAAATAAACAGATAAAAAGATAAAAACATTTAACGATTTACAGTCCAATCCATCCAGAGTTTGATTTTGTAACAAGAACATTTATGAAATGAAACTGAGGGAGATGCTGGTTAACCCTGTTTTAATCAATATTTCTATCAATATTGAACTATAGATTCAGCAGGTGGACAGAAACACGACTCCTTATGAGTGATAGTGTTGCTCTGTAAGTGCTGAATGTGGAAATAAGCAACTGTTTGCTTTTAAGTTGTTTCTGCTGCAAATCATCTGTCATGTGTCGTCACATTTAGAAAACAGACTTTCCACAATGTTTTAACATGTTTTTAACTATAAAAAACAAATAAAATGGTATAATTAGTAACAGTGCTATCTGTCATTCTGTTGCTAATCAATCACTTACTTCGTTTGCATCTTGCTTTCCAGATTTTCTCACCAGGTTCATCAGAACACCAGGAACACCTTCTCTCCTGTCTGGTCCCATCTCACGCCAACCGCGAGAACATACTTGAAAGCTGAATCTGGAGTCACAGCTTTTTCACACATTTTGGAACTTGTTTTGGAATCATACGAGGTTCTAGAACTGGTTCCGGAATCAGACGAGGTTCTAGAACTGGTTCCGGAATATGTCCTGCAGTCAGACCAGGTTCCAAACCGGGTTCCAAACCGGGTTCTAGAAGCATAGCAGGTTCCAGAGTGGGCTCCAGATACACAGTGGGTTCAGGATTCAGTTTGGGAGTCTCTGGGGTTGTTTCTGGGGTCAGAGCAGTGGATCCAGATCTAATAATGGGTTCCAGAGTTCCCTCCATGTTTACTGTGCTGCTGGTCATCTGGTGTTTGGCGTTTTCCAATCCGGTTGGTTGCCACAGTAACAGTAACGTCTCATCTGAGCTGTCTTTATCAGAGATGATGATGTCAGACCTGCCTGGTTTGTATAGCACGATCCCACCACTGTTAGCGGAGATGGACCATAGAATCCAGAACTCAGATCAAGAGCCATATGAAGTGCAAGAGACTGTGAACAAACCTCTGTCCTCTCTGGGGTCTGGACCTGGAAACTCAAAACACGCCTTTGAGTTGAAACACAAACGTGATAAAAAACCTCAGTTGTCTACCTCCAATTCCTCCGTAGCAGGTGTTAGGCGTCCCGTCGGCCTCCCTAAATGCCTGCGGACCACATCAATCCATACATCCTTCAAATACATCAACACGGTGCTGTCCTGTTTGATATTTGCTGTGGGGATCATAGGAAACGCCACTCTGCTGAGGATTATCTACCAAAACAAAAGCATGAGGAATGGACCCAATGCTCTGATAGCCAGTCTGGCTCTGGGAGACCTGATCTACATCGCCATCGACATTCCCATCAACCTCTACAAGGTACTTTAGCAGGTTGTATTATGTTGTGTTTATATATTTGTTTGTTCAACCTTTAGAAAGCCCTACTACTTTGTATTGAAATAAGCTGCCACCACAGGAGGATTGTATTCAGTATGTTTGCTATGACTCATCTTCCCACTACAATAGGGCCCCAGGATATGGTGTTTGTCTCTGTAATTTATAAAAGCGCATTTTTTATATATTTTAAAGTAGTTTAACCTTGCGATAAGACTAGGATGGACAGATTAAAGGAGCAGAAATGGGTACACAGCATATCCCCATGTTGGCTGTGTGTGTTGTCTGTCTCACTCTGGAGGTTGAGTGTTGCACTGATAAAAGCACCAAAATATCCCAATGACTGTGATAACACACCACACACACACTGGCACTGATATCACTCACGTAGGCTGTATGTTAATCTGATAATGCTTTATGTGTGTGTGTGTTTGCAGCTCCTGGCCATGCAGTGGCCATTTGCCGACAATGTCTTCGGCCTCTTCCTCTGTAAGCTGTTTCCCTTCCTGCAGAAAGCTTCAGTCGGCATCACCGTCCTCAACCTGTGTGCTCTCAGTGTGGACAGGTAACACACACAAGTAATTACTATTCCCTTTTATTTAGTTTATTTTGTATGGCACATCTCAGGGAAATTCAGTGTTTTACATAATGCATTAAAAACATGAAACACAATGTAAAACTTTGTAAAATCATAAATTAAAAGGACAGAGCCTTTTGAAGGGAACATATGAGAAGTACAGTCAGGGTAGATAAATGAATACCAAAGGGTACGAAGACATTGGTTGCCTACAAAATAGATTAATTCCCATATTTTACCTATAGATTTGGTTATTTAATATATACACAAACAATGTGTGCTATTAAAATCTGTACAGTAAAAGAACCAAACAACGTTATTTTGCTGCATTTCTCTGATTAGTTGATAAATACATTTGCAACCAATTTTGATTAAGTCATTATGACAATTGTGCTACTCAGTATTCATTTTAACAACTGACAGGATTCCTTCAGCTGACAATTTCCAAAGATGAAATAAACTAAAAACAATACCCTCATACTCAGGTATCGTGCAGTGGCATCATGGTCAAGAGTGCAGGGCACCGGTGTTCCCACGGTTACCGCGGTGGAGATCGTGGGGATCTGGCTGCTGTCCATTGTGCTGGCTGTGCCCGAGGCCGTCGGATTCAGCATAGTCACCTTCAACTACAATAACGTCACCCTAAGGGCCTGCATGCTGCAGCCCCAGACGCCCTTCATGACTGTGAGTGTGTCTGTGTTTGCAGTACGTGACTGGAAGTGTTTGTGTTTGCATGTGAGGAGGAAAGGAAAGGGAGAGTGTATACAACATGTATATGTTATGTAATGTTAATGTTAATGGACATCTTGGCTCTGTACACGGAGCAGAGTTGTGGGTGGAAGCCATGGCAGCTCCTGTAAACCTCCTTACAGGTTTAATACAGAACTGAAGGGTTTTAGGATTAGACCACTGCAGAACTTGTAATGGTGTTTCAAGGAACTTCTGTTTAGTTTTCCTCCAGCTTCATGTTGTAACAGAGATTTACAACCTTTTTTAGTCAGATGCTCCACCACAACTTTTTCAAATAAACTCAACTGCCCCTTCAACAACACTACCAAACATGATCTAAATGCATTCATTTGAATAGATTTTCAACTAGACATTTCAGGACATTACGTATTATAAGTGGATATTATTTCAATAATGTTCAATATTAATCTTCATAGAGTTCAGCTGTGAATATTTCAGTTTTGTCTAGTTTTCTACTGCCACATTCAGTGGTGGAAACAGAACATTTCAGTCACTACTTTAAGTTTCAACACTTTAAGAATTTAACTGTTTATCCTTTAGGTAATAATTTCAGACATTTATTTGTACTTTTTTAACCAGTTATTAGAAGATGTATAACCAAATAAAGTTATTGTTTTTCCAAGAGCAACCCCCTAACCCTAACCTTGCATAACATCATCACATTACACAACATTTTGTATGACCTCTTTGCTATGGTGCAGCTTTTGTTATGACAACCTTGAATAAATATATAAATTAACTTTTCAATTTGGCATCGTTTATGTTAAGGCATTTTATTTTAATTCTAAAAGTTAAGTGAATGATATAAATTTGAAAGTTTTACGAGCTGACTTAATTCCCATAAGACAACTTTCGGTAATAACAAGTTAAGCAGAGGGTACATTGGGGGGCTTGATCTGGACTCATCTAAACGGATGGACAGCGTCTCCAGGGAAACAGATTGGACTCTTTTGCCCATTTCCGCAAACTTTTTGATGTTGTGTTTCAGGGCGAAGTCTCTTCTGTAATTCAGATAGTTTAAAACATCATTTCCTGTTTATGTCTCCAGGTCATGACTGGGCTAAATGCTCTCAGCCCAGGCACTCAAATCTTAATCACGGTCAGCTGACCTGCTATCACTCTTCAGACAACACCAATGTCAACAAAAACTGAGAATGTATGAGCTTGTAGAAGTGTAATTAATGGCAGAGCTGTTATATTGGATTGAGTAACTTCCCATACATTTCTAAAGGCCGATCTGTGGGTAAAATGGAATAAAACCAAGAATAACCTTATAAATAAGAATATGCCAATGGTTAAAATGTTCTCTATTATGGAAGAAGGTTTAGAAAGGTTGTTTTCCACCATCAGAGTGAGCTGAAGAATGTAGATGTTGAACAGTAGAGGCACAAGAATGGAGCCTTGAGGAACTCCACGTCATGTCCATACACCCATACATGTAGTTACCAGCCAATACAAAGTAGTTCCTATATTTAGTAAGTAGGAGAGGGTTTTCCAGTCTGATCAGCAGTATGTCAAACAAAGCAGCACTGAGATCATGTCGTACTGTACTATTGTGTTTAAGTGGATGTCATTCAAGACCTTGACGAAGAGCAGTCTCAGTGGTGTGATGAAAATCTTGTCTGGAAAACATCAAAATAGTCGTTGAGTGCCAAGAAGCTGTTAAAACTTGGATTTTCGCACTTTTCTTCAAGGCCAAACGGAAACTTGTTGCTGCCTCCTTTATGTCTGTGCCGGACTATGGTGTTGTTATAGGCATGCATTCATCTTCACAATGCCTACATGAGCTGGATACTGTCTACCAAGGATCACTGAGGTTTATTACACATTTTAAAACCCTTACTCACCATTGCACTTAGTATATTTGGGTTGGATGATCTGCTTTGCTCACTCATAGATTTAACCATTGGCATATTCTTATTTATATGGTTATTCTTGGTTTTATTCCATTTTACCTGCAGATCGGCCTTTAGAAAAGTATGGGAAGTTATTGTGTTTTCTCTAGGAAACTTATTCTTACTATCTGTCCCTAAAGCCTGTACTCAATTGGGACAAGGAGTGTTTAAGTGCGTTGCTCCCTCTGCTTGGAATCAGTTGCACAATTACCTGAATTTTCGGAAGCTGGTCCCACTGGATGCAATTAAAGTAATTCTAAAAGGCTCGAAGGCAGGCACACTGATTCACATTGACCCCAGATTTTAATCTCAATCAGACATTTCCTGGTTAAATGAATAAACCCCAAATCTAAACAATGCTCTGAAAGTGTGTTTCTCTGTGTTCCAGTTTTACCGGGATGCAAAAGACTGGTGGCTGTTCAGCTTCTACTTCTGCGTTCCTCTGGTTTGTTCTGCTGTTTTTTACGGCCTGATGACTTGTGAGATGCTCAGACACCAGAAAGGAAGTCTGCGGATCGCACTGAGTGAACACCTCAAACAGGTACACACACAAATGTATTCAGTACGATATGAGGACCATGATTTATGATGACAGTGTTACACAAGCATGTTTCTGAGGTGAATTTCTCTCCACAGCGTAGAGAAGTAGCTAAAGCTGTGTTCTGCCTGGTGTTGATCTTTGCTCTGTGCTGGTTTCCACTCCATCTGAGTCGCCTGTTAAAGCGGACCGCCTACAAATCCCATGATGTACACCGCTGCGAATTGTTGAGGTACGAGCCTTACAGTTTTCTTCTTATAGTTTTTTGTACTTGTGGTTGTCATCTCCTCTCTTTCTTCACAATCATCATCTGAATGATCAATTCATCTCATTTTACCCTTTGTACTTCCCTGAGTTTTTAAACCTATGTGTTCTTCTGTTGTTGTAGTTTCCTCTTGGTGCTTGACTACTTCAGCATTAACATGGCAACCATCAACTCCTGCATCAACCCCATAATCCTCTTCTTCGTCTCCAAGAAGTTCAAAAACTGCTTCAAGGTACAAACAAAGAAACAAATACAGTAGTTTTGCTTTGTGGTTGAGTGTGTGAAAGTTGAGGACAGTGAAGAGCTGAGACTCTTTGCTTTTCCCCCAGTCAGTGTGACATCACAATGAGGTCACGGGGTCAGAGGGCATGAGATACAGATGTAACAGAGACACAGAGAGAAAAGAGGTTATCAAATGTTTTGAGATAACAGACCTCTTAAGGGTAGACAGGACAGTCCAGACATCTAATCATAGAAAGGTTGTGACCTATGATAAAATACTTGCGGGAAGTGAGCAGTAACATGTTTGGTTAAAGGGGCAATCCACTATCTTTACATATAAGGGTCAGTTAACCCGTTCAAACAGTTGTCTCGTGTCCTCTGAGGCTCTGAAGGAGCTTTATTAAGTCTGAGAAAATAACCCTGAAGGAGTCATAGTGATGTCATCAAGGTTTTCTCAGCTTGGGCTCAGGCTACAAATTTAGATACCCTCAAGTCTCCGTTACAGTTCTGGAGTTTAAAAGACATGAGGATTAACAAGACAGGGAGGGTCAGATAGAGTTCCTAAATGGGAGGGGTTTTTATCCTTATTCTGTATATATGTCTGTTATTTTGGCGTCCTTAACTAATTGAAAATACTCCGATGTTGCAGTAGTAAACCAAATGTGGTCTCATAGTTGATGAATTTACCAAAAAAGTAACCCAGAAATTAAAAATGACCTGATGAATTCAAAGTTTGATGATTGGTTTTGGGCTAACCCTAACCCAAAATGCACATTGTCATTGGAGTCTTGAAGTTTTATGTTTTCAGTCTTGTACCTTCAACTACTTACCAAAAACCCCAGATATTTTCCTAATTCTGCTGCCAATCCAAGCTGTAGAAGAACTCAAACTTTGGGTTACGTAATACTGTGGCACTGTTTAAAATGATGCTTTTGAATCACCTTATGTGAACTATGGCGTACAGTGTCTATCTATCTATCTATCTATCTATCTATCTATCTATACAAACCTTGGGACAAGGTATACTAGGGACTGAACGATAGGATATCTCTGCGTCTTTTGACCATTCTTTTTATGTATTTTTCTGTCTCTTGTAAGTCTCCAAACCTTAAATAGTAGTGCCTTACTAAATAGCTGGAGTACCCCTTTAATCAAACTCTGTCTCTCTCTCCCTCTCTCTCTCTCCCCCTCTCTCTCTCTCTGTCTCTCTCTCCCTCTCTCTCTCTCTCTGTCTCTCTCTCTGTCTCTCTCTCTCTCTCTCTCCAGTCCTGCCTGTGTTGTTGGTGTTATTCTGGCTCTCTCTCTAACAGTATGCTGCCTCTCCACCATGGGACGAGCCTGCAATACAAACACACTGACCACTGAGGGGAAGTGAGAGATCTGCAATCAGCAGTTCAAACAACAACAAGGACGCCTGACGCGGACGCTGAAAGAGACATTGTTGTGTTTGGGAGAGAACAGAAAAAGATGGAGCGAGACTGTGTGTGTGTGTGTGTGTGTGTGTGTGTGTGTGTGTGTGTGTGTGTGTGTGTGTGTGTGTACTGTATGTGTGTGTGTGTGTGTGTGTGTAAAATGGCAAATAAACACCTCTATATCATTCATTTTTACCTTTTGCATAGTGTATTTATTCAGTTCTAAATGGGTCTTTTTATTAAATACAAATTACTTTATAGTGGTATATAGTTGTGTGTATTTATTATATTTTATGTGTAAAATACACAACCTATTTGACAATGACAATGAAAACAAGTCTGAAGTTTATAGCTTCACTAGCGCCATCTAGTGTCTGAAATGTGTATTACATGCCAAAATAAATATGAAGCTGCTGACAGAATGAAGAACATACTGATTATTTTTCTGTTCTTGGAGCCTCAGCTACAAGTGGAACAAAAAATATGAGACTTATGTAAATGACTTAAAACTAGTATTAGCGTTTTTTGTTGTTTTTCTTAATTTTTCATGCCTGTATCAATAAAACTGTACTCTCAAAGCTCTCGTGAAGATTGGTTTTGCTTTTTCACATGTGTACATACTAAATTGCAGACACTTTATACTTCAATGCTAAGTCCAATAATCTGCTTTTACTAATTTTCCAGCACACTGCCCACAATTAAGAGTTGTTGTAAACACACACACGGTCATATGGTTTCCAGCTGAAGCTCTCTACACTGTAACACACTCTACAGCAATGCTTTGAACTAAATGCCTCGTCACCATGTCAACAAGCTCACAATGGCAATACAGTCCGGGCCAAAGCTGTTGACAAGTTGTGATTATCTCTTGCTGTGGAAATCATATAGTTCAAGTACAGCTGTTTAACTTTTGTATTCCTAGGGCATTGTTGGTAAAGTGTGGCTCCGAAAAATCCAAATGTCAAATGTACAAAAACAGATTAGTCAGCAGCTAGTGAAGGGCCTTGCTGGTAATTTGGCCCCATACTGGGTTTTTTTTACCATTAATTGGGAGCTTTGTCCTTTGGATTACATTTGTTTGGACAGCCTACTCCTCTGGTTTGTAATAAATTGCCACTACAAGAGGATTTTATACAATATGTTTGCTATCACTCAGGTTCTGATTACAAAAGGACCGCACAATATGGTGTTTGTCTCTGTCATTTTTGTTTATATTGTGGTTTTTGTGCAGTGGGAGAAAAAGTATTCAGATCCTTTGGACTTTTTCTCTAATCTTTGATTTTTGCTGAACTATTGCATCATTTGAACATTTATTGAAAAGAAACCATGTGAGAAGATTAGAGAGGGAGAAAAATCACTATTTGGTGGAGCTGTTAACAACTCATAGACATCTGAAATGTGAGCCGACTACACACTGCTTCTTGTAAGACGTCAAAAGACAAAAAGGTTGGAAACCACTGGTTTAATCTTTAACAATGTGTTGTATTTTAAAAGCTTGTTATATTATCCATTGTGTCAAATCTTCATCTGAAAAGTAACTAAAGCTGTTAAATAAATGTAGTGGAAGTGTTCAAACCTCCTGCTAAACTACTCATTTCACTGCAAAATGTAAATTAGGCTACAACAAGAAATATTAATACATAGTAGAGTGGTCTACTATAATGTATAATAATAATAATATGGACCCTGAGATAGGGAAACACAATAGCCTATTAATGACAGAACTAAGTACATTAAAGCAAACAAAAACAAAGATTATTTATTTATTTATAGGGGTGCTGAGATCAAATTTAGGGGTACCTGGACCTGTTGAAAACTGTGATTTTAGTAGGATACGTGAGTAAATGTGTACTACTACTAGTCACCATTGTAGAGCTGTATTTATAGGCCTAGTTTAGTTACAGAAAAAATTAGAATAAATAAAAACGATAAAAAAACGATGAGGAAAAAATGGGTATTTCTGAGCCTGAGCATGATGGCCTGAATGTAGATTAAAACATTATTAGATTAAAGTTAATTCAATACGTGACTCTTTTTTCCTACAAACACGTGACTGATGGAGCGAGAGAGAGAGAGAGAGAGAGAGAGAGAGAGAGAGAGAGAGAGAGAGATGACGTGAGCGCGTCAACACGGGGAAACAGGCGGACAAACACCGGACCGCTGCTGCACCCTGAAGCAAGTCCGGTTTGGTTGTAGGCTGTAGCTACTTGACTTGGCCCTGATCGGTGACGGATTAAAAAAAACTGATCAGTGTGATCGATCACCAAAGGGGGGGCCGATGATCAGATGGTTGGGCGGAGGAGGAGATGCGTTGCCTGGTAACAGAAACAGGAACGAGGACGAAAACAGGCCAACCATCTTCAAATCATCTTCATCTTCATCGGTCCCAACCTCTGCTGTAATTCAACATTTATCTCATTATATTTTAGCTGTTTTTTATTCAATCTAACAGATTGAAAAACGTCAATTCTTTATATTTTTGGCTGAAAAAATGCACTGTAATATCTCTGTTTATATTTATTTTTAGTCTGTGATGTTTATTGATACGTTTATCGTGACCTGACTGCACTGTATGGTAATTATTAAGAGAATAATTGAATGTTTTATTGTATTTTATTGTATATAGGCTAATTAGAATATTAAAAATACAATATAGGATTAGACATGATGTGTTTTTACTGCCACAGACATTAGACACAACAGTTAAATGTGTGATAATTAGTTGATTATTGTAGACTTTGGTATACTAACTATTCAATTGTCATGGATATAGAATAATATTTAAAAATACACAAATGTATGTACAAATGTTTCTGACAACAATATATTCCACTACATTCATTTTACTTAAATTGAGACATCTGTTAGCTAGTTATGCTAGCTTCCACTCGCATATAAAATGTTGTAGTATTTTTTATATAATTAAGTATAAATCCATAGAAATACATGTCTGGAATTATACTTTTAAAATATTTTGAGGATTTTTTTATTCTATTTTCCTTTTTTTAAATTTATTTCTGGAATTGTATTTGGTGCAAACATTTCAAATGTAAACATAAATGTGCTTTTGGTCCATAAAAAACATTATCTTTGTGGACCAGTGGGTGGTAATAGCCCAATTTTATTCTTATTCAAACTCAAATTCAGACTGACTTTGACAGAATTAAAAGAAAAATTATTTATTGTACCTTGGGTTAGTGTGTTTGTGCTAACTATATAGAACATTTTGGTTATTTTGTGTTAAAGACTAGATCATTCAAGCAACTTGTTTCTACTCTGCCTGTTTTTGTCAGTTTTACATTGTCATTCAAACTCAACCACAGGTTTCTAAGCTGCTCGACAATTCAGTTCAACTCTGGTCATCCTGGTCTGGCCAATTCTAGATACTGCACTTTCTAAAAATGAGGAAAAAATAGAAGATAAAAGAAAATAATTGTCATAACTTGTACATAATTTGTTTCACACTCTGTCTCCCTGTCCTCCAGGTGTGGCCTGTGGTTTAGGATGTACCTGTAATCAACGCTGAAGGGTGAAGCCGCCAAAATGCCGTGTACGCTTGCAGAATGGAGGAGGTGGATTCGCCCGCTGGTTCTGGTTCTCTACGCTCTTCTGCTCGTGGCCGTGCTGCCGCTCTGCATCTGGGAGCTGCAGAAAGACAAGGTACGTTTACTGTATGTGTGTGTCGGTGGAGGAAGAAGTACTCAGATCCTTGACTTAAGTAGTACTTGAGTTAATGTACTTGATTACTGTCCACCACTGCAAACGTGGCCCTCACAGTGACTAAGTGAATCTTTCAGTACTCAAGAACTACATCTCTCAGGGTTCATGTTTATTTATGTCCCCCTCTCTCTGCCCAGGTTGGCACTCACAGTAAAGCTTGGTTCATAGCCGGCGTATTCGTCTTTCTGACCATCCCAATTTCACTCTGGGGGATTCTCCAGCATATGGTGCACTACACTCAGCCTGAGCTGCAAAAACCAATCATCAGGTGGACATCTTTGACTCTAAGTTACTTTAAATGATTTATTTACCTCAATAAAGAGAGTCTATGATACACAAACACCACCAGATAATGAGTCTCTCCCTGTTTTTCTCCTGCAGGATACTATGGATGGTGCCAATCTACAGTTTGGACAGTGTGAGTCATAATCGCACATACACACACACAGAGAGGACTTCCTCTATGTAACCATGGTAACAGGGCTTAATTGGAGGCGATGGGGCAGTGTCACAAGACCAGCAGTCGAGTTACACAGTCACACACACCCTTCTGTGTGTCTTTGACTATTTTCCTCTCCCAGAGTCTGATATCACTTAACTCCATTACAGTTAATGAAATGATAGCCTGGCTCATCTTTCTTTTTTTGGACCTACTGCACAATCTTGGCCTGAGCTAAATCTTCTATTAATATTTCATCATGACTACTTTATGTCCCCTCTTTCATCTCTTTCTACTTCCAATCACTTCCCCCTCCTCCCCTCTCCAGTGGCTCGCTCTGCGGTATCCTAACCTGGCCATCTACGTGGACACGTGCAGGGAATGCTACGAGGCCTTCGTCATCTACAACTTCCTGGTGTTCCTGCTGAACTTCCTCAGTAACCAGTACCCCAGCCTGGTGCTCATGCTGGAAGTCCAACAGCAGCAGCCCCACCTGCCCCCGCTCTGCTGCTGCCCACCATGGCCCATGGGAGAGTAAGAAGACGAACCTGACCTATGGGGTCACAGTAAATGATGGATTGATGTATGGATGGATGGATATTAAAGCGTTCCTCTATCTCTCTGGCAGGGTGCTGCTGTTCAGGTGTAAACTGGGAGTCCTCCAGTACACTGTGGTCAGACCGGTTACCACGGTGATAGCGCTGTAAGTTTCCTTCTGTAACTGTGGTGACATCAACATAAGTTTGGCACTGTAACCATGGTGACACTGACGTATATTTCATATTGTAACCATGGTGACAGCTTTGCAAGTTTCTTACTTCAACCAAGGTGACACCATTGTATATTTCCCACTGTAACCATGGTGACACCGATGTATATTTCATATTGTAACCATGGTGACAGCTTTGCAAGTTTCTTACTTCAACCAAGGTGACACCACTTTAAGTTTTCTTCTGTAACTATGGTGACACCGCCGTAACTTTGTCTCTTTAACAATGCTGATACCACTGTTTTTTTAACGTAACCATGCTGACAGCTCTGTATTTTTCTTATCGTCACCATGGTGATATAACTGTACACTTCTACCCCTTACCAGACTCACAGCGCAAGTTTCTCACTGTTGTCACCATTGAGATGGATTGGTGTATTGTTTTTTTCTGTGTCTGCAGGATCTGTCAGCTCTGTGGGGTTTATGATGAAGCCAACTTCAGTTTCAGAAACGCCTGGTCGTACCTGGTCATAATCAACAACATATCACAGCTGGTAAAGATGCATCACACAAACCATCATTGTCAAGACTAATATCATAATACATGTCCTAGCCTGTAACACTAACCTTAATATAAAACCAACTCACCTTCCTCACTGAAAAAAAGCTTAAAATTCAAATTAGTTACAAAAGTTCAGACACAATTTAACAAATCTTGTGTTCACTTTGATTCTTTTCAACAAGCAAGCTGAATCACATCCAAGACATCCAATAGCATATTCTTGATTGACTTGTAGGGTGTTATCATTAAGATGGTGTACATGAGTCTCTCTCTGTCTTTCATCAGTTTGCCATGTACTGCCTTGTGTTGCTCTACCGATCCCTCAGAGAAGAGCTGAATCCCATCAGGCCTGTGGGCAAGTTCCTCTGCGTGAAACTGGTGGTGTTTGTCTCCTTCTGGTAAGGATGGAGGCACTAAGAGAGGGAGGGAGGGATGGAGGGATGGAGTGAAACTGTGCAGATACATTCACCTCTCCGTCTCTCTGTCTTTCCGCAGGCAGGCAGTGTTTATAGCGTTCCTGGTGAAGGTCGGTGTGATCTCGGACAAACACACCTGGGACTGGGACAGTGTGGAGGCCGTTGCCACTGGACTGCAGGTATACCAAATTGCTGCCTCACAGTCATGTGACCTTTGACGTTTGATTTATTTGATGCCATTTTGGGAGTTCTGGCAATTAACATTTTTCACCTTGACAGCAGAAAACTAAAGAAAAGTTTTTAAAAAAAGCTTTAATTCAGACAGAAATGTGGTTCTAATCTGTCTTAAATTAAATGATGTTGGTACAGAGCTGATCCATAGAGGTGGAAAGTAACTGAGTACATTTTCTCAAGAGCTCTACTTTGCATCAGTATTTCAATTTTATTTGTTTTCATATGTCCATTGTACTACATTAAAAACCTATTCTAACTATTTATGGTTTCATATCATTAACAATTTGATAAAAAACAATATCAAGTATTTGACCTACTCTCCACATATGCAACAAAGAAATATTTGTAAATAATTGTATATTGCTGTATTTAAATTGCTTAACATGCATATTTTTCCTTTTGTAGTATATTCTATGTGATCTAGCTACCATGTTTAGTTTTTATATTTGAACGTTTTTTCTGTAAAGAAACAAAGGACATAGTAAGACCACAGAGTTTTACTGAAGCACGCTTCAACTGTGTGCTAGAACTCTGTAGCTTAAGTAGGATTTTGACAGCAGGACTTTAAGTTAGTAATTGAGTATTTCTATGTTGTTGTATTGGTACTTGCATTTGAGCAATAGTTGTGAATACTTCTTTTACCACTGTTCCTCCAGGACTTCATCATCTGCATAGAAATGTTCCTGGCTGCCATAGCTCACCACTACACCTTCAC
This sequence comes from Scomber japonicus, assembly GCF_027409825.1. NCBI lineage: Eukaryota > Metazoa > Chordata > Actinopteri > Scombriformes > Scombridae > Scomber > Scomber japonicus. The sequence goes on along the minus strand of NC_070599.1, from coordinate 23,983,712 downwards.
CTACAAGCCCTACGTACAGGTAAACTCTCTCTCTATCTACCTGCCTACTGACCTACTGACCAACCTACCTGTCTATCTGTCTAATTCTGACTTGTGTTTCTGTCCATGCAGGAAGCAGAAGAGGGATCGTGTTTCGACAGTTTTCTGGCCATGTGGGATTTCTCTGACATCAGGGCCGATGTCACAGAGCAGGTTCGCCATGCTGGTGAGTGTCCAAGTCAGTATTTAACGGCGGCAACTAACAACTATTTCAATTATTTTCTATATTTATCAAATGATCATGTAAAATATTCCAACAGCCCAATGAGATGTCTTCAGATGTCTTTTTTTTTGTCCGATTAATAGTGTATAACCCAAATATACTCAATTTGCTCTCATTAATGACAAATATAAGAAAATTCTCACATTTGAGAAGATCAAACCTATAAATATCTTATATCTTTGCCTCAAACAACAGTATTCACACAGTCTGATTTAAGAATATTAATATCTGCTGTAGTTAACATCTCTAACCGTACCTCAGGTCGGACGTTTCTTGGTCGTCCCAACAAGATGTACTTTGGTTCGGCAGCCCGACCCGAACACACCGAACACACCGGCCTCCTCACAGCGAGCTCCCAGGACCCCATTGTCGTGGCAGCAACATCAATGCCCTCCTCCCCTTCCTCCAGTGGGCGGTACCAAGGCCTCGGCCACACTCCCGCTCCACACTCCATCTCAGCTCCTGCGGGCTTCACCTCCTCATCCTGGGAGGACGACAGCGACGGCTCGCCTCCTCAGGCAGGTGTCACCAAATAACAAGGTGACATCACCAGGAGCACACAGCAAGGGGCGGGACTTTTTCTTCTTTCTTTACGTCCCTTGCCACCTTGTTGTGATGTGCCTCATGTCTGTGGACAAAGACACTCTCAGATTCTCTATTAAAGATAAATAGAAAAATATAAACATGAACTGAACTCTCATCTTCAAATTTGTGGAAAAGAAGCAAAGGAAGCAGAGAAGAGAAAGTCAAAAAACTCTGATGTCAAAGCCATGTTTGTTGAGAAACTTTGGTATTTTAAAAATAATATCGAGTTTTAAGTGTTTGAAATCTGTATTTTGATGTCTAATGATGTCATTTTGATAAATGTACCTCTAGCTGTTGAAAAGGAAGGAAGAGTTTGTGTTTTCATCAGAGGGGGAAGCAGGTTGTTTGTTTTTTTTGGTTTTACACGCTGTGCTGAAGTGTCCTTGAGCTACACATGACTTGACTATTTCTTCTGGTCCAGAATAAAGCTACATCCCATATGTAATTACCAGAAACTGTGTTGTTGTCATCTTACTGTAAGTACAGAAGTTTTGCCTATAAAATATCAGAAAGTTGTTTAAAATTCCCGTTAAATATATTGAGCCCAAGGTGGCGTCTTCAAATGTCTCCTTTTTACCTGACCAACAGTCAAAAGTACAAAGAACTTAGGTTTACTATCATGGACAGCACAGAAAAGTTTCAATTATTAGAATTTGAATGAATTTACTGTCGATCGACTTCGCTGTTGCCACACAGTTTCACTCCACTGATGACAAAGTCAGGCAGATTCTTCAAAAACAGGTCTCTGAGGAAAAGGAAACAAGTCAAACAGAAAAACATGGCTGCAACATCTGTGACGACTTTTTGAAGATACAGCTTGGAGCTCTCTCTCTCTCTCTCTCTCTCTCTCTCTCTCTCAGCCATAGTAGGCCCTGAATTAACTGAATCACCACTGAAACACACATTTGAAGAAGACTATTATGGAGAGTAAATCATCAGTCCTGTGAAGACAGTTTCCACAGGTGAATATGGGTTTTACATTGACTTCAATACAGTGAGAGCTGTATTGGAGCAGCATCTAGTGGCCTTCAGAGGAACTGCAGAAGAGTCTTTAATCAGTCATGCTTGTAGTTGTATGCCACCAATAATGTTGTGACACAGACATGTTTTCCCAACCTCTGTCCACTTTGGGAAAATGGAGGTCTGGCTACACAATGGAAACGTATTACAACAAAGCAAACTTATCTTTTATTTTTAAATAGTTTATTGAAACATTATTTAAGTTCTGTATTGTCAATGCTGGGTCTACAGCCCTAAATTAATCATATTTTAAGTGCTGTATAAGTGTGTAATATTTAATATATTTGTAGAAAATGGACCCACACATTGGATTTGGTTTAGTGAAACAAACAAATTAAGCAAAAATAAATGAATAGAAAAATTGGCAAGAACTCAAATTCTGACTTATTTTCTCATTTGACAAATATAATAAAATAATCTATTTTTAGGCTCAGGTCTAGTCATCTGGCTGTGGAGTCACTTCTCATGTAATTTCTTTTATTGTCCATGTCACTCACTGTTCATCAGTAAACTTAGACACTTCTGAAGTCAACATTACTTGATTCAAAGAACAGAAATTATATCAGCAAAGGTGAAATTATTAACACTGCAGAATATCTCTATTCATATTATTTTATATTATACTCCTGGATTCACTATTAAACCAAACCCCTTAATTGCTTTCCTTAAAAAGTCAATTAATTGACCAAATAATAATGATTGAATTAAAATATTCATTCAGAGTTTTTAACGGCATAAGTAATATGTTCTCAATAAATTGGATGGATAATTTCATTCAATTGTATTTTTTTTTTTTTTTTTTTTGGTGGTGGGGGGGGGGGGGGGGGGGGTTGTTTTGCACAGTTTAATGGAATAGGATTTATTTTATTTTTTTTACTTGAGGAGAAAATTCGGAAAGGGGGGGGGGTCCAATTTAAGGAGGGGTCTTTTTACCACGTAAATGGACCATATGTTTTCAGGGGTAAATTAAGGAATGATTCATGGTATATTTATTCTTGTTTCATGGTGACTATAGAAACAGGTATTAACGTCTGTGTGACTTTAACTGACCGGCTGCTGCATCGAAACTGAAAGTTAACTTTGCTCTCAAGGGAAACCCCGTTCATTCATTCTCTTTGTGCGTGTCGTGACCAGCAGAGACATGCATGTTTACTTAAACGAACAAGGAAAGTTTTTCGTTCCAACAAACGTAAGTAGTCGTTTATGATCCCCACTGATATGCTTTTTATGGCTTGGACACAGTTTCTGGGTTGTGTTTGAGTTTGTGGTTTATTCAGGTGTTTTATTGGCTCTGCTGCACAATCACTGCAATCCTTTCTTTGTGCTGTACTGTTGGTATATTCCTGTAAAATTAACGTAAAATGTAACTTCATGGTGAGAAAAGATGTAGCTAGATGTAGATTTGCATACATATGTTGCTGTAAGTGTGTGGAGCAAAGTCCGTGTATACCTGCAGGTTTTCCTGATAATGTGGTCAGTTAAACCACATGGCACAAGAAGAAAGTATCCAAGATTACTGTGGTCACATTGACACTAAACCAGGTTCTTACTAATAATTATCTTGTTGGGTTGTAACCCTCCTATCACTATGAAACTGAATCCAGTCTTCTTCTTAAAAAAAAAAAAAAATTACACTTGCATTAATTTACTTGCTATTAATAATGATGGTATAATGTAGGCTATTTATTAATGTGTGTACAAGGGGAAATTCATGCATAAATGCGACCTTGTGTGAGGAAGGAAAGACTGGAAGTGTGTTTGTGACCGCACAGACGATTTGTTGTCTTCGGTATGACTGTTTCTCTGTGTGTGGTTTGGTGTCAGTAGGCGTGTTATTTCCTGAATGTAGGCTATGTGGCGCAGACAGTAATTCATGAGTGAAAAACGAAGCCAGTAAAGATAAGACGGAGGCTTTTATACGGTAACAGCGGAGCCTGGCGAAATAATAAGGACCCACATATTCAGTAGATGTTTGATCTTGTAAACAATGAAGATCTTTTCCGTTAATGTGTCTTTATTAACCATTAATGTGCTGACTGTCAGAGGAAGGTTTAACATGATTTTGCAGATTTGCACCAATACTGGACTAAATATGGGCAACATATAAACTTTCATCCAACTGCATCCAGAGAATATTAAAATGATAATAAACGTATTAGATTGGATTATGATATTAATTAATATCATAATTAGTTGGGACCTGCTGCATACTAAAATACACTAAACTTCAGCTTTAAAACTTGAACCTTGACTTTGAGTGACACTTGCATACCACTAAATCAGGCATATTGTTGATAATACTGTAAAATGATCCCACATTAACAACAAAGGGAAAAATGAACATGATGGGAAATGTTACATAAATACTCATTTCATGCTGAAATGTATCCTTCACAAACCTGTGTTACAAACTTCCTGAGCAGTTTTTGTGTCTTTCCTTAAAGACCAGAAAAGACTTAAAGAGGTGCTGCCTGTTTGACACTCAGCAGTAGAAATGGCAGAAAGGGAGAGGAAGAAGAAGAAAAGGTCTACCTCTGCAGCCTCAGGCCCTTCCTCCATGTCTGAAGAGCCAATCAGCTCCTGCAGTGAGCCATCAATCAGGTAATGTATTAGACTATAACAAATGAGCAGCTGTGATGTCATAAAAAGTCAAAATCCCTTTGAAGTTATCTAATATCTCACCTCAAACATATTCCATGTGGAATAAAGACATCTATATCTCTTAAGTCTCGGCTTTAGGTTTACTGATGAGTTTTTAGCTTCCCTCTAATGGCCTGCCATCAGTGTGTGAATGGGTGAATGAGTGAGAATGCACTTTGAGTGGTAGAAAAGCGCTATATAAGTAGAGTCCATTTACCATTTACTTTTGGTGTGAGGGAGCAAGAACAGTAAATCACATTTGATGTTTTTATACACTATTGGCTGAATATCTTTTTGAGTTGTTTTAATATACAATGGTGCAGTTCACAAGCAATATCCAAAGCTTTGACAAACTGATATGTGCCAGGCACTAAGACATACCATCAGATGAAAAGGTCTATGAATTCATACTGGCATGATATAGAATAGTTGGTTGCAAATGACTGACTGACATTATATTTAAAAAAATAATTAATCTGTCAATTTAGTTCTGAGGCGAGTGAAAGTGAGTCTGCAGCTCCCAGCCATGTTTCTATGAAGAGTGATCGATCCATATACAATCCTCTCAACTTTGGAGTGAAGACACAGAAATGGTAAGTAATTCAATTTTTTGCACATTAATTGAAGTTTCTTGTCATTGAGGGTCTATTTGCTAATAATGGCTTTTTGGGGAAAGAAATTAATTTGTGAACATGTATATACATTTAATCATAGAGAAAGTGTTACACTGTTGGTTAAATATCTGTTTGTTTCTTAGTTCTGAAGCGAGCGTTACTGAGTCTGCGGCTCCCAGTTTTGTTTCTATGAAGAGTGATCAATCCATGTACGAGCCCCTCACTTTTGAGACAAAGACACAAAGGCAAGTTTTATTTGTTCTATAAATGCATCTGAAATCCTATGAAGGACAGTATAATTAGGTCAGAGTCACTTTCACTTGATTATTTGGTTTGACATTATGTTCATGTTTTTCTATTCATGAGGGTTTTGCTATTTTGGCCAATTAGTAAGTAAGGACTGATGTTTTAGTGTTGCCACTGTCAATCTCATGTTGTTACGGCTATAAAAATATGTAACTATGAGGCCAACATTAAAGGTTTTGACTGCAATGACCCAACAATAATTGGATTGATTGCTATGAAAGTTGGTACAGACATTAATTTCCCCTGTGTTTTATCTCCTGACATTTCAAGTGCCTCTATCAGGTCAAAATTTGAATTTATCCTGTGAAATATCAAATTTGACCAAATAAATGATCAGAGATTTTGTCATCATGTTCCCCTGAACTTTGGTGATTGCCTGACTTTTCTTTTAGTGCCACCAGCAGGTTGTTGTTCAGAGTGGAATGTCCCAATGTTGGATAGATTGTCATGTTATTTGGTGCAGACATTCTTTGTGCTAGACATTCTGAGTAGTCAACGTTTCAACATGTCAAAATTTCTAATAGCTTGATTTTATTTACATTGAGCTATAGTGGCTTCTTGAAAATCTTACACAATCTACAACTCAAAAACATTTAAGTCACCTGTTTCAAAGGAAACGGCATGAAAAAAGCAAAGAAAGTAGAATTGGATAAATTGGGATTGTGACTGTCTCTACCTAAACTTATGTCACAGTGCCAATAAAAATGTGTCATTTGTTGTACTGATTACAGCCAGCTGATTGGGGAGCCATCTAGCTGTTCAGTGTGTAATGAGGATCTGAGGGATCCAGTCCATTTCTCCTGCGGACACTGGACTTGCAAGCAGTGTGTCAGTTCAGAATGGGACCATTCTGACCCACCAGCAGACTACCCCTGCCCTGAATGTGTAAAGAAACTCAGAAAACCCCAACAAAATACAGACGAAGACACGGGTAAATTAAATTATATACTTTGAAATGATCTGTGCTGTGATCTTGTTCACCTCAGCAAATATTCTGACTGACCCATATTTGAATTCATGCAACCAAGCATGAACACGACCAAATAAGATTATCTGGTTTTAACAAATCTTATTATAAAAAGTACTTTGAAAATAAACTAATTTTTTGATTGTTACAGGTAAAGCAAAGAAAGCAAAACATTTCAAAAGAATAATGCAAAAGAACAAATCTGATGAAAATGATGACCAAGACAGCTCTGTAGAAGAAATCTACACAGCACTCCACATCACTACTGGAGAGAGTTTTGGGCTTCATGAAGAACATGAGGTCAGATACTTCAAACATAAACTGGACAAGAACTCTTTGAGCGATGTGGACCTCAATGATATCTTCAAACCTTTGCCTGGCCAAGAGAAACCCCACAGGACAGTCCTGACGAAGGGCGTAGCAGGAATTGGAAAATCTTTTGCTGTGCAGAAGTTTGTTCGTGACTGGGCCCAAGAAGAAGCAAACCTGGACATTGATTTTGTTTTCAGTTTTGCTTTTCGAGAGCTAAATTTGACTACAGATGAGAAAAGCTTGCTTGAGCTCCTGACTGAATTCCACCCTGCTCCCCTGAGTCTGAAAGATACAGAGGATTTCGTCAAAGACAGGGTTTTGGTGATCCTGGACGGCCTGGATGAAAGCAGACTTCAACTGGACTTTGAGAACTGTAAGAAAGTAACGTCTCCCAGTGAAGTAACATCTGTGGATAATCTCCTTACAAACCTCATCCAGGGAAACCTTCTTCCTAATGCTAAGATCTGGATAACTTCCCGTCCAGCAGCAGCCAATCAGATCCCTGCAGAGTACATCGACATGGTGACGGAGATAAGAGGGTTCAATGACCCACAAAAAGAGGAATACTTCAGGAGGAGATTTAGTCAAGACTTGAGCCTGGCCGACAGCATCACTTCACACATCCAGTCTTCAGAGAGTCTCGACATCATGTGCCACATCCCGATCTTCTGCTGGATTTCTGCCGTATTATTTGAGGAGGTCTTTGGGGGAGACGAGAAAGCAGAATCTCCTCAAACTCTGACAGAAATGATGGCACATTTCCTGTTTGTCCAGACAAAACGCAGAAGTAGAAAATATGATCAGAAGACAGAGAAAAACAAAGAGCAATTTCTCAAGTCACAGAAAGAATTTCTCATGAAACTCGGCAAGCTTGCATTTGATCAGCTGCTGCAGAACAACCTCATCTTCTATGAGGAAGACTTTGAAGGATGTGGCATCAACATAACTGAAGCAGTGATCTACTCTGGATTTTGCAACACAGTTCTCAGAGAAGAAAAAATGTTTTCTCAGAAAAAGGTCTTCTTCTTTGTGCACCTGACCATACAGGAGTTCCTTGCAGCTCTTTATGTCTACGACTGTTTCACAAACAAGAAAACAACTGAGCTTAGCAGCTTCCTCGATCTGAAGCAGGGAGAACATTCACTGCTCGATCTTCTAAAGATGACAGTTGACAAAGTGCTGGAGGAGAAGAACGGCCACCTGGACTTCTTCTTGCGATTCCTCTTTGGCCTCTTGGTCGAATCCAACCGAAGAGTCATTCAGGGTCTGCTGACATCGCCAGATCCAAGTCAAGATACCGACAAGAAAGTCCTGAGTCACCTCAAAGCCATCCGAAGGAAGACCCTCTCTCCAGACAGTTGCATCAACCTCTTCCAGACCATGGTTGAAATGAGAGACAACAAAGTCAAAGATGAGATTCAGGAATATCTCAGATTGTCAGATCAGGAGAAAAAGGGGCTGACTCCCCTGCACTGCTCTGCAGCGGCCTACATGCTACAGGTTTCAAAAAGTGATGTGGAGGTGTTGGACTTGAAGAGTTACAACACGTCAGATGAAGGCAGAAGGAGACTAATACCAGCTGTGAGGAGCAGCAAAAAGGCCATGTAAGTTTACTATCATTGTAGTATATCTGGTTACAAGATTTATTTGACTCATGAGTACTGCATGTTGGTCTCTCAGGCTGCATATGATTCCAAGAAATTCTGCTAATATGATTGATAGGACAGCCAAAAGGTTGCACCTTTTCTTTATTATATTGTAAACCCTGTTGTCCACCCCCAGACTAGCAGACTGCAAAGTGACAGCAGAGTGGGTTAAGCTCCTGGCCTTTGGACTCAAGTTCCCCTACTCACCTCTAAGAGATCTGGACCTGAGCAACAATGATCTGAAAGATTCAGGAGTGGAGTTCCTCTGTGAAGGACTGTCAAGTCAATGGTGCAAACTGAAGAAACTGAGGTATTTATACATATTTATACAGAACTCTCAAGTCTCATGCATTGACCATGAGACACATGCATTTCAAGCAGTTCACATGCTCACACGCCACACCTGACATTTCTCAGTCAGCGACCTACTGGCCAATCAGAAAATGGTATTTCTTCTTACTGGGTAAATTCGGAAACTACTGAAACTGTTTATATGTGACTGATAATGAGGTATTCATGAATGGCTTGTTGTGCAGATATCTCGTAAAGACTAATTATTCCAGGATAATGTGAATGGTCTGAATATGAACAGTGTGTGAGGGTTAAGAGGCTCATTTGTTGCCGAATGGCTTTTCCTCATTGATCCATTTGTTTTTGTTTTTAAATGCATAGATAAAACCATTTATTTTATTTAGCTGAATCTAAGTCTTTTATTGGATTAACCCATTATTTTGATTTCTATTTATGCTGGTCAATTATGAACAGTATGTCAAATTGAACAGATTTTCAAGTAGCAAAAATAATTCGGAGAACTGGATGGGGCCGAGGGGCCACTGCGCCCAAATGGATGTAATCTCACTCCAAACCTTTCATGAAACTTGAGAGCCCTGTAATTTATATAATAGATAATGTGCTAATATGTAAATAGGTGGAAAAGATACATAGATATTATTTTAAACAGCTGTAAGGTCAAAACATTTACAGGGTTGCAATTAAATATTGGTGCACTGTCCCTTTTTGAGTTTTTGAGTCTCTGACACAGTTTTTTCTTTGCACACAATCCCACACTTCTGCTTCTTCAGTCTGAGCTGGACCACAAAGCTTTCTGCCACCACAGCAGCATCTTGTTTACCTTATTCTGTTTAACGGCCTGTTTCAAAGGGAACTCCTTTATTACTGCATATGTTTAAAAAGTACTATAAAGTCTTTTCTGACTGAATTGTTGTCCTTCAAGTTGCATGGAGGTTAATGAAGGTGCCCGGTTTTGACAAAGAAGAAGAATACATGGAGCACAAAACGTAACCTCTTTATGTCTTATGCTTTAATGCTTTTATATTTAAATTGTCCATTGTAAGTCCAGTAAAGTTGAATGCGTGAAAAGCTAAATTAGTGTTTCAAGCCTACATCTTTTATTAAGAAGTTAATTATTTTATGACCTGTCTGCTGATAAAGGAAACACTGTGTTTTCTCAGGTTGTCAGGTTGTCAGATCACAGAGATCGGCTGTGCTTCTCTGGTGTCAGCCCTGAAATCAAACCCCTCCCATCTGGAAGAGTTGGACCTGAGTTACAACCATCCAGGAGATTCAGGAGTGAAGCAGCTCTCTGACCTGAAGGATGAGCCACATTACAAGCTCAATGATCTCAAGTAATTATAATATGACATTTTTGACTTTTCTATTGAACAGAGAGACAGTTTGTTACTGGATTACTTTTACACTTCCTACTATAGTGAGGTGGATTGTACAGCCAACCATAAAACTAGTTTGTATATCAGAATTTTACACCAGAACTGCCTTGTACTTGAACCCTGTAGTATAGAGTTGTTAACAACAACAACAGCAACAGCAAAGGTAGCTATGTAGCACAGTAGGTTGGGTTTTGATAATATTGTATATTAATAGATAATGCATATACTATAGATTTACTCTTGTAGTTTGTGGGAGCAATACAGTGTTAGCTTATCGGTTGTTCTTTGTCTGAAAGTTTCAACACATTTTTCTCCACAGCATTGAGCATGGTGGAAGTCACCGGATGAAACCAGGATTTAAGAAGTGTAAGTATGTGTGGAAATGAAAAACGGATTAATGAATATGTTAATAATGATTTGGACCATTTTAACTGTGGCACATTCATTGACTTCAGCCAAAGTGGTTTTCACCCAGTCATCAAAAATACTTTCACATTATTACAAAAGGATGTGTGATGCATTAATATGAAGGTAGGATTTCACTGTTTATCTGGTGGAGCTGCAACGTGTATTATTAGGTATTATTTAGTGTATGAATGGTGTATTTTTCGTAGGCCAGTCATAGGTTTTTTTATGTTAAGTCATAATTACTAAAGTAATTATAATCTGTAGTAAATGTACCTTGTTACATTCAACCACTGGCTCCTGAAATTACACGTTTTCTTCCTTCCAGATGCCCGCAAACTCACTCTGGACCCCAAAACAGCCCACAAGAACCTCCGTCTGTCTGAGGGGAACAGAAAGGTGACCAGGGTGAAAGAGGAGCAGTCATATCCTGATGATCCAGAGAGGTTTGATCTCTGCCCACAAGTGCTTTGTAAGGAGGGTCTAAATCAGCGCTGCTACTTGGAGGTGGAGGTGGATGAACCATTTAACATTGGGGTAACATACAAAACCATCAGCAGAAAAGGGGATGTGAATGATTGCAAGCTGGGTCAAAATGATAAGTCTTGGTCTCTGGTTGGCTCTGATGACGGTTGTTACGTTATGCACAACAACAAGAGTACCAGCGTAGGTTCACTCTGTTCACGCTCCAGTCGGTTAGGAGTGTATCTGGACTGGCCAGCCGGCACTCTGTCCTTCTACAGAGTTTCCTCTGACAGTCGAACTCACCTGCATACCTTCAAAGCAGAGTTCAGTGAGCCCCTCTATCCTGCTGTTGAATTTGTAACTCAGTCCTCTGCTTTGTTTTGTCAGCTAACGTAAGCAGAAAACTGCAACTCAGCCAAGATCTGCATGTGAATGATCGGCACATGTCGTTTTAGACGCACAAAGGATTAGCTGCTCCTATTCGTCTGTAGCATGTCTGTTCAAAGCAGAGTTGTTGAGAAAGTAATATGGATGGATGGATGGATGGATGGATGGATGGGGGAGAGAGAGAGAGAGAGAGAGAGAGAGAGAGAGAGAGAGAGAGAGAGAGAGAGAGAGAGAGAGAGAGAGAGAGAGAGAGAGAGAGAGAGAGAGAGAGAGAGAGAGAGAGAGAGAGAGAGAGAGAGAGAGAGAGAGAGAGAGAGAGAGAGAGAGAGAGAGAGAGAGAGAGAGAGAGAGAGAGAGAGAGAGAGCTGCTAACATGGCAAGAACACTAGCTGTGTGTAACATAGTCTAAGTTGCCTGAGTTGCACAAGCAGTGTTGGATAAGTAACATGGAAAATGTACTAATACAACTTCTCATTTAGAAAAGTAATTTATTAGCATTACGAATTACGATGGAAGAAAGGGGGGAAGGAAGGACAGAAGGAAGAAAGGTCATTGCGAAGTTAATTATGGAGCTAAGCTAAAATGAGCTGCAGGGTTTCAGGTGACATGTTGGTCAGCTGTAAATATAAATAGTTTGAAATGTCAAAATCAGTAGTTTATAGATATAGTACGTTTATTTTTAAGTTGTTTTAGTGTTTTTTGTATTATTTTCTTATAATGTCTCTCACAATTAAGCTCTGGACACAAACACCCGATAGCCGGTTATCAAACATGTGCTGACCCATCTTAACACTGAGCCTTCGTCCTGCTACCGACAACTCCAAGAACCTGCTGCTCTCCTTTATTTTAATCCTACGCCAATGTGTTTCATAAAAAGTCAAGGACCATCATCCTCCTTAAGTGGAGATCTTATACTGTTTCTGCAGTTAGAGAAAGATAGATTCACTACTTTAGGGCTCTATTGATGTGAAGCTGTTCATAACCTATGTGCAAGGTGGACATTTTGAGCATGGATGTAAATATTACTATCAGGAGAGACAAGAGAGATTTGTATATTGTACAGATGATATGGATAATTAATCTTAGACTGCAGAAAGATTTAGATTTTGTAATCAGGGGACTTCAGCCCTGAGCAGCAGTAGGATAAATTTGTGGCGTCCAGAAGCTGTTGGTGGTGACTGATGACTTCTGCTGATGAGGTTGAACTAATGAAACTGCAAAGACTGGTGGTGATGGGGAAGTGACAGACCACATTTAACAGCATAAAAGTCAGACAGGGTGACCAATATATTTTAAAATTGCAGCCGTGCTACGATAGGCTGACAACAGAGGTGTGTCGCTGTGCTATTGGACAGATGTGAACTGCTGATAGCTCAACTGACAGTAAAGAAAATCATAGTGAGCATGTGTGAGGGATGTGAAACGGATGATTGAGAAATAAAAGTTCAAGCTGATGCAAGATAATATTTCTGAGAGAACTTTGACAACAGAAATCTGTCATTCATGGTTAAAGCGAGATATGTCTCAACTTTCTATCATTATCATTACAATTCTTTATTTATGTTTTTTATAACTTTTATTTACTTGTACTATGTATTTCATTTTCTATTGATTCATTCTGTCTTTTAGGGTTAGGGTTGATTGCATTTTCTGTGTCTGTTTAAAAAGAAAAGACAAAAAAAAAAGATAAAAAATTAAAAAGCATCAGAAAAAAACAAAACAATAGATATTAGCAGAGTCAGAAGCTCCTGACATGTGTTTTACTGTACAAGATTAAAGTCACACAGTGGACCAACAACTTTTTATATGTACAGGTTTTAAAATGAAGGCTTCTTTAGACTGTATGATAACAGTTTGTGTCACATTGTGTAGTGAGACATAGTGACTCATAGTGTTATTAGCGTTATGATAGAAATAAGTCATAGCTCCAGCAATACCAACGTGTTTTGGCTTGTGGCTTTCATTAGCTTCAGATTCAAGGCTGAAAGCGAGCCAAAATGCATTCTTCAGACCTTCAGCCAGAAACCTCCACCCTGTTTCTATGAGCGGAGATGTGTCTTCACATCTAATTTTGAAAATGTTCTGTTACAAACTTCTTTCTTGCTTTGCCTAAATCTTTTTGGTTTGTAGGCTGTTTTTGGTCACCAACATTTAAAAATCATTGGTGAGTAGACGGGTCTCATGGCCACCATTTTGTGTTGACGACCCAAAAGTTTCACGAGGTTTCTCCTTGATTGATTATCGTCCATTTTTGTCTCAGATAGCCCAAAGTCGCACATTGTAAAGGAGTCTTGGTGTTATGTTGTACAGGTTTGACCAACTAAACTTCTCGCTGTGGTTATGTTCAACCTTTTCATTTTTTGAAATAGCTCTTCATAAATGTAAGAATGCAGCAGATCAATAGATTGTAAGGATTAGTCATTCACTGTTTAATGTTGTTAATAGTATGTGGATGTGGTTTTCTACTTTTTATTATTTTGACAGTCATGAAATGTTCAGTAAGCTTCGCCTCATAAACGATAACTTAGTTTGACAACAATGGGAAATAAAAATCCTCTAGTATCACATAGTACAGCTGCTATTTGGGACATCTGCTGTGTAAAACCTCTCTGCACTATATTACTATGTTACATGAGTAATGTATCCTCTATATATATTCAGCTCAGTAGCAATTATTGCAACCCCGGGTACCTTGCTATAAAACCACTCTAACTAACTTAGACTCTCAACCAGAAGTCTTTTTTTAAGGATTATGCTTTTAAAGGAGCGGCTGTGGCTGAGGAGGGAGAGCGGTCGTCCACCAATTGGAAGATTGGCGGTTTGATTCCCGGTTCCTCTAGTCCACATGTCGATGTGTCCTTGGGCAAGATGCTTAACCCCAAATTGCTCCCGTTGCTGTGCCAACGGTGTATGAATGTGTGTGAATGGGTGAATAAGACATGTAGCGCTTTTCTGGTCTTTTGACCACTCTGTATGTATGTATAAGCTGTCCAGTATAAGTAAATTGTGTTGTTATATTAAAGTAATGATCATTAAAAGCGGTTTTACAACTCAGTTTATACCTCAATGAAAAGACCAGTTCCCAGATATTATCAGCTTGAATGGGAATATTTCTACTGTATTTCATGTATTTTGTTTAAATTGTGTGCATATATGTGTGCTTTTGCTAGCGATTAAAGGTTTGTAATCAACTTTATACACAACTGTGTTAAACTTGGGTAGAAATTTAATTTTCTGCACTTCATTCACCTTTTAAGTTCATGTTTACACTTCATAGACGCCTGTAGGAACCGGGTCACTTTAATCGTGTTGAGCAGCTGGTTTACTTCATGACTCATATTAGATACTCAAGAGTAAAGTGTTTTTCATTCATACATGGTCTTGATTTAACATATCTTCATGTTGTTTTCAGTGTTAATGAGTGCACCTATAAAGTCATGTTTAAATGAAAGTGTATTCTGATTGTTAGACAGGGAGATGATGCATTTACCTCACAAAGCCCAAATATGACTTTATCTTACTAACCCCAACCCATTAACAATTTTCAGTCGTATTTGTCTCCAAACTGAAATAAATCACAGTTTGAGAGTTGTCAAAATGAACTACATGTGGAATAGTAGCTTTAGACTTGTTCAGTTCGATACCTCCAAAGATAAATGGGATAAAAAATCTCACTCTGTTCAGCGGGGAAAAATGCGATGCAACACTTTATAGAATGAGCTGCCTTACTTACAAACCCATTTATATTTATTAACTTTTACTAACATACTTAACATTCAGTAAAGTATGTTAGTGAAGTCCCGACAGTTGAGCACGACATCTCCCACTTCACAGACTGAGGTATAAATCAGTAAAGAGAAACTGATTGTCACACCGTAGTGTCAAGTTGAGTTTTTGTCCTGTCTCAATGTTTGTTTTGTGACTTCCTGTTTTATTTTGGAATTAACTCTCCTCTCGTTTCAGGTGCCTTGCCCTTCCTCATGTGTCACCAGTCTGATTGTCTTCCCTGATTCCTGATTGTGTCCACCTGTTCCCCATTCCCATCCATGTGTGCTTATAGTCTGCGTCTCCCTTTGTCCTGTGTGAGTGTGTCTTGTCTGTCGTCCAGAGAACAAGCGTCCTTTCATAGTTAGTCATTGTTCATAGTAGTTGTTCATAGTTTAGGTTATTTGTCGTATGTTAATTCCTCGAAAGAGTGATTTTTGTTTGACTTTTTGCTATTAAGTTAATCAGAGCTCCTAAGTTTAGTTCACTTTTGTTCCCTGCTTTTCCCTCGATTGAGGCGCTTTTTGTTCATTACTTTTTGAGAATAAAGCCTTGTCAGCTTGATCCAGTGCTCTGCATCCGAGTCCTCTCCTTGAGTTCCTGCTTGATACTGATGTGGGTTTTTTTGCTCCTGAGAAGCTAATTTTCACTGGGATCAACTTTTGTACTCTCTGTATGTATAATGATTAAAACATCAATAAATAAAGTAGACTTGAACATTGTGTTTTTTGTGATTCTGTTGAGGAAAACAAGCCAATTCATGGTTTGACATGTCATTTCTTTCTTTTTATATGTTGTCTGGAGGAGATCTTTAAATAGTAAAACATTCAAGAAGTATTATAAGACACACACACAGTGTTATTACATGATCTTACTGTTAATTGAAGATTAAAGAACAAATTAATGTAGAAAATTGACCCACACACCTGATTTGTGTCTCTGGAAACAAATAAAGTAAACATAATAATCACATCATTTAATCTTTTCATGCATTGTGTTTCAATTTCTGACTTATTTTCTAGTCAAACAAATGTAATATGAGCATCTATTTTTAATTGATGCAGCTCTGGTTTTATGTACAGGAGTCTCTGCTCATGTAATTCCTTTTATTGTCCACTAGGTGTCACTAACTGTTCATCAGATGTAAACTAACTAACTAATAATCTGGAGCTGAAACCACAACGAAACTGTCTAATCTGAGAATAAACTCCACATGCTCACATTCATTTTACCTCAGAGTGGATTTCTGTCGTCCTCACTGCTGTGATTCATCCTCAGGATGTTAACATGTTCAAACGGATCATTTCTTGTGAATCCAGCTGCTTTCTTGTGAAATCCCATTAACTGATTTTTGGTGAAAACTCTCTGCAAAGAAGATTTCAGAAACATGCAGTTCAGAATAAAAACTACTGAAATTCTGAGTTTATCTCTTTAAGGTCACATAAAATAGTCCAGTCTGAGCAAATAGATGCAATCCTGGCAAACTTCTCACATTTCTGTAGGCTTAAAGCTAAGAGGTGGCTTAGCCTGGATGCACCAAAAATAATCATTTTTCCTGGATCTGTGAATCAGGAATCCTGCTCTAGCTGTTCAGTTCAATTTTTATTTTAATGGTGTCAATTTGGGTGTTTTTTTATCCTCTGAGAGACCAAAATGTTGCTGGTAATGCTCCAAAGAGATTAGAGTACTGTCATAGTCATTGATTTTGTCCTAGTCTAGTTTTATTGGGATGAAACTGCTGCATTTCTTATACAACCTTTTAATAGCACAACACTTTTTTTTCAGACATTAAAAAAGGCAACACGTGGCGGAGTTTAGCTCAGTGGGAGGAGCGCCCGCCACATATGTTGAGGCTGTTGTCCTCGCTGCAGGCGACCCCGGTTCGAATCCCGCACCGAGCGGTCCTATCCTGCGTGTCATTCCCCCTCTCTGCCTCCTGTTTCCTGTCTATCTATACTGACCTGTCCATTAAAGGCAAAAAAAAGCCCAAAAAATATACTTTAAAAAAAAAAAAAAAAGGCAACACTTTGTTTCTTAGTAAAGTTATAAGGCGCCATCTTGTGGATCTTGTAGGAACTTGCGTATTAATTTAGAAGTCACGATGCTGAGATCTGACGTCGGACAATGAAGGAGAATGTAAACATAATGAATTTGAGAACATGTCATTGAGCCAACCAGCAGATAGTCTATAATAAAATAAGATTTGATCCTGTTAGGATGAAAACTGTGGGCCGGATCGCACCCCTCGGCGGGCCGTATCTGGCCCCCGGGGCCGCATGTTTGACACGATTAGACAAATGTTACGTTAGCTTGTCCTAGTGTGTCAAGTACAGTACGGCTACAGAACCACAGATTAGACAAATGTTACGTTAGCTTGAGAGCTCGGCTAGCTGAGCAAACTGGCAGCTTTAGCTTCATATTTACTGTCCAGGTATAACATTTATCCATTTAGTCAAGTTGATTTAAAAAGCCTGGTGTGTTGTGTGGTGCTACATTTTACACTATACAGTAAAAAAAAGTAGATTTCTTTGATATTACAAGTGATTTTACAATATATTCTGAATTAACTGCATTTCTAATGAATGTTGTAATTACGAAATCGGGTTTTCTTGAGGTTTGAACCATTTTTCTTCTCCATTGTCCTGATTAAAAACTAGATTTGTTCCAGTTTTGTGAACAATTATCCAGCAGACTTAATCTTTTTATGTTTACACTCTGATAAGTCTTCACAACACTATATAAACACTAACAACACCCAACTCAGAGCGCCTTTATGAAATTATTAGAAGAAAAAAAAAACAGATTTAAATGATTGCTTGACATTGATATTGGTGAATGCTGTAAGTATCAGTTCATAAAAGCGTGTCTACCTCGTCATGTTTGGATGAATGGTTCGTTGGTTTGGCTTCACAGTGATGGGTGGGGCAGTCTGGCTGCCTCGGGCCCCAGCTGTCGCCCACTGACCCACTGAGGCAGGGTGGGGTCTCCTCATCTACAGAAAGAGAAACCCCCCGACTTCCACAAAGAGAAGAAAGAGAAGAGCGTGTAGCTGAGATCCAGAAGGAAACCTGATATCACCGTGTGAAGATGATATTTGATGGGTGCTCTTCGGTTTATTGAGCTTTTCTTCTATATTTTAAAGAGAAATAACATTAATTAAATAAACAGGAATGATATAAATAAATAAATAAATGAAACATAGCACAATTCAAACTACATCATATCATTACCTTAAACCAGGGGTGTCAAACATGCGGCCCGTGGGCCAGATACGGCCCGCCGAGGGGTGCGATCTGGCCCACTTGCCATCCTGTATTCTTTTCCTTCCTTCCATCTGTCCTCCCTACCTTCCTTTTTTCCTTTCTTTGTTCCTTCCTTCCTTCCTTCCTTCTGTCTGTCCTTCCTACCTTTCTTCCTCCTTCCTTTTGCCTGTCTTTCCTTCCTCCCTTCCTTCCCTGCATCTTTCTAATGATCCGGCCCACTTGCCATCCTGTATTCTTTTCTTTCCTTCCATCTGTCCTCCCTACCTTCCTTTTTTCCTTTCTTCATTCATTCGTTCCTTCCTTTCTTCCTTCTGTCCTTCCTTCCATCTGTCCTTCCTACCTACCTTCCTTTTTTCCTTTCTTCGTTCCTTCCTTCCATCTGTTCTCCCTACCTTCCTTTTTTCCTTTCTTCGTTCCTTCCTTCCATCTGTTCTCCCTACCTTCCTTTTTTCCTTTCTTCGTTCCTTCCTTCCTCCCTCCCTCCCTCCCTTCCTTCCATCTGTTCTCCCTACCTTCCTTTTTTCCTTTCTTCGTTCCTTCCTTCCTTCCTCCCTCCCTTCCTTCTGTCTTTCTTTTCTTTGTTCCTTCCTTCCGACTGTCTGTCTGTCCTTCCTACCTTTCTTCCTCCTTCCTTTTTTCCTTTCTTCATTCCTTCCTTCCTCCCTCCCTCACTCCCTTCCTTCTATCTGTCCTTCCTTCTTTTCTTCCTTCCGACTGTCTGTCTGTCCTTCCTACCTTTCTTCCTCCTTCCTTTTGCCTGTCTTTCCTTCCTCCTTCCTTCTTTCCCTCCATCTTTTTAATGATCCGGCCCACATGAGATCAAATTGGTCTGTATGTGACCCTCGAACGAAAATGAGTTTGACACCTCTGCCTTAAACAAACCGATCCCTTCTAGACTGGTTCCTTTATCTTAGCTTTCTTTACGCTAAGCTAACTGTGTTCTGACTCAAGCTTCATACCTTTTTATTATTTAACTGTCCACAAACATTAAACTATTGTTTTAATGTAAAACACACTGAGTTGTAATGAATTGTCTTGGCTACATATTTAAAATCCCCTTCTTCTTTTATTTCCTTGATTTTTCTAGATTATTATAAATATCAATGTTGTGTTTAATTTCACTTTATTGCTCTTAAAATTATATTAATATCAAATTCTCCCAAAAACTTCAAATAAAACAAACGTTACATAAGCTGTAAAATCCAGAAACGCCCTTTAACACCATTCAGACACGCCTACCACCGCTTCATCAAATATTAAGATCTTTAATTATTTATTACCTCGGCCATTATAGTAATTTATCATCATTTATTTATTTGGTTTTTGGTGCTTAATCTACTTGTTTGGTCCGTTTTTATACCATCAGTTAGTATCTGTAAACGCTGCTAGCAAAACATCGCAGTAGGTAAAAGTAGCAACAGAAGCAGAAGCACAAACGACTAATGTAAAAAAAAAAAACCCTAACAAAAATGGAGTTAATAATAAGAAGAACATGAGAAATAAGAAAAAATATATATCATTACTTAAAATATATTCTATAAGATTTCAAAGAAGTTGCTATTTTACCCGATAAGAAAAAATACTTTCATGATTTGTTCCTTTAACGTAGAAACTAACCTTGAAAAATGATGATCAGTTAAGGCCTGTAAATATAACGGCCTATCTATAATCTATTATCTACCTATAATCTTTATATAATTCTACATTATGGTCTGAAGATTCCTCGTATTCATTATTTCTGCTGTTTTCATTGTTTTAAAACGTATTTTTAAAACGTTGCTTCTTTCTCTCCGACCTGCTTTTAATGTTTCACTTTCTGCTGGAGCTGTTGCAACACAGGAAGGACGGAAAGAGGGTTTCCTTTAAATAAATAAAAAATCACTAAATTTGTGCTGGTAGCAAAGTGAACATCAGGCTCATAATACTAATGTACTTTAATTAAGTAAGAATTTTCATGCAGGATAATAGAGTATTTGTAAATTGTCGTTTTGGTGCTTTAACACAAGTAAAAGATCAGAGAACTTCTTTCACCACTGAAAGTATCTATAAGTACATTTACTACTTAATCACACTTTTGAAGTATTTTTAGTTTTTCCATTTTACGCCATTTCACATCTCAACTTTACTTACACAGCAGACTGAATTATTGTACATTTTGCTCTTTTCAGATGAAGAATTGTCATGAGAAACAAAATTAATACTTTATTTAGCAGAACTTGGTTGTTTTTTTCTTCTTTCTCTTCCTCATTACTCATTTTATGACCCCTCACATTTATCTCGTGGCCCTCGACTGGAAACACTGAACTACCTTTAAATAGATGACTGGAAACTGGCTCCACCTTAAACCAACATTAAATTACTAAAAATCTAGTAATGTACTTGTACATTTCTATTTTTGCTGATAATAAATTGATATGATTTTGAATGCATGGCCTGTACTGTACTTATGGAGTTTTTATTCATTATTTATGTACTTTGATTTAAGTTAACAGTTCCTCTACTGGACACAAGTATAAAATATGATTATTAGTCAGAAGTAATATATCGATATTACATTGATTTTTTTTTATTGTTTCTGCTTATTTTACTGTAAAGGACTTTGGTAGGCCATCGGCTGTTTAAATGTGCTATAGGCTATAAATAAAGATGACATTGATATTGTGAGACGAGATCTTGTTATATCATGATATGATATCAGTGTCTTTTCCCAGGTTTTAAAAGCTGCATTACAGTAAAATGATGATGTCATTTTCTGTTGTATTTTTGTCCTTTATCCACTTTGACATTATTTCCACATTACTGATGATTATATATCAAAAATGTCATTGTGTAAATATTTTGTAAAAGCACCAATATTGTCACTATATTGATATTTAGGTATTTGGTCATATATTGCTCTGCTAGTCAGAACTTTCAACATAAATATAATAATACTTTAAGGGACCAAACCTCAACTTTTAAAGACTAGTTTTCATACAGGACTTTTATTTGTACACTAATGGAGGTTTTTTTTTTCCTCCATCACTTTATTGGTATTTCTACTTCAGTAAAGATCTCAGCTCTGCATGTTTGTTGTGTTGAAGCCTGCCTGCAGCGTTCATGACAAAAAAACAAACTGAATTAGAATTTCAGAGAGTGAGAGCCAGACAAAAGGAAGAGAGAGAGAGAGACGGATAGAGAGAGCCAGACAAAGAGAGAGAGAGAGAGAGAGAGAGAGAGAGAGAGAGAGGGAGGGACGCTGTCATCACGCACAGCCGCGGAGGGGAGGGGGCTCAGCCGGTCTCTCCTGTCTCTGCAGCAGCGGCCATGCTGCTGTCCGCTGCCTGTGTGTCGGTGCATCCTGCCGGTGTATCCTGCCCCCGCTGCATCCCTGTATCCCGGGTTAGAGGACCGGCCTGCACCGAGTCGGCCCGGTCGTAGCTGCTCTGTCCGCCTGGAGCTGCAGGATTCACCGGAACCCACCGGTACAACGAACCGGGGAAAAGGAAAAAGCCTCCATAGCAACAAACCGGTTTCACGGCATTATTGGTAGGTGCCTCCCTCTTTAGTGTGTGTGTGTGTACGTACGCGCGGGTGTGTGTGTGTGTGTGAGCTTAGCAGTGTTTGGGCGGATTGATGGATGGAAGTCAATTCGTTTATCAGATGGAGAGAGAGAGAGACAAACACGGTACAGGTTTTATGATAATCTGTCTGATGCTCATATTTTGCTTTTGGCTTCAGATAAATTTGATGTTACAGTAAAATCAATAGAAATATCTCTCTATTGGGCCTCGTAGGAAATGTCATTTAACTGAAATGTAGTCACTGTATGTCACCTATAACCTCATTTGCACATTTGATTTAACTGGAATTTATGCATGTTTTGCATGTAAAAGCCATGGAAAGCAGATTTGCAAAGCAGAGAGCCCAGTCTGTCTGGCATTGTGCTCAGAATCCAACCTTATAGTGCATGCTTGTGTTCATTAACCTTAAATAACTCACTGAAAAAGCTAATTCAATATAAATCCTGCTCTCTTTCTGCACCAGAAGACATTATAATTGAGGAGCTGAATTTGTCTCCCAGTCTCTCAGGATGGGAGGTCTGCCTTGTCAGTAAACCATGTGATTGCCATCTCTTTTATTTGCAGTGATGGAGGCATGTTGAGAACGCCGGAAGACAAAAGTGTGGCTGGAACAGAAACCCCCTGAAACGAACCGGATTACCAGGACTGCAACCGAACGTGCCAGGTCTGGAGCTGGACTGCAGGGGCTTGTACCACACGTCTATGCCACAATGTACCAGGTTTAGAGCCAGATTACTGACGTTACAGCGGGGTAAGTGAGACTGCAGGAAGGTTACTGCTAGGACACGAACAAGTCATTAACTAGAGAGTAGACGTATGTTTGGATAAGCTTCACCTGAGATTAAAATGGTGTAAAATGAAGTACTTGGACAGGGTGAGGTTTGGTTTCACTAACATTCATAGTGTCCATGAAAGCAGCTTTAAGCAAAATATTCAACCCTGACCTGATCAAGCACTGAAATACCTGAAATTTAGGATTCTTCTAGTGGAGAAAGTACTGTTTTTGGTTCTGAAAGTACCACTTCAGTTGTGTGAGTAGGATTAATAGAAGTCTGAGTAGTCACCAGTCGGTTTCTCATTGTGTGTCAATAGTCACCTTCCTATTTTAGAACAACTGTGTTGTAATATTTCAACAGGGTACCACTGGAATTACAACCTGATCTACAGGCCGATCAGGAAACTACATCTGCCATCTCTTTACTGGGATTATACCAGTATTACAGTTGATAAAAGGGACTGTAACAAAGACCTAAAAGTCTTCTTACTGGCTTTTTAGTTTGGCCAACTGAACTACAAAGCATTTAAGAAGTCTGCATGATCGATATTGGGATTACAGAAGGATTAAAAAAATCTAAAGCCACATTTCAAGGACTACAACTGGATTACCAAATCTAATAAGTAATATCCTGGAAGAAGAAAAAGTACGAGCTAGTAGCTACTTAGTCAACAAGCTTACAACTCGTTTCATCAGGACTACACAGAACATTTTTAGAACTATAGTCACGTTATCTTCACTTTAACTCTGAATGAGGCAGAGAAAATAACATTCACTGTTTTTCACTGTTGGAAGATGAATCGTATGTAGTAGAGAGACTCTTTTGAACGTTACTGGACTTTTATTCATCATGTCTTTGAGTAAGACCATTGAGCTGGAGCACTTTGACGAACGCGACAAGGTTCGCCGTGGACGCTCCACCCGGACCAAGAGAGATGAGTCCACCGGCAGTGCTGGCGGCGGGGGGTCGGGCCCCAGCTCCAGGGGCAGCAGCCTGGTTCCTAGCCCTGCCCACAGCGCCAACTGCAGCTACTATCGGACCCGCACCCTGCAGGCCCTCACCTCAGAGAGAAAGGCCAAAAAGGTCAGATTCTACCGCAACGGAGACGGGTACTTCAAGGGTCTGGTGTACGCTGTGTCTAGTGACCGGTTCCGCTCGTATGACGCTCTGCTGATGGAGCTGACGCGCTCTTTGTCGGATAACCTGCATCTGCCGCAAGGGGTGCGTACGATCTACACCATAGATGGCAGCAAGAAGATCACCGGTATGGACGAACTGGTGGAAGGTAGGACTCTTTACTCGGCTTTGTTCTCAGTTGACTTAAAGGAAAAGTTTGACGTTTTGGGACATTGTGCTGTTTTACTGAAGTTCTTCTTTAGGCTGGGTGGCATGAAACAAACATTTAAATATGTATTTTGCTGGGAGATTATGTTAAACTGATGTCATTGAACTGGTCATAACACCACACTTCATTTTAGTCCAGCTTCTCTATGTTAAACTAAGCTGCCTGTTGGCTCTAGCTTCCTGTTTAGTGTACAGACATGTTCTTGGTATTGATCGTCGGTGTATTTCCCAAAATGTCAAACCTTTCCTTTAACACATCTCCAATGCAGCGTGTCCAGCGTGTCCAGTTTGTCTGCCTGCTGGTCTGACAACAGCTCCTGAAATGTGTGTACCTGATATAATCTCGTCTCATGATCAATTCATTGTGGTTAATTAGGTTTGTTTCTAATTGGTCATTAGCATCAGAATAAAGGCAGAACCAGCCATTTTTTATTGGCTGTAATGAAGCGTGACACATTTACGATCTCTTTAGCTTCATTAACAGTTCTTTTTATGTTGCGTTACAAGTTCTTGTGTTATGTGAAAGATGCTTAAAATCTTATTAATATTATGGTAAACAGTTGAGCTCCTGGTATGGACCATTTAGTTTTCTTTCATTGAAATAATCTTCCCAACATAAAGCATCATCATATCAGTCTGAGTGAGAAGCAGAGAGTGCACCAAAAAACGTGGATCACGACGTCTCTGGTGGCTTTTCTACAAGCTGTTCTCTCAGCGGGGCGGCATAAAACAAACATTTTATAATATGCTGTAGTGGAAGAATCGTCTGTTGTAGATAAAATCCTACCACACAGCGTTTATTGTGCAAATAGATTGACCAGATTACAAGAGTCTATTGTGAACAAGGTGTAATTGTTCAGACTCCATCGATCAATCGATTGATCCGTCGTGCCTCAACTTCCTCACTGTCTCCTTCCTCTCAGCTTGTTTGTTATGCAAACACACTTGCATTATTTATTTGAGTACTTCAACAGCAGAAGAATAAGCAGATAATCAATACAGTAACATTTTAAACACTAATCAGAACCCAAAACTATCCAAACAAGATTTATTCAAGTCGCCATCAAATGAAAAAAATGATCTTTTCAGCTTATTAGCGTTGTGATGATTCAAGGCATGAAAGCCACAACACATTTTCCATCCGCCATTCAATCACACTGTCTTTCTCTCCCTTGAGCTACACTATTAAATGATCTCTTCCTGTGTGACATCCTGCCTCCAACATCCTACTACTGTATGTCATACTGGAAGAGAGCAGGATGCCGTTGTATTGAGACTAAAACCACAAGCGTTCATAGTGTTTAATTAGTGTCTGTTAAACCTTTTCAAAGTTTGGAGAACCGAACCGAACTGTCAACCTGCCGAGTCACAAGCCAACTGCACGTGCACGAATGTGACATTTAGAGCTGCAACGATAGACAAACGATTAATCCTTTTGATCATTTTTTAAGCCAACAAAAAAGCCCAAAATCCTCAATTTTTCAATATCTTCAGTTTTTGGACTGTTGATTGGACAAATCATGCTAATTGAAGGCCTCACATGGACTTTAAGAAATAGTAATTTGCATTTTTTTACTCATTATTTCAACATTTTATAGAGTAAATGATTTATTGGTTAATCTAGAAAATAAGTGGCAAAAGTATCCACAATGAAAGTAATTGTTAGTTGGAGCTTTTGGTGAAATCTTCCATATCAGAACTTTAAAATATAAATGTACATAATCTGAATAATCTAACAACAGCTCTGAAGTCCATCTGTTTGATAATTTTTCAAGCCAAAAAAATCCCAAATCCTCAAGTTTCAGTGTCTTTAAAAAACTGAATTTCTATATCTTTTTGTTTTGGACTGTTGGTCGGACAAAACAAGCTAATTGAAGGCTTCACATGGACTAGTTAGACTAGTAAGAAATAATAATTGGCATTTTTTTACTCAATATTTCAACATCATATAGATAAATGATTAATTGGTTAGTCTAGAGAATAAATGGCAAATGTATCCACAATGAAAGTAATTGTTAGTTGCAGCTTTTGGTGAAATCTTCCATATCAGAACATTAAAATATAAATATACATAAATAATATTTCTGGATAATCTAACATCAGCTCTGAAGTCCATCTACTCTTCCTCACATGAATCCATTTATCCTGAAGCAGATCAGTGGCTGAGTAACATCGCTGCCCGTCAATATTGATGTGCTACTGGTTGTAATATCCACTAATGAGCGTCGGTGCCAGGAAGCCGTTCAGCCAGAGAGACGCACTGAACGACAGCAGCATCACTCTTCAGCACTTTGGTGAATGAACTAATGATAGCTCTGAAAGTGGGAAACTCGTCATTTACGAACCCTCTCAGAGCATTCGAGCTGCACAGAGACTGAAAACATGGAGGTTTTGAAGTCGCTCGAGTGTTTCTTTGGCTCCGGTTTTAACTGTAGAGGCTTCACTGACTGACTGATGAGGCTGGATTAGTGTTATTGATTTAGCTTTGCTCAAAATCAAACTTGCATGTGTCAGAGTTGTACATCGGGTTCTGACAGCTGTGTTCATTTACTGTCACATCTAGATTTACAGCAGGGATGTCAAACATGCGGCCCGTGGGCCAGATCCGGCCCGCCAAGGGGTCCAATCCGGCCCACTTTCCTTCCTGAGTTCTTTTCCTTCCTACCTTCCTTTCATCTGTCCTTCCTACCTTCCTATTTTCCTTTTTTCGTTCGTTCCTTTCTTCCATCTGTCCTTCCTACCTTCCTTTTTTCCTTTCTTCGTTCCTTCCTTCCTTTCATCTGTCCTTCCTACCTTCCTTTTTTCCTTTCTTCGTTCCTTCCTTCCTTTCATCTGTCCTTCCTACCTTCCTATTTTCCTTTCTTCGTTCCTTCCTTCCATTCTTTCTTCCTTCTGTCCTTCCTCCCTTTCTTCCTTCTGTCCTTCCTCCCTTTCTTCCTTCTGTCCTTCCTCCCTTTCTTCCTTCTGTCCTTCCATCCATCTGTCCTTCCTCCCTTTCTTCCGTCCTTCTTTCCTTCCATCTGTCTTTCTTACATTTCTTCCCTCCTTCCTTTTGCCTGTCTTTCCTTCCTTCCCTTCTTATTTCCTTCCTTCCATCCTTCCTTCCCTCCATCTTTTTAATGATCCGGCCCACATGAGATCAAATTGGTCTGTATGTTGAATGAAAATGAGTTTGACACCTCTGGTTTACAGTGTCAAGGCCTCTTTAATGAAATGTTGGACTTTTGGGATTTTAGAGTTAAAAGGATTCACACTTTTAGGACACCTGACAACAAAAGTCGGTCATTAAGAGCCGTGTGATGATTAAAACTAGTGTGCATTGACAATATAGCACCGTCTACCTTTAACGATGGCTGGTGTGAGGCGTTCAATGTTCCCCAGTCTTAATTATGACCTCATTGTTGACCTGAGTGGTTTTTACGAGTCAGAAACTGGTATTTACCAACTTTATTGGTATGACATGAACGCAGCAGCATTACAAAAAACTAAAAAACTAGACAAACGACCAACTTAAAAGAAGTGATGCCTTTTTATACTAGATTTAAAACCTGAGTTACAGCACAGGACTCACAGGTTAAATGCAACTTTTTATTATTCGTAGCGATTATTGATTATATATTTGATTTCAACGTAGGCGTTTATTCTGTAAAATGTGAGAAAATAGTAAAAAAAAACACCTTGCAGAAGTTCCAACTGTTCATGGACTTGAATGAATATACTATAAACTTATAAATAATATTAATTTATATTCCTCTTTGTTTATCTATTAGTTTATCTTTTATCTTTCTTTCTTCTTTAGCTCATGCCTCATTAGAACTGGGATGTTTTGTATATTATTGTGATGCAAATAGTTGTAAATGAAATATTTGAATATGTAAAAAAACAAACAGTGCACAACATATACAGTAAATGATATAAAACTGATATTTAAAGGTGCATTGTGTTGAATTCTGTGGCAGAAATGGAATATAATACTCATGAGTATGTTTTAATTACTGTATAATCATTTTAGTCAGTTCACACTGCAACCTCACCACTAGATGGCACTAAATCCTACACACTGGTCCTTTAAGGAGTTGAATGCTTCTTTTTTGGCATCTTTGCTCAATAAATAACTTCCGTAATTACTGAAATTGTTGCCAATAAATGACTAATTGATAGGCCTGTATATAAAATGGTTTATTCTTAATTGGCACTCTTAACCAGTATAATAGTTTTTATTTTAATTTATCTAATAGATGAATAGATTCAGCACTAAATGTTTAAATTAGATGAAATTGTCCGTGGTGGTTTCTCATAGAGATCCAGCTATTGATAAATTAATTGATTAGTAGGTTGAGAAAATTAATCACCAACTATTTTGATAATTGATTTAATTAATTTGAATCCTTTTTAATAGGAAGAAATCCCCAAATTTTCAGATTCCAGCTTCTCAAATGTGAATATTTTCAGTTTTCTTCTGTGACGATAAACTTAAATATTTTGGTTTTGGTCTGTTGGTTGGAATAAAAAACACATTAGAGGACGTCACCTTGGGCTTTGGGCAATCAATCAAACGTTAACGGACATTTTATAAACCAAACGAGCAGCAGATCAATAGAGAGAATAACTGAACACACATGAACACAGATGCTAGTTGCAGCCCTGCAGCTTCGCTCGGCTGCTTGAGCGACACACAGAAGGTGTTTTTGTGTTTTTAGTCTGTCGGGGATTTGAATAAATACCCGCAGCCGTCCCTGTCCGGCTGGTTTGAATAGCAAAGTGAAAGTCAGCAGCGTGTGGAGGAGAGACAAGGTCACACACACACACACACACACACATACACGCACGCACACACACTCTCTCTCTCCAGGTGTGTGTGTGTGTGTGTGTGTGTGTGTGTGTGTGTAACAGGGATAAACGAGAACAGGATGTGTGTTTTTGAGGACTACAGGGAACGACAACCGCGTGAGAGAGGAGAGAAAAAACAGAGAGAGAGAGGTGTGTGTTGGAAAGATAGCGAGCTCTGCTGTGAGTGAGAGATAGAGAAAGGTAGAGAGAGAGAGAGAGAGAGAGGTAGAGAGAGAGAGAGAGAGGTAGAGAGAGAGAGGTAGAGAGAGATAGAGAGAGGTAGAGAGAGAGAGAGGTAGAGAGAGAGAGAGAGTGAGAGGTAGAGAGAGAGAGAGAGTGAGAGGTAGAGAGAGAGAGAGAGTGAGAGGTAGACAGAGAGAGAGGGAGAGAGAGGGAGGGGGAGAGAGAGAGAGAGGGGGGGGTAGAGATGGGGGAGAGAGAGAGAGAGAGAGGTGGAGAGAGAGAGAGCGGTAGAAAGAGGTAGAGAGATAGAGGTAGAGAGAGACAGAGGTAGAGAGGCATAGAGGGGGTGAGAGAGAGAGGTGAGTCATTTAGAGTAGCTGCAGGCTGGAGAGACTCTAGGATTTATCATTTTAATTAATTACAGTAAAAAACAATGTAATCTAGTATTTGTGGAGTCAATCAATCATCCATCCCTCTTACATGACACCTAAAACACAGAGTACAGGATTAAAAACAATACATCTATGTGAACAATAGAAATAATAGTAAAAAATAAAACCGGATTGATATAACTGATATTATTGGCCGATCACAGATATCAGTATCCGTGTATGTGTTGTCTTTAGGGCTGTCAAACGATTAATTTTTTTAATCGAGATTAATCGCAGAATTTCCATAGTTATTCACGATTAATCTTATTTTGAATTGCATGTTTAAAATCCTGTTATTTTCCATTTGAAGGCAGTTTTAAGCCCATAATGTAAAGCATTTCTTACCAGAGTGTCTTAACTGGGAATCAATCACGGCTCTGCTGCGACTCCCACACTCCAAAATGGTCCTTTGGTGGAGCTGAGGCTGGCTTGGCTGCACCTGGGTGTTTAGCGTGGAGGTGCTAACTCAAACTCCACGTACTCCGGTGGTAGTTAAACTCCGTTTGACACAGGTTGCATTTTACTTTTGACTTGTCAACTGAAGCGTCTGGAAGTGTTTTAAAATTAAACAAGCCGTTCAAAAGTCCAGTAGCTCTCTTACTTTCCATCAGCGCGGTAGGTTTACTGCAGGAGGCCACTTCAAAGCATAGCGCTACAGCTAGAGGAGCCGTCTACGGGGGAGTAGAAGGGACAAAAAGGCTTTCAACATTAAAATGTGAATAAAAAAAATTAACCCGTTATGGATTGTATTAATCTAATTGCGATTAACGCGTTAATGCTGACAGCCCTAGTTGTCTTATATGTGCCGATATATTTCTATACAAGTCAAATATATCAGAAATCCAGTTTATGTAGTTTTAATTGGGCTGTAAATAGTTAACGAGGTACCTTTTTGTTTTGCTGGATCATTTTTGGGGCGGTCACATGACTCCTCTCCTGTGTGACACGATGAGTTTTTCACCTCGAGTTACCAGCAGAGAGTCAACAGCTTAGAGAGAGAGACAGACTGGATCTGACATCTGCTGTCACCTTCAGTCTGTACACACACACACACACACACACACACACACACACACACACACACACACACACACACACACACACACACACACACACACACACACACACACACACACACACACACACACACACACACACACACACACAGCTTGTTTTACTACAGCCGCTGTCTCACCACATCTGACCTGAACTCAACTCTTTAAAAAAATAGATGACTCAGTAATTTACTCTCATTTTAAATAAAGATCATTTAACTACAATATTAAACATATTAAACACATCACACTGTTTTAATTTCCTTTCTTCATTATTACAGTTCACTTTAAAAAATGACTTTATGGGGACGTTAAACTTCTCTTACTGCTGATCAAATAATGAAATAATGGATCAAAGTGAGAAGTTAATCACCTTTTTGTGTTGAGTTGATTAATTTTTGATTGGAGACACATGAGTTTTAACCTTCCTTATTCTTCCACTTCCAAACCAATTTTTTTTTAGTTAAAAAAGCATAAATTATGGATTATTTGAACTAATTATTTTTCCTTCTGGGTCAATTTTGACTGGATTGGAGGTAGAGCGGTCGTCCTCCAGTCCACATGTCAATGTGTCCTTGGGCAAGACACTTAACCCCAAATTGCTCCCGTTGATGCGGCATTGGTGTATGAATGAGAATGAATGGTTAACTTCCTCCTGATGAGCAGGTTGGCACCCTGCATGGTAGCTCCTGCCATCAGTGTATGAATGTGTGTGAAAGGGTGAATGACATGTAATGTAAAGCACTTTGAGTGGTCGCAAAGACTAGAAAGGCGCTATATAAGTACAGTCCATTTACCATTTACCAAAATGTTTATGTCGCTGCCGGATGTGTAAATAAGCAACCGTTTGCAAATTCAACATATTACCTTTTTAAAAAATGAAAATGACTTGTTTCTGCTAAAAAACTCTGTAAATGCAGGTTTAGAAAGATGAAAGAGTAAATATGAAACTAAATGTGTCACACTGAGCTTAAACTGGCGTCTAATCTGCAGCCTCGCATAACTCTTCTTCTTCTTCTTCTTCCCTCTTCTTCTTCTCTGCTCAGGCGAGTGCTACGTCTGCGCCTCCAACGAACCCTACAAGAAGGTCGACTACACCAAGATCTCCGTCCCGAGCTGGAAGCCCGGCGCCAGCACCGGTCCCGGCGCTCCGACCGCGTCCCGCTCCGCCACAGCGTCCGCCGGAGTGTTGACGGCCGCCGCCGCCGCCGTTGCTGCCGTCGCCTCCAAAGAGCGTCCCGAAACGAGCCGGGAGGGCCGAGAGAGCAAAGACTACATCAAGCCGAAGCTGGTGACGGTGATCCGCAGCGGAGTGAAGCCTCGCAAGGCGGTGAGGATCCTGCTCAACAAGAAGACGGCTCACTCCTTCGACCAGGTGCTGGCCGACATCACCGAGGCCATCAAGCTGGACTCCGGAGCCGTGAAGAGGCTCTACACGCTGGACGGGAAGCAGGTGAGACCACGTTGGATTCTGCTGTCGTTGGTTGGACGTAGGGCTTCGCAAATAATCGAAAACTGATCTAAACCGACACTTAGAAACTCTAACCGACTTAATCTTGCTCTTGTCAGTTAATCGTGGTGTTAACTGTTGCCATGACAACCTTCCTGTCGTCCTCCCGGGTCAAATTGACCCCGTCTGTTTTGACTGTTCCTTCTTTCTTCCGTCTATACTTCCTCCGTCCCCCTTTCTTCCCTCCTTCTTTCCTTCCTTTCCTTCCTCTCTCCTTTTCTCCCTTCCCTCCTTCCTTTCATCTTTCCTTTCCTTTCCTCCCTTCTCTCCTTCCTTCCTCCCTCCTTTCCTTCCTTCCTCCCTCCTTCTTCCATCCTTCCTTCCTTCCATAATAACACCCTTTAATTATCTCTTTCTGTACAATCTGAGACAAACTGTCACTCTTAGTCTTCTTCTCCCTCCGAATTAGATCCGACTGATAATCTGAGGAGCTGCTGAAATGTAGGAAATCAATACATTAAGTCAATTAGCCGATAGAAAGAAAGTCATTCAGCAACTACGACCAACGGAAGAAAGAAGGAACCGCTGCTAAACATGATTCCTGCTAACATCATCAAATAAAATCCAGAAGAAGAAGAAGCTAATGAACGTTACCCCCGCTAGCCGTCCTATAAATGTTAGCCCCGCCCCCAGTCTGCTGATGTAATCGGTTCTTGCTTTAGACCAGCAAAGAGTTGGTGTTTGCTCTGGCTCCCGTTCTGAGGCTCGGGGCTGGAGCTTTGGTGGTGGAAAAGCAAAGAACCGGTGCTTAGTCAGGCTCTGGCTCCAAACCAGCACCAGCTCCAGCTCAGTGGAAAAGGGGTAATACTGGTGAAGTTGTAGATTGCAACCAACGATTTGTTTGAAACTAACAAAAATTTGTAGTTTCTGTTCAACGTTTCGTCTGATGTAGAAGAGTTGAAGACATTTTATTGAATTAAGACCAAAAAAGTGCTTATTTTATGTGTAATTATGAATATATTTACCATAGAATAATAACTGCATTATCCATGAACTGAAGTTGAATCATGGACTCAAAGTGGATTGATCCAAAATTAAATTAAATTGCAACACTTGATTAGAACATTACTGCTCATATCAGGATCAGTTGTGTATAAAATAGCATCTTTTAAGGTGGAATTCAGAGTTTAAAGTGAGCTCAGCCTCTTTTGAAGCTTAATATTTGACACTTTCGGCTAAATGTGGCGTCTGTTTAAAGTCCCGAAACTGCGACAGTCAGCTCGAGTTCCTCCCTTTGTCGTGTCGAACAGACTCTGATCCTCTCTGAAACTCTTCATGTGCGCTCCACTCGAGGATTTTGGATTTAAACGTGTCACTGGCGGCGCTATTTTTACCGCCGTCACACACACACACACACACACACACACACACACACACACACACACACACACACACACACACACACACACACACACACACACACACACACACACACACACACACACACACGCTTTGAAGTAACAGATAAGACAGTGACACAAAGCAGAGAGCCGGTCGGGGCGTCGGCGTGACTGAAGGAGGTTCGTTACAGTGAACGCAGCTCAGATTAAAACCAACATGTGTCGAGACCTCCCAACATTACACACACACACACACACACACACACACACACACACACACACACACACACACACACACACACAGAGCACAAAACACCTGCTGAGTTGCAGCTGCTGCGTTCACTGGCCTTCAGAAACGTGATGATGCCTTAAAAATAACAACAAAAGCTTCTCTTATGTAAAGATCTGAAACCTTTTTTATATTTTATTTTATTTTATTTTATTCTATTTTTTGTTTCCTCTGATGCAGATTTAAACCTGCAGAGTGAAACTTTCACACAGTGCCGATTAAACCAGATAAACCTCTCAGAGTTTTTAATCTGGTGTCAGGTTTTGACATTCCTTCGCTGGCTGGATGGATCCGTACTGAGCATGCTCAGTAGAGACTTCTGACTCTGCTGGACTTTCCAAATGTCATCAGATCAAACTCTGACTGTGAAATGAGTCTTTTGTGGTTTTGTGACACGTAAAATAATTAATTCACCATTTCACAGCCACAGAGCAGTAATGACGGAGTAGACTACAGCAGAGTGTGACGTATGTGTAATTACTCTGACTGCCAGAAGGGGGAGACAAACGACCCACACTGCAGCTTTAAATAATAACATTATGGGGATTTTCAGCCTGAGAAATTAAACCTGCAACTTACACTTATTTTAATCATAAATAAATCTGGTGATATCTTTTCTTTATTAATTAATTGATTAGTTATTTGGTTAATAAAATGCCAGAAAATTGTGATAAATGTCGGTGACTGTTTCCCAAATATAATCCATTTACTGACACATTTAAGATGCTCAGAGAAATCAGATCAGAGAAATTGTCTTCTAAAAAATGTGACTTATAATTTAATAATTGGATAATTTATATATTAATGACAATAAGCTGTTAAAGCAGCTGATGGATGATGATGATTATAAACAGAAACACAAGACTACAAACTTGTGCTTTTATTCTCTCAGACAGCTTCACTTCTTTTCCAGACAGTCTGAATGAAACAAGGTCGGAGTGTGTGTGTGTGTGGTTGTGTGTGTGCGTGCGTGTGCGTCTGTGTGTGTTCTCCCTCTGTCCTTTCAGTTTGTGCAACCACTTCAAGCAGCAGGACAGAAACCCCATCACACACACACACACACACACACACACACACACACACACACACACACACACACACACACACACACACACACACACACACACACACACACACACACACACACACACACACACACACACACACATTGACACTGCAGCGTGGTTACCATGGTAACCAGACATCCGGTAACAACCCCGTACTCCTCTCACACACACACACACACACACACACACACACACACACACACACACACACACACGCACACACGCACACGCACACGCTGTGCAGCTCCGGAGGCGGTCAGTATAGAGTAAAACGAGGGAGGAGTGAGAGGTAAAAATGAGGACAAAAGGAAGGCGGGAAGAGGAGGAGAGGATGGAGGAGGAGGAGGAGGAGAGGAGGAGGGTTAGGGGTAGGGGGAGGAGGAGGAGAGGATACAGGGTTAGAGTTAGGAGGACGAGGAGAGGAAGAGGATGGTGAGGAGGAGGAGGAGGAGGAGGAGGAGGAGAGGAGGAGGGTGAGGAGGAGGAGGGGGAGGAGGAGGAGAGGATGCAGGGTTAGAGTTAGGGGTAGGAGGAGAGGAAGAGGAGGAGGGTAGGAGGAGAGGAAGAGGAGGAGGAGAGGAGGAGGGTGAGGAGGAGGAGGAGGAGAGGAGGAGGGTTAGGAGGAGGAGAAGAGGAAGAGGAGATGCAGGGTGAGGAAGAGGGGAGGAGGAGGAGGAGGAGGAGGAGAGGATGCAGGATGCAGGAAGTTGTGACAAGTTAATGAGTGAAGCCAGCGTTTCCACGGCAACAGTACAACATTAAAATTCACTGTTCGCTTCAGTCTGTGGCTTTTAAAGGCTTTAACACATTTAAACTTTACATTAAACATTAAAAGTCATTAAGATTATATTAAAACATCATAAATAAATAAATAAATACATTTAAAAAGAATTAAATATAAAATAAAAATAAGCTAAAATAGAATAAGAGTGAATGTTAGAGAGCTAGATGCTAGATGTGAATCAGAAGCCTTTAATGTGATTATATTAAAGGCAGATTTGCAGTTTTTTTAATCGATGTTTGTGAAGATTTTTTTTTTTTTTTGGATAAGATTTTTTCCTCGAGGTTTATTTTGGAGATCTGGACCGATGTGATCCGGTCTCCTGGTCTTTGTTCGGACTCTGAATCAGCTGCAGCTGTCTGATCCAGTTTGTAGAGAGACTTAAAGACTCTGTTACTGTAGTGGAGTCTGCTGAAGATGAACTGAGATAGAAGTCTGAGTTTAAACACTTAACATCAGATATTTATATATATTTAAATTAGGAGTTTATTCACTAATTACTCTTAAACCTTATATTTAATTTCTGCCAAATCAGTCCCTTAAATCATTAAAGAAATTAACTGTACTCTTCTTTCTGGATCAATGAAGTAGAACAACATCATAACAGCTCATATTATTGTATTCTATGCATCGCTAAATTGTCACCTCAGTTTTTTATGTATTTCTTTACTCTGAAGTTTTTATGTTGCATATTTGCATTGGGTTTTTTTTTTGGGGGGGGGGGGGGGGGGGGGGGTTATTGTTTGTTTTATCCATTGTAAGGCGTCCTTGGACTTGTGAAAAGTGCTATATAAATCACACCTGTTATTATTATTAGGGCCCGAGTGCTGACCAGCGTGAAGCCCTATTGTATCTGTAAACCGACAGGCATGGGGGGGCGAGGGCCCGTTCATCGCTGCTTGCAGCTTTAATTATTATATTATTATATCTCACCTTAAAAAAGAAAATCTGTATTGTTGTATTATTTTTGTCTTTTATTTGGATTAAATTAAATCACAGTTTTAAATCTAGATGCCACTAAATCCTACATACTGCACCTTTTCTTTTCTTTCATCTTTCTTTATGTAATCTCTCCTCCCACGCCTCTTTTTTACCTGTTCATCATCCTCTCTCTCTGTACACCTCTCTCTGTACACCTCTCTCTCTCTCTCTCTCTCTCTCTCTCTCTCTCTCTCTCTCTCTCTCTCTCTCTCTCTCTCTCTCTCTCTCTGTGTGTTTTAAATCTGGGACATTTTGATGTACAATTTGTATTTAATCCTCAAGACAGCGCAGCGTGTGTGTGTCGGAGCTCGTTGAAGCGACGCCAACATCAAACAAACGTGATTAAAATATTCCCAGCTGTCGTCTGCTGAGTCACACACACACTCACACACACACACACACACACACACACACACACACAGAGAGACACACTAACACATGCCAATCCAGTGTTTCCATAAGTTTGAGTAATAAACCTGTGTGTGTGTGTGTGTGTGTGTGTGTGTGTGTGTGTGTGTGTGTGTGTAGCTGACCTGTCTGCAGGATTTCTTCGGGGACGATGACGTGTTCATGGCGTGCGGGCCGGAGAAGTTTCGTTACGCTCAGGACGACTTTGTGCTCACACATAGCACCAAAACACCCACCTTCGTTAACGGTGAGACTGACACACACAGACACACACACACACACACAGACACACACACACACAGGGATGAAAGTTGGACACAGAAATGAATAAAGAAGGTAAAAAAAGGACATGAAAACCAAAGTGAACCAAATAAAATGAGAGAGCAGTAACAGACGAGACGGCGCTCTTTTCTTCCATTTATTCCTGATGTGAATCGAGGGTCTGAAGCTAATTCGTCAATTTGAACTTTACAAATAAAACCGACTTGACTTAAAGTTGGAAATAAAACATTATTTACTGAGCTTAAAGGTTCATTACTGACATTTGAAATAAGATCTTTCTAACTTTATTAATCACAAACTATCATCTTGGACATTAAAGATGATTTTAGCAACTTCATTTCATTTTGTTGTATTCTAGTGTTATTATGGAAAACATGAGACTCAATCATAGTGTGATTTCTGATAAATATCAATATAAAGTAGTAGTTATATCTCTACCTCTCTGTCTCTCTCTCTCTCTCCAGAGTGCAGGACCAAGGTCTCTCGCCCCTCCGTCCTACAGAAGACTCCGGCCTCCAAGACTCCCAGCAGCTCCAGTTTATCCACCTCTAAGACTCCACCCAAAGCCCCGTCCAGAACAAAGTCTCCTGCTCCAGGTGGGAACTGATAACAGATAATCAATATGAGTTAGAGTTGGGTGAATTATGATTTTGGGGTGGTGCAGTCTTGTTTTATTAAATATAATCATATAATCATTAATTGTTTGTTATTTACGTTTTAGACTTCTTTCATGTAGCTAGCTCAGTCTAATTATGGCCACGTGTAGACACTACTATTACTGTTACCGTCACCATCCTCTTCCACTTATCCGCGGGGGCAGCAGCCTAAGCAGGGAAGTCCAGACTTCCCTCTCCCCAGCCACTTCGTCCAGCTCTTCCAGGGGGATCCCGAGGCGTTCCCAGGCCAGCCGAGAGACATAGTCTCTCCAGTGTGTCCTGGGTCTTCCCCGGGGTCTCCTACCGGTGGGACGTGCCCTGAACACCTCACCAGGGAGGCGTCCGGGAGGCATCCTGACTAGATGCCCGAGCCTCCTCATCTGGCTCCTCTCGACGTGTAGACATTGAAGGACCAAATGGCTTCAGGATCGAGTTGTTTTTGGTCTGTGTGGATCAGTTTGGGCCTGAAAACAGAAACCCAGAGCTGGTCCAAATCCAGCCGGTGTCATTATGACCCACGATGAAGTTAAACCTGCTGTCTGATAAACTGATTGGAGAGTAGATGGAGAGTAGATGAACGTAGATAAAACTCTACGGACAGATACACACACACGTTACTTTTTACCTGAGTAATGTGACGAATCAAAAGGCTTCTTTCTGTCTTTCTTGTCTGCAGCCAATGAGCCGTTGGTATCACAGTCAGGTGGGAAGTCGTCCAGGTCGAGCCCCTCCCCCACCAGCCCCGGCACACGACGGAGCCTCAAGGTTCGACTCAGTTATTGATTCATGTTGTTCAGTTATAGATCATTCATGTTAGCAACTGTTCAAATGTCCAAGTACTGTTTTTATATTCCTCAACTAAACAATATATCATTTATTTTCTGCTATGTTTTAATCATCATCGTCGTCTTCATCAGTATTGAGTACAGATATATAGTGATTGATTATTGAGTACTTTATTGATTCTATAAGCAGATTTCGGTGTTATATTGTTGCAGCTGAGTCAGTAGCTTAAATAGATTTAAATCAAAGCTGAGAATAGAAACTAAATGTTGGACCATTTTCTTTAATGCTAATAGTAAAAATACACGTTACCATGACAGTTTAATGTCTCTCTGTTGACCTCTGTTGTCACTTTGTCTTTGTCTCCAGATTTCTCCTCATCGTTCTTCCTCCACGGACGTTAACGGAGAGGCAAAGCAGACCGATGACACCACCGCTGAAGGTTTGTGTTCGCTCAGTCTGAAATGCAAAGATCAGGACATTCCCTTTTCTGTCGAGATTTGGGTCCAGTTTAAGAATCTCTCATCCCGAGCAAAGACTGAAAGAAAATTGAGCTTTATAGAAAAGTGTTGAGCAACATCTTCATGACACTGAAGCTCAAACTGTTCGACAGCTAGTTGGAAGATCTGAGACTTTGGAGGTTTTTTCTGGTTGAATATTAAAGTGAATCTCAGGAAAAGACAGAAAAATCAAACTTTCTCTGTCGCTTTATGAGCCAGTGTCCGTGAAATCTACGACAGCTTCTGAGATTATCAAGAGTTGATATGTTTGTTTATTTTGGACACGTAACAAAAGAAATGAAGACTAAAAGGAAACAAGGATGAATATTACATGTTTCACTTCTTTATAACTCAATTAACTCAATATTTATCATAAATACAACTCATAAACATCCACTTCAATGCTGTTATTGGACAATTACCTCAACGTTACCTTCTTGCATTGATTTATATTTTGACTTTTGTTGAGCCAACGCCAACTAAACACTGACAACCTACGGAGCAGAAAAGCCTCAAAGTGCAATAAAATGATGGCAGATGTTTGAGTTTCTGAGAGTAAAAGACTAAAAATTTCTTCTTCTTCTTCTTCTTCTTCTTCTTCTTCCCTCCACAGTGAACGGAAATCGGTCTGTTTCTTCGTCCATGATCAATGACAAGTACAAAGTCGGCAAAGTAATTGGAGATGGAAACTTCGCCGTGGTGAAGGAGTGCGTGGAGAGGTAGAGAAACCGAAACCGAAACTGATCATTTAAATGATGATAATAAGGAGAAAACTTCAAATCCCATGATGCTCCTCTCTCCATTGAGGAAATCTTTAAACAGGAAGTTCACCATGAAATCAGATCTGTTGAGTCTCTTAATTTATATCAATTAAATAAATGCTATTTCCAGCTTCTCCAATGTGATGATTAGCATCTTTTCTCTCTTTTACAGTAATGATTGGAGACTTTTTGTAGGTAGTTATTATTTTATTTATTTATTTTTGTTTTAAGTGAACATGAAGACACGTATTTTTAGATTTCCTCATTCTGTATACACGTTTTCTCTGTTTTGATATTAAACAGTTTTTGGACTGCTGGTCACCTGGTCGATTAATTGACTTAGAGAAAATTAACTTGCTTCGATAATTTAATATTTTTTAAGCAAAAATGCCAAACGTGCAGGTTTGAGTCTCTTGATGTGATGTGACACTCAGATGTGATGATTTAACGCTTAACTCAAATATGTTGATAAACTGTGGGTCAAACAAAATGACTCTGTGACGTTATAATGAGCATTTTTCACTATTATCGGACGTTTTTTTAAACCAAACAACTTAATCGATAATATAAATAATCTTTGGTGCAGCAGTGATGATTAATGTTCATGTTTCTGTTGTGGTTTGATTGACAGGTCGACGGGACAAGAGTACGCTCTGAAGATCATTGACAAAGCTCGCTGCTGTGGGAAGGTAACGCCGATTCATAGCTAGAGGATCCATACTGGCATCTTATATTATTACAAGAACAACTAAAATACAGATCAGAATAAAAGGTGTAGTCGACATTTAAACACACAAAACAGAGAAATCTAACCAATAGTCGACTGTGCAGAGAGTTTAATACACACATCAGAGTGGTTTCTCCCAATTATACCATGAAATTAAGCCAAGCCGTCAAGAGTGAATATTCAATGCATTTTATATATGATTCAACACGTTACAGCAATATTAGCTCACGTGGCTAATGCTAGCTCCATGATAAGTTACCTGAATGTCCAACAGATATCATTTGAAAGCTGTTGAGAGTTTTTGAGGCTTTCTCCATCTTTCAAATGCTGCATTGGTGTTACTGTATTCATGTCACATCGGTAATTACAAGTTCCCATCTTGTAGATAACGCTTATGTTAACATCTGAGTCGTAATTATATTGGGCAAACTTGTGCGATGTGGGTATTTAATAATTCAAAGATGGCAAATATGGATTCCACACATCAGAGAAAGAATCTTGCTCAATGTAATTAAACCCATCTTGATGATTTGAATGCTCACAAGTTGTTACCATGGTAATCTTTCCCCTGTCTACCATTCATACTGTATATCAGAGCTCTCTGTGTGTAGTTCAGGAGGGCTGGGAGATCGGAGCATTTCCAGGAATTGCTAAACACTGAATTGTCTGAACAGCTGCAGTCTATGTAGAATATAAAACCAGGCTTGATTTCCAATAACAGTGTATTTGACTTGATGAGGATGATGTCTGTGTTTCAGCATAATGAGAGTCACTGTATGTATGTGTGTGTGAACAGGAGCACCTGATAGAGAACGAGGTGGCGGTGTTGCGGAGGGTTCGACACCCGAGCATCATTGAGTTAATCGAGGTGGATGAAACGCCCTCTCAGCTGTTTCTGGTCATGGAGCTCGTCAAGGTGCTTCGTCCTCTTCTTCTTTCTACACCTTTCCGTCTTCTCCACTGAAAACATAGAAAAACATTTGAAGCACGTGAATAACAATTGTCTTTCTCTCTCTCTGCCTCCTTCAGGGTGGCGATCTGTTCGACGCCATCACCTCCTCCACAAAGTACAGCGAGCGCGACGCCAGCGCCATGGTGTTCAACCTGGCCGGAGCCATCAAATACCTGCACAGGATGAACATCGTCCACCGAGACATCAAACCAGAGAACCTGCTGGTACGCATGCACACACAATTCACACCATGATCACTTACGGGGACATTACATAGACTTACTTACTAACATTAACTTTAACCACTGACCCAAAAAACACCAATTGGGGACCCCAATCAAATAAATATCCCCAATTAACTGGTCTTTAATCTGGAATATGACAAACCACACACATGCACATTAGTTCACTGAACCTACATAACCAGCCAATACAGTACGAGAGGAATATTA
This sequence comes from Scomber japonicus, assembly GCF_027409825.1. Taxonomy (NCBI): domain Eukaryota; kingdom Metazoa; phylum Chordata; class Actinopteri; order Scombriformes; family Scombridae; genus Scomber; species Scomber japonicus. The sequence goes on along the minus strand of NC_070599.1, from coordinate 23,941,716 downwards.
ACATAAAAGCAATCAGTTAGTTTTACTTTTGCAATTTCCTGTATTTGAAGTGTTTGTCTCTGTCTATTGCAGGTATGCGAGTATCCAGATGGCACAAAGTCTTTGAAGCTGGGTGACTTTGGTTTGGCGACGGTGGTCGAAGGACCGCTGTACACTGTGTGCGGCACACCAACTTACGTTGCACCAGAGATCATTGCTGAGACCGGGTGAGACAGACAAAGAGTTGAAAAGCAGTTTCTGGGTATTAAGTTGGTGAAAAAGAGGTTAATAGACTTTTATATTAACCTGATCTGTGTGTGCAGGTATGGTCTGAAGGTGGATATTTGGGCGGCAGGAGTCATCAACTACATCCTGCTGTGTGGATTCCCTCCATTCAGAAGGTCAGTGAATGATTTCTAATAATAAATAATGCAGAGTTGACGAGAATCATTCATTTCTTTTTGTTTAATTTCTTATATTTACAATTTTTATCTTATAAATACAGTACCTGGTTCTTATTGTTATAAAACTTAATGAATTGCATTTCTCATCTCGTTTTCCTCAGTGAGAATAACGTCCAGGAGGAGCTGTTTGATCAGATCCTCCGAGGGAAGCTGGAGTTTCCATCTCCAGACTGGGACAGCATCAGTCTGCCTGCCAAGGTCAGTTTGATGCACAATCTTAAGTCGTAAAATTATCTGCATTTTTGTTCAAAGTCTCCCAGTACTTCTATTAGAACATGATATTAGACATTTTACTGCAGGCTGCTAACAGTCACATGTTCTGCAGATGCTGATCAGTCAGATGCTGCAGGTGAACGTAGACGCTCGTTTTACTGCCGAGGAGGTCCTGTCACACCCTTGGGTGACGGTGAGAACACAGGCACACACACAAACACTATATATACAGTACATTCAGGTCAAATATTGTATTTCTTACCTTAATTTGGAAGCATTCATTTAAAACACCGAACTGTTTGCCTCTTTCTAAAAGTCTAATGTTACATAGAACGTGGAAACTTTCACATTCTGGTTTTAAAATTCAGTTCATTTGCATCAGTTTCATCCTATGTTACCTTTTAATAATGAAAAACCTTGTTATTGATATGTGTTTCTGCAGGATGAGGCTCCTGCTGACACCAACACTGTGAGCAGCACTGAAGAGCAGACCAGCGGAGAAACACTGGAACCAGAGCAGGAATCCCCAATTCTGGAAACCAAACAAATTCCTTCCCCTCTGGTCTAGAATATGTCCCCCTTTCATCTACTGTAAACCAAACAAGTTCCCTCATTTCTGGTCTAGAACATGTCCCCTTTCATCTACAAGAAACCAAATAAGTTCCCTCACCTCTGGTCTAGAATACGTCCCTGTTCATCTATTGGAAACCAAACAAGTTCACTTAAATCCAGTCTACAATCCCCCTTTCGATCTATGGGACATCTATCAAGTTCCCACATCTCCAGTCTGGAATTTGTCTCATTTAATCAACTGAATAAAGATCTTAAACACATCCTATACCTTGGACTGTAAAGTGGAAACCAAGCACACTCTCTAGAAATAGTCCTCTTTCATCTATTGGAAACCCATCTCTAGTCTAAAACTCCTCCCATTTTACAAAGTACAAGTTTCTTCTATTGGCAACAAAATCTGTCACTTCACTACTGTTCCAGAAGAGATCCCCATTCCTCTACTGGATACCGAACAAGTTTTCTCACCTCTGGTCTAGAGTGCAACTATCTAGACCTTTTCTTCTCCTGGAAGTTACCTCAAATGTGACCAACAGCACACACCTTTTCATCTACTGGTAACCAAACAAGTTTAGACACCTCTAGTCTATAACTTGTTCCCGTTTTTTTCTACAAAAAACTAGATGATTTCCCTCAAATATGGTCTTAACCCGGTCCTGTTTCATCCACTGGGAGCCAAACAAGTTCCCTCGCCTCTGGTCTAGAACTTGTCCTGTTTTATCAACTGGATAGAGAACAAGTTCCCTCAACTGTGGTCTGGAATTCATTTCTGTTTCTTCAATTGGAAACTAAGTGAGTTACCTCCCATCTGTCCCAGAAGACGTCCAGTTTCATCTACTGGATAATGAACAAGTTAGATCACCACTGGTCTAGAACCCATTCCAGTTTTTCTCCTAGACACGAAACACTAATGTTCAATGTCAATCCTTTTTGCTGTACTGAAACACAGTTCCCTTAGCTCTGGTCTAGAATACCTTCAAGTTCACCTACTGGAAGCAAAACAAGCTCCCTAAAACCTTGCCTAGAACCTTTCCCCGTTCATCTGTTAGACACTGAACAACGTCCCTCACTGGTTGATCCAGAAGTGTTCAGTTTCATCTACTGGAAACTCAACAAGTTGTAAGTGCTGGACCAGAACTGTCCAGTTGCTTCTACTTGACAACAAACCAGATCCCACTACTGGTTTATAGTATGTCTTGTTTCATCTACTGGGAATACTTTCTGGTCTAGAGCACATCCACTGGAATACAAACTGGTTCCCTAATCATATTTTTCTATTTTATGTTCTGGAAACTCCCCTCTGGTCTTGGACATCTGGCATTAAATCTACTGAAAACTACAAAGTGTTTCCACTGCTGCTGTAATATAGGAAAGTATTTACATCCTCTTTAATAAGCTCCACTGAATACACTTTGTTTTGGCTAGACAGTAATGAAGTCGCCTCACTGCTGCTTGAAGGAGATCTACCATATCGGCACTGGGACACCATGAAGGTGCTAATGGACCAATCTGTTTCGTCTCCCAGTGTCTCGTGGGCCTGGACCATTTTGTGGAAGTGGCCCTTACCTCTGGTCTGAATGACATCATTTCAACTTTGAGGCTCTAACAAAAGGCCTCAAACAACTTTCGTTAAGGACATAAACAACTGATTCATTTGTGAACATTCCCTCTGGTACAGGGATTATTTTCTCTGTCGACCCTGCCGCCTGGCGACCAGGATGTCTTCCATTTATTCTGGGAAATGTCCCATTTCTCCTGCCTTTAACCTCCGGCTCTCTTTCTGCTGGCCTGAAGGATGATTTCCCATCTCCGTCTTGGCGCCCACCAATCTGTGGAGATATAGTACTGTGCCTGATTACGCTGCTGATGAATTCCTCTTAATAGCCTAAATCTTAGCCCTTTCATTTATTGTCTCAACACATAAGGCTCATTGTTTTTGGTTTTTACAGATTTTTTGCTGAGATACACCTCGGTTTTTGACAAGAAGCAAATCAGCTTAATAGAATAGATTGGGAGCAGTGGGGAAACTGGCTCTGTCTTCTACCAGCACCTCCAAAAGCTCAATAATTATCCACTTTTTAAAAACTTGTTCACAAACAGAATTGTAGAAGTATCAATTTGGGATTTAAGAAGGAGATCGATTGTGTAACTATTTTGTGAAACATTTTATCCATCTGCCAAACACTTCTGTGCTGCATCTTTGCTGACTGTGGGAAGTCACTGTTACTGGCTGTTGTTCGCAAAGAAATTGTTACAGCACCTAATTCTCCAGACAAAACTTCTGTAAATAGTTAGATAATAGCAGAGTGATATAAAATCCAGGATGTTTTTGAAAAATAAATACTCAAAACAAAGAGCCTTATCTACACAGTCTTTCACTTCTATCATCAAACAAACTCCTTCATTTATCCCCCAGGCTTCGTACTGTATCTCAAATTAACTGAGAGACGACTTCCAAACCTCATCTTAGCTAATTTCTAGGACAAGTTTAACAACCTTCCCAGGTTTCTACCTGCAGTATGACTGAGCTAAAGGGCACGTTCCAGTCCAAGACCACAGCTCCCTGCCTTTCCTCCTGTCTGCAGTTTTATGGAGGATGAAATATGTTGTAAATAGTGTAAATAACTCTGTCTGTTGATGTCTGTCTGTGTGAGTCAGTTGTGAAGTAGGAATACAGTAGCAGTTTGAAATAAAAAAAAATACTACAATGAAAAGAAGTAATCTTATCACAGACATGTGTCAGCACCCCCCAAAAAACCTTGGTTTCCCCAAAGAGTGCAACATTTCTTCAATTAAAAAAAGATTTTTCCAAGTTCATATGAAAACATTTTCACATTTTAAAATGTATTTTCACGAGTCAGTTAAAAAAAAGAGATGAAAAACAGAAGAGAAAAAACAGATTCAAGGTTTCTGACGGGTGTTGACAAACTGTAATGAAAGAGTTCTTACCTTCAAGTTGAGTTCAGATGCTTCCTGATAGATCTGGTAGCAAATGTTGCATAACGACAAAGAAAGGACTGGACAATGGCGGATCTCTTTCCTTATGTGGTCACATGTCTGTAAGATATGACATAGTGGGTCGTCCACCAATAATATCACTCCATCCACACATCCATCATGTTGTCTGTTGATGTTACTGGTTATTAGAATCACTGAGAATGAAAGAAAAGTGTGTCTGTGTGTAAATAAGTGTGTGCGTGTGAGTAATTCCCACAATGAAATTTAACTTAAGATTGTGGCAATGGGGGGAACTATGAGATACAGTGTGTGTGTGTGTGTGTGTATGTGTGTGTGTGTGCGCATAAAGGGAAAGGGTCTTTTTTTTTAAACTTGAAAAGAAGTGTCAGTTGTCGTCTGGATAAATGTGTTGACCTGATGCAGTGTTATGACCTTTGAACTAAGCACGACCTTTCCATGGCCTTGACCTTTTGGTTGGAGCCACTGATTAAGAGTTTGGCGGTGATGTGCTGTGGAGGCCATGATGCAGACTTGGAGCATTGGACTAAAATGCTTTTTGTCACTTGCTAAAAAAACAACCAGAATATTCAGCATCACAGATTTAATGACGGTTGTCTCGGTTGAGTTTACATAATTATCTCATATTGCAGCATCGTGTACAGACTTGGGTTTTAAAAATCAAACAGATGCTCGATTCTTATTTGTTTCAGCAGTGCAGATTCTACTACATTGGCGATACCAAGCTAAATATTCTTTATCTGATCAAACTTAAGAATTAACAAGAGGATTTAAATCAGTTTTTCTTACAGATTTTGTCACAGAAACATTCTGCAAACGCTCCAGTTGGTCCCAAAACCCAACTGGTAAATTTGTAACAAAGAAGACAACATGGCCACCAGTGAAAACGGCAACAGCAGTCCAACTCTTTAATCAGTGGCGTTGACCTTTGACCTTCTATGCCTGCTATGAACCCAGTAGTCTTAATTCTTTTCTCTTTGCTTTATACCAAACCAAAAGGAGCCTTCTGTTGATGATGTGCAGCCACACAGGGGTCAACGAGCAGCTGAAATCTTCTCAGTTCACGTCACTTTTGTGTTAATGTGTTACGCTATATGTCAGTGCTTTTTCTCTCCAGCTGATGCACAGTTTAGTGCAAACAGGAAGCTAATGAGCCAGAAGTGGAGGAGGAGAGTAAAAATGGTTTTACCCCATTTAGTAACAGTTTTCAAAATCCTTTAAGGTTTTAGATTGGTTTCCTTCCTTCCTTCCAGGCAAATACATGTTACACTTTAGTTTAATATGCAATGGAAATCAACTTGCAGACAATTATAATTTTGTTCAGTTAATCACAAAAATCACTGAGTATTTTTAGTCAAAGTTACATTATCATTACGGCATACAGTTGTGATCAGGAACCTGTTTGATATTTTGTGGTACTAAAAACTGTTGCAGATGTCAAAGGTTCCTTTTAATCAATTTATGCACTCAAGTCATAATTTGGTGAGCAAGACAATTACTTAAAGGTGCATAAGATTAATCTTTGTCTCTACATCCTGTGTGGATCACAGCTGAACATTGTGAAACATCAAGTTTTCACTAGCAATGAAAAACTATTGTTTTACTGATCTGGAATCCCAAGAACTATCAAAGTTTATGTGTTAAAGGTCTACCGGAAAATACAGTCATTGAGTTTTGACAGCTTTCACATGATGAAACAAATAAACATTTTTAATTCCCTCAAACTGTGTTAACACAAAATCAGCTCTACAGTAACTCACAGGTGAGCAGAGTTCACCAACGCTGCTCCTGTATCTCCCCACTCTAACACACCTGATTCTAACAATTAACTCCTTATCAAGCAGCTGAAGCTTGTCACAGGCTTGATAAGTTAATTATTAGATTCAGGTGTGTTAGAGTGGGGAAATACCTGAAACATGCAAGGCTCCAGGAGCAGGGTTGGTGACCGCTGTTGTAGATAATCTTATGTCGAAGTAACTGATCTGATTTCAGAGTAGTTTGACTCTTGGTGGCTGTGGTTACTTGGCCCTTTGTGTGTGTTTTTAGCCAATGCAGTGTGTGTCTGTGTGTATATGTGTGTGATCATTCCACATCATGCATCATTTTAGACAGGAACAGATTTTTTTTTATTAAGTGCTGTAGACAAATTTAAGATATTGAAACAAACTGGACTGGTTTTCCTAAAAGGAGTCTTTGGGTTTGAGTTCAATCAGCTGAAACGTGATTCGTGTTGAATCATTTTATAATGGGTTTAATAACATGATCTTCTCAGTATAAAGGTTCTTAAATGTATTATTTTGAACACAATCCAATTTTTGGAAGGACAACATTAATGTTTAATTTGAACTCCTGAACATTGAACCTGCTATAGTTATAAAATATTTTATAATTGCAGCATAGAAGTGTCATTTCTTTACAGCTCTTTAACCTCAATAATGATTAGCTCTGTACTTCAATATTTCAAGAATATTAAGAATCTAAATAACCGTTAATAAGCTGTTTAATATTTGAGTGTTTCTCTCTGTGAGATGCTTTTAGGAAAACTAGTCCTGGGTTAAAGTGGAAGGAGAAGTGAGAAGAACAGTGTTTTGAAGACATGTTGTAGACATGTTTTAATGCTAACAATGATCTGTAATGTGATGTGTGTTGATATGAAACATGTATGTTTGTTGGGATCAGGGTGCGGGCATTTGGCGATAACAAAAACCCTGATTTGTATTGAGAAAAGATGCATTCAACTGTGAAAATAAAACTAAGGCAGTGGCATCACGTCAACCTGCTGTGTCTGACTTATTGTATTTAAACAGCTGTTGGGACTAAGATAACATTTCAGCCTTTTCCTTCAAAAATGTCAGTGATACAACATTTACTCAAACACTAAAGGCCACACTGAAAATGTATACGTCCCTTTTAAACGATGTTACCGTCACTGCTCACATACTTCCATGCGTCCTTTACGTTGGCATGGATGTTAACCAATACATCCACCAGGGGGCAGTGCAGAGTCAAAGGTTTATGAAACAACAACAAACTCAAAAACAAACATGGCGACTGTGGAGGAGATAGTGATAATGTTCCTCTTGCATTATGTAATGTAATGTAATGTAATGTAATGAAGTTTATTTATACAGCCCTTTATAACAGTCCTTGCGGTGTACCAAAGTGCTTTACAGTAGGTAATAAATAAATAAAGAGAAAAGTAAAAACAATTAAAAACAATAAAATAACAGTGAAAGCAATAAAATACAACAAAATCGAATAAGATAGAATAAGATAAAATAAAATAAAATAAGATAAAATAAAATAAAATAAAAGTGTCATCCTACTAGGTGTTAAAAGCCATCCTAAAAAAGTGCGTTTTTAGCCTGAACTTGAAGAGGCCCAGGTCAGTAATAGTACGCATCTTGACGGGGAGCTTATTCCAGAGCCTGGGGGCAGCGACAGAAAAGGCTCGGTCACCCCAATGCTTATACTTTGACCTGGGCAGTTCCAGCAAGAGTTGATTTGTTGACCTCAGAGCTCTACCAGGATTACGAACAGTTAAAAGCTCAGAAAGCATTAAAGACAAAAACGATATGTTTAAAGTTTCTAACCAACTCACACAACCTTTCCTCAAAAAGTTCGAGTAGTTCCTCCATCATTATTTCTTCTTCGTGTCTGACTAGAGCTACGTATCGGGTAGTGACAGCAATACAAAACTGAGGACGGTTCGTTCAGTGCATCAGTAAAATTGAGTGCTTTAGCAGTAAATAATTCAGTGAAATCTAATCAACTTTAAAAAAGAGGATCTCTGTGGTAAGGTATGACACCAAAGTAAAAACTCCCGAATTAAATCATATTATGTTTAATATCATCTTACATTCTTTCCTTTCCTCCTTTCTACCTTCAATCTGTAATTCTTTCTTTCCACCTTCAGCTGATCTTTAAGCATGATAAACATATAAATTGTAGATTTCTTGACTCAACTTCACTGAGTACACTACATTGCAAAAAGTGTGACACCCCTTTTGCCTTCTACCATCCTCCCTGTTGTCCAAAACTACATATTAAAGTTTTATTATGGGACAGAGAGCACTGCCAATCAAATTGACTGAAAATGAATGAGGGCCATAAATGCTACCAAGGTTCAAACCACTCCTTTTACCATTATAAATATGGGTTTATTTACTGGTTCCCCATATCACAGATCAACAAGTTTAGAAATGGATGTAACCAACATGCTGTGAAGTACAAGAACCGACATGCCACTTTAAAGCAGATCAGTGTGGAAAAAGGAGCAGAGGTTGCTGTGTGTGACGCTTTTGCTACGCAGAGCTTCTTCGCTATCTGGAAAGTGAAGCTGTTGAAACATTAACCGTCATTGAGAGGTGAAATGGCGCAGCAAGGAAATCAAGCACACAAGGTGAAATTCTGTTGTTCGATGTGTTTGGATCTACTGAAGGATCCGGTGACTATTCCCTGTGGACACAACTACTGCATGAACTGTATTAAAACTTTCTGGGATGGAGAAGATAAGAAGAAAATCTACAGCTGTCCACAGTGCCAAAAGACTTTCAAATCAAGGCCTGAACTTGTGAAAAACACCATGTTAGCAGAGTTAGTGGAGGAGCTGAAGAAGACCGGACTGGGAGCTGCTCCTGCTGATCACTGCTATGCCGGACCTAAAGATGTGGCCTGTGATTTCTGCACTGGGACAAAGCTGAAAGCCATCAAATCCTGTCTGGTGTGTCTGGCCTCTTACTGTGAGCAACACCTTCAGCCTCACTATGATTCTCCTGCTTTTCAAAAACATAACCTGGTCGACGCTTCTGCTAAACTTCAGGACACCATCTGCTCTCTTCACGATGAGGTGATGAAGATTTTCTGCCGCACTGATCAACAGTGTATCTGTTTTCTCTGCTCCATGGCCGAACATAAAGGCCATGACACAGTCTCAGTTGCAGCAGAAAGGACTGAGAAGCAGAAGGAGCTCAGAGCGAGTCAGCAAAATATCCAACAGAGAATCCAGGACAGAGAGAAAGTTGTGCAGGAGCTTCAACAGGAGGTGGAAGCCATCAATCAATCAGCTGATAAAGCTGTGGAGGACTGTGAGAACATCTTCATTAAGTTGATCCGTCTCATCCAGAAAAGAAACTCAGATGTGAAGCAGCAGATCAGAACCCAGCAGGAGACTGAAGTGAATCACGTCAAGGACTTTCAGAAGAAGCTGGAAAAGGAGATCACTCTGCTGAAAAGGAAAGACACTGAACTGGAGAAGGTCTCATGCACAGAGGATCACACCCAGTTTCTGCAAAAATACCCCTTTCTGTCAAGTGTTGAGAGATCTGCAGGCTCTCCCAGAACCAACATTGATCGCTTGTGGTACTTTAAGCACGTGGTTGCATCTGTGGCAGCGGTCAGGTATAATCTGCAGGCCATTCTTAGTGAGAAATGGCCACAAGCAGAGCCGAAGAAAAGAGCAGAGTTCTTAAAGTGTTCAGGTCAGATCACACTGGATCCAAACACAGCAAATGATTGCCTGGTTTTATCAGAAAGGGACAGAAAGATAACATATAATGTTAAAAATGAACCATATCCTGAACATCTAGAAAGATTCATTCACGCATCTCAGGTCCTGAGTAAAGATGGACTGACTGGACATTGTTATTGGGAGGTGGAGAGGAGCGGGAGCGTTGGAGTAGCAGTTGCATACAAGAGTATTGGTAGGTCAGGGGACTTTAATGCATATGCGTTTGGATACAATGATAAGTCTTGGGCTTTACGATGTGACACTGCATACACATTCAGACATAACAAGATCTCAACTACCATCTCAGGCCATCAGTCCTCAAAAATAGGAGTCTACCTGGATCACAGTGCAGGTGTTCTGTCCTTCTACAGCATCTCTGATACGATGACTCTCATCCACAGAGTCCAGACCACATTCACTGAGCCTCTCTATGTTGGACTTTGGCTTTGCTCTGATGGACACACTGCGAAGGTTTGTAAGTACAAGTAGACGGAACAGAATAAAAAGACTGAGGGACAGTTAATGTTTATCTGTGATCTATGACCATTGTACTTCATGTCACAATCCTTGAGTGTTGACATTTTATTGCTGTAGCTGAGGTGTTCATAAAATTTATTACACAAAGAATGTAAGATGTAATAATTCACAAAATGGTCAACAATATGCTTAGTGACTTTTAAGATGGAAAACAACATGAGGTGACTGTTAAGTAGGGCTGGGTCTCGTTTAAAAAATTATGACACCAGTAAAAATCCAAGTACCCTTAAAGTGATTCTGATACCAACGGAGTAGTTCATTTGATACCCATCATGTGAGTAGAAGCATTAAAACACGACTTCACCATCACAGACAGGTCGTAGCTGCTGTGGCAGTGGACCAATCACATGTTGCATTAAATTGAAGAATGCTTGTGTTGATTGGCTGTGAGTAAGTCCATACAAATAGTCATATTTTCTAGCTTTGGGTGCAAAAAGGATCGATTGCAGGTATCGTTTGACTAGAGACGTGTCGATACTACTTGGTATTGATTTATTTCAGGTGATACCTTAAGCTGTCAAGTACCTATACCCAGCCTGAATGTTAAGTAACTGAAAACAAGAGTCACAATGACAGAGAAGAGCGTTTTCCATTGAATGATTGAAAGGCAACACCTTTGACAACTAACATTTTTTAACTCTGTAACCTTTCAAAGCTGTTGTACTTATTAGCTCCTTATAGCTAAATCTTCCTAATTTGTCACTAAAAAATAAAGCAGGAAACTCTGACTATTAAAAAAAAAAGAAAAGTTAATTAAATTTCAGCAGTGTTTCTATGTGGAGATCATTATAGGAAAAAATGTCTTTGATGAAATTAGAAATAGAAGTGACAACAAAAGTGTTTTGAGGACATGTTGTAATGTAATAATGATATGTAATGTGATGTTTATTCATATGAAACATGTATGTTTATTGAAATCAAGTTGTGGGGATTCTTGGAGAAAATCGAGACACTTATCTGTATAAAAAATGTATTTAGCTGTTAAAATAAAAGAGAACCATCTGGCATCGTATTACTCTGTGTCTGACTTTCTGTCTTCCTACTGTGATGGTAAACTCTATCTACATGAGTTAATGTATACAATTTTATTACATTATGTTAAACATATTAAGAACAATTTTGAGTGTAATTATTGATTGTGACATTTACAACACACAATGCACATTTTAGACTACAAAATACTGTGTGGACAAACTTACAATTTGAACCTTGTTCATTGTGGATTACAATGAAACTACAGTAAGTACATATTGTCTAGCACCCTTTTAAGGATTTGGTACTTCAAATATATCCAGTAGTTCCATTTTTTAAGACTTTCAACTCATTCATCTGATAATGTCAGAGGGGGATATTCTACTTCTTAAACCACTACATTTAACTAAAGGCTAAAGTTACAGGTTACTCTGCAGATTCATACTTTACATTCTACATTAGAGATCCCACCTGACAATGACACTATTGTACTTAACTATGAATATGTTTTATACTCAAGTTCAACCTCTTTTTACTTTAACTGGTTTGATATTTTTCCACTGTGGTATAATGTGACTTTACTTACAACAAATAAAGGACCAGAGTACTTCTAACTAACACTGCTGATGACAAATGTGGTAGAAAAAAGATATGAGTATAAAGATTACTAGAATGGCTGAACACAGTCTATAAAGGTCCGTCCACACTGAGAATGATAACTATAACTGTAACGATGTGCTCGCGTTCACACTGAGAACGATATGACCTGTAAACAGCGGTGTCCAGTACGAGCTGCTGTAGTATGTTATACGGAGAAAGAAAAAGAAAAGCAGCAGAGTTCAGAGGTGGGTACTGATTCAGTAATGATCAGAAGTATTTCAGACACTAGTTGCTGTGATGGTTCAGTATTTACACACCAAACTGACCCACAGCAGATGTTGAAACGCGGTGTGTAAAAGTGCACCGCTGCAGCAATGACACACAGTATGAGCTCAGATCTGCTTACAAAGATCCGCTAACTTTGTTGTTGTTATTTTAGATTATAATAGAGAACAAAGCCACAGCATCTTTGTAATAATAAAGACCTATCTAAAGAAATCTCCTCTGTCATCTTGCTCCAGTTTACAGTGCGTCAATCCGTGGTGAGAGAGGAGCAAAGCCGCTTTATAGTTTGACAGTCAGTGTTTTTATCGTTCATCAAATCGCTCTGAAAGTGATTCGTGATATCGTTACAGTTGTGGTGTGGACTCCGCCATCCAACATGAATTAGACATATATTTAAAACGATACATGTATAGTTATCATTCCCGGTGTGGGAACCAACGTGAATGAAGGCTGTGAATGAGTTAAAACTGCCTCTATTTCCTTGACTGCAGCAAAGACTGACAACCCCTCCCACTTCTCACAGAGTCCTGCTCTGACTGTTTATTTCCTGGTTCCCGCCCCTTTCACAAATCGACAAGTTTAGAGATGAGTGTAACCAACACGCGGTGAAGCACAAGACCCAACAAGCCACTTTACAGCAGATCAGTGTGGAAATGAAACTTATATTTTCTGTGTGTGACGCTTTTTGAGAGTGTCTTTGCTTTAGTGAAAGTGAAACTCTAGAGACATTAACTGTGAAATGGCGCAGCAAGGAAATCAAGCAGACAGAGTGAAATTCTGTTGTTCCATCTGTCTGGATTTACTGAAGGATCCAGTGACTATTCCCTGTGGACACAACTACTGCATGAACTGTATTAAAACTTTCTGGGATGGAGAAGAGCAGAAAATCCACAGCTGTCCTCAGTGCAGAAAGACTTTCAAACCGAGGCCTGAACTAGGTAAAAACACCATGTTAGCAGAGTTAGTGGAGGAGCTGAAGAAGACCGGACTGGGAGCTGCTCCTGATGATCACTGCTATGCCGGACCTGAAGATGTGGCCTGTGATTTCTGCGCTGGGACGAAGCTGAAAGCCCTCAAATCCTGTCTGGTGTGTCTGGCCTCTTACTGTGAGCAACACCTTCAGCCTCACTATGATTCTCCTGCTTTTAAAAAACACAACCTGGTCGACGCTTCTGCTAAACTTCAGGAGACCGTCTGCTCTCTTCACAATGAAGTGATGAAGATTTTCTGCCGCACTGATCAACAGTGTATCTGTATTCTCTGCTCCATGGATGAACATAAAGGCCACGACACAATCTCCGCTGCAGCAGAAAGGACTGAGAAGCAGAAGGAGCTCAGCATAAGTCAGCAAAATATTCACCAAAGAATTCAGGACAGACAGAAAGATATGAAGGAGCTTCAACAGGAGGTGGAGACCATCAATCAATCAGCTGATAAAGCAGTGGAGGACAGTGAGAAGATCTTCACTGAGTTGATCCGTCTCATTCAGAAAAGAAGCTCAGATGTGAAGCAGCAGATCAGATCCCAGCAGGAAACTGAAGTGAATCACGTCAAGGATATTCAGGAGAAGCTGGAAAAGGAGATCACTGAGCTGAAGAAGAAAGACACTGAACTGGAGAAGCTCTCATGCACAGAGGATCACACCCAGTTTCTTAAGAAATACCCCTCGATGTCAGATGTTTGTGGATCTGCAGACTCTCCCAGAAGCAACATCAATCGCTTGTGGTACTTTAAGGATGTGATGGCAGATGTTACAGCAGCCAGAGATAAAATGCAGGTCATTCTTAGTGAGAAATGGCAACAAGCAGATCCGAAGACCAGAGCAGAGTTCTTACAGTGTTCATGTCAGATCACACTGGATAAAAACACAGCACACACTCTTCTGATGTTATTAGACAGGAACAGAAAGATAACATATAATATATTTAAACAAACTGTTCGAGTTTCAGAAATATTGAGTGCATATCAGGTTCTGAGTAAAGATGGACTGACTGGACGTTGTTACTGGGAGGTGGAGAGGAGCGGGACTGTTGACGTAGCAGTCGCATACAAGGATAATGGCAGAAAACTTACAGATGCATTTGGATACAATGATAAGTCTTGGGCTTTACGATGTGACACTGGATACACATTCACACATAACAAGATCTCAGTAGCCATCTCAGGCCCTCAGTCCTCAAGAATAGGAGTCTACCTGGATCACAGTGCAGGTGTTCTGTCCTTCTACAGCATCTCTGATACGATGACTCTCCTCCACAGAGTCCAGACCACATTCACTCAGCCTCTCTATGCTGGACTCAGGCTTTTCTCTGATGATGACACTGCTGAGTTTAGTGAGTTGAAGTAGACAGAGTAGAATAAGGATAGTTAATGTTTACACCTGATTTGACCATTGTACTACAAACTGTGGTCCTGACTTACTATGACAGAGAAAGTTGTTTTCCATTACATTTTTCACAATGGCTGAGAATTACTACACTTTCAATGTTACTGCTCTTAATATTCAACACATTTTTGCATATTTGATCAATCTAGTCATTAATATTATGTGATAGTTGTTTGATGTTTTTTGTGATAATTACTTTTAAGTCATCCTGATATATTTGAATTACTGTTTGTATCATGGCATGAGTTTGGTGTGTTGTGGTTTGTGTTGGTTAAATTTGTTAGTGGAATCATTATATTGGTTAAAAATATAATGCTTTCTTAATGTTTTCTTATTAATAATGAATAATAATGTAATAAATCTGTACTGTTAACATTTACAGAGTTTTCTTTTTGAGCATGAATAGTCTCAGTCTTTTAATCATACAGACATTGTAAAGATAACCTTTCTTCCTTCCAGGTAACTACATGTTTCATTTTAGTTTACTATGCAATGAAAATCAACTTGCAGACATTCGGAACATTATTCAATTAATCACAACATTAGTCATAGAAACCTTTTGTCGAGGTTATATTATCTTGTGTAATGTAACACTGCAGTTGTGAACAGGGACCTTTTCCTTTTTTTGGTACATTAGAGAACGATCGGACATCTGATGATTAAACAAAGCACTGTGCGAGCTGTATCATTGCAAACAGAATTAAACCCAGAAGACAAATAAGAAACATGAACGTTGCTAAAAAATTTAATCTGAATTTTATATTTTGTGGCACTAAAAATGTTTCAGTTCAGCTGCCAACTCCTGAATTACAGATGTCAAAGGTTCCTTGAATGCACCAAGTGACTTATCAGTTTCATGTCTTGTGCTGCATTCACTTTCCACAGGAAAGATGGTACATAGTAGTGACTTAATAGAAAGTAACATCAATGAGTTCATTACGCACTGAAAATATGAAGAATGGGATATTGAGATTTGGAATAAGCCATAAAACTTAGGACATATGGTTTATTCAGTGCTTTAGTAAACTTTAGCAGCTTAGTAGTAAAAAGTATGACATTTAATTAGCCAACAATGAAAAGATGTCTGTATGATGTGTTACCATTACATTTGGAAACAGGATGTCATGTTCGTATTGAAGAACAGGATTGGCTTTGTCAGTTATACAAGTTAAATAAAGCAGAAAATGTAATTATTTTTTTGTATTGTCCTTTGTATCATTACTTTCTTATGGAAAATGATTAAATTATGAAAAGACTTTTGCTCTGTGTGAGTATTTTAACAAAGTTTGGTCATTAAGAAAAAATGCTTTTAACAGGTAGCCTTTATATTACTTTCGGGTTTTTTGTTTGATCAGTTTTTTCTACTATGGTATTTGTGATTTTACTTACAGCAAATAAAAGACATGAGTTCTTCTAACACTGGCGGTGACAAATGTGGAAGAAAAATAAGACATGAGTATAAAGGTTATGCTGTATGTAAATTGAAAACCACCATTGTGAATGGAGTACAGAATGGCTGAACAGACTGATTTAATTCAGTCTGTAAAGATGTGAGTGAGTGCTGTAAATACTGCCAAGGTTCAAGCTGCTCCATTTCCTTGAATGAAGAAATGTCTAATAGATCAGAACGAGAAGCCAATCTCACTGACAGAGACTGAATGTTTTACTGCCAGAAATAGGCTCCCAAAAAGTATAAAAAATGAAAATTAGTATGAGATAATCAGACATATAACTACACATATTCGCAGGATTATTTCAGGTAATGATCAGAGGTAAATATATCAACTGAGGATATTTGCTGTAAACTCGTAAAATACAGCAAACATATAAAGAAAAGCTATGAATGTAGTCAAACTGCCTCCATTTCCTTGAATGAATCAATGACTAAAAACTCCTCCCTGGTTCCTGCCCCTTTAACAGATCAGCCTTTGCTTTAGAGAAAGTGAAACTCTTGAGACATTAACTGTGAAATGGCGCAGCAAGGAAATCAAGCAGACAGAGTTAAATTCTGTTGTTCCATCTGTCTGGATCTACTGAAGGATCCAGTGACTATTCCCTGTGGACACAATTACTGTATGAATTGTATTAAAACTTTCTGGGATGGAGAAGATCAGAAAATCCACAGCTGTCCTCAGTGCAGAAAGACTTTCATACCGAGGCCTGAACTGGTGAAAAACACCATGTTAGCAGAGTTAGTGGAGGAGCTGAAGAAGACCGAACTGGGAGCTGCTCCTGAAGATCACTGCTATGCCGGACCTGAAGATGTGGCCTGTGATGTCTGCACTGGTAGGAAGCTGAAAGCCCTCAAATCCTGTCTGGTGTGTCTGGCCTCTTACTGTGAGCAACACCTTCAGCCTCACTATGATTCTCCTGCTTTTCAAAAACACAACCTGGCCGACGCTTCTGCTAAACTTCAGGACACCATCTGCTCTCTTCACAATGAAGTGATGAAGATTTTCTGCCGCACTGATCAACAGTGTATCTGTATTCTTTGCTCCATGGATGAACATAAAGGCCACGACACAATCTCAGCTGCAGCAGAAAGGACTGAGAAGCAGAAGGAGCTCAGAGTGAGTCGGCAAAATATCCAACAGAGAATCCAGGACAGAGAGAAAGATGTGAAGGAGCTTCAACAGGAGATGGAGGCCATCAATCAATCAGCTGATAAAGCAGTGGAGGACAGTGAGAAGATCTTCACTGAGCTGATCCGTCGCATTCAGAAAAGAAGCTCAGATGTGAAGCAGCAGATCAGATCCAAGCAGGAAACTGAAGTGAATCACGTCAAAGAGCTTCAGAAGAAGCTGGAAAAGGAGATCACCGAGCTGAAGAGGAAAGACACTGAACTGGAGAAGCTCTCATGCACAGAGGATCACATCCAGTTTCTAAAGAAATACCCCTCGCTGTCAGGTGTTAGTGGATCTGCAGGTGCTCCCAGAACCAACATAGATCGCTTGTGGTACTTTAAGGATGTGATGGCAGCTGTTACAGCAGCCAGAGATAAAATGCAGGTCATTCTTAGTGAGAAATGGCCACAAGCAGATCCGAAGAAAAGAGCAGAGTTCTTAAAGTGTTCAGGTCAGATCACACTGGATCCAAACACAGCAAACAATTGTCTGGTTTTATCAGACAGGAACAGAAAGATAACACATAATGATAAAAACATACGATATCCTCACCATCCAGACAGATTCATTCATGCATATCAGGTCCTGAGTAAAGATGGACTGACTGGACGTTGTTATTGGGAGGTGGAGCGGAGCGGGAGTGTTGGAGTAGCAGTCGCATACAACAGTATTGGTAGGTCAGGAAACCTTAATGCACATGCATTTGGATATAATGATAAGTCTTGGGTATTACATTGTGGAAACAGTTACGTATTCAGACATAACAAGATCGGAGTAGCCATCTCAGGCCCTCAGTCCTCAAGAATAGGAGTCTACCTGGATCACAGTGCAGGTGTTCTGTCCTTCTACAGCATCTCTGATACAACGACTCTCCTCCACAGAGTCCAGACCACATTCACTCAGCCTCTCTATGCTGGACTTTATCTTTCGTCTAATGGGGACACTGCTGAGTTTTGTGAGTTGAAGCAGACAGAGTAGAACAAAATGGCTGAGGGATAGTTAATGTTTATACCTGATTTATGACCTTTGTCCTGAGAGCCTGACATTTGTGACTTTGAAAATATTAAAATGAAACATCAGGTGTGTGTTAAGTAGCAAAAAACAAGATTTACTAAGACAGAGAAAGTTGTTTTCTATTAATGAATGAAAGCAATACTATGGTGATTAAAGCAGTAGTTTCATTTACACAATATATTTGACAGAAATATATCATATATCTTAATGTGAAGATAATATATTATTCACAATGGCTGAGAATCACTTCAGTTTCAATGTTACTGCTCTTCATATTAAACATATTTCATATTTGGAAAATGGATTAGCAATATTTGTATGTGATAGTTGTTTGAGGGTTTTTGTGATAGTAATTATTTTACTGAATATATCATTCTACAATCTTTGCATTTCTGTTTAATCATTTTCAGGTGACAGCTAAAACACTGCTGATTAAGTCATCCTGATGTATTTGAATTAATGTTCATATAATGGCAAGATTTTAGTGTTTGCGTTGTTTAAATTTGGTAGTTGGAACCATTATGTTGGTGAAATATATAGTGCTTGTCAATGTTTTCTTATTAATAATGAATAATAATGTAATATATCTGTCATTTACAGTTTTCTTTTTGAGAGTGAACAGTCTCATTCTGGTAATCATACAGACATTGTAAAGATGTTTCACTTTAGTTTACTATGCAAATTGAGACTTTATTCAATTAATCACAACATTAGTCATAGATACTTTTTGTCGAGGTTATATTATCTTGTGTAATGTAACACTGCAGTTGTGAACAGGGACTTTTTCCTTTTTTTGGTGCATTAGAGAACGATTGGACATCTGATGATTAAACAAAGCACTGTGCAAGCTGTACCATTGCAAACAGAATTAAACCCAGAAGACAAATAAGAAACATGAATGTTGCTAAAAATTTGATCTGAATTTGATATTTTGTGGCACTAAAAATGTTTCAGTTCAGCTGCCAACTCCTGAATTACAGATGTCAAAGGTTCCTTGAAGGCACCAAGTGACTTATCAGTTTCCTGTCTTGTGCTGCATTCACTTTCCACAGGAAAGATGGTACATACTAGTGACTTAATAGAAAGTAACATCAATGAGCTCATTAAGCACTGAAAATATAAAGAATGGGACATTGAGATTTGGAATAAGCCATAAAATTTAGGACATATGGTTTATTCAGTGCTTTAGTAAAGTTTAGCAGCTTAGTAGTAAAAAGTATGACATTTAATTAGCCTACAATGAACAGATGTTTGTATGATATGTTACCATTACATTTGGAAACAGGATGTCATGTTTGTATTGAAGAACATGATTGGCTTTGTCAGTTATACAAATTAAATAAAGTAGAAAATAAAAAGCATATTTTTGTATTGTCTTTTGTATCATAACTTTCTTCTGGTAAATATTGAAATTGTGACAACGATCATCAAGAAAAAACAATTTTAACAGGTAGCATTTATATTGGGTTGGGTTTTTTTCTATTTAAAACATGTTTTCCCCTCACTGCACACAGTGTGTTGCTTCTGTGTCACCAGAAGTTATTTCTATGTTGTATTATGTGTCACAAAATTTACTATTTTAGTGGTGTGACATGAAACTAGAAAACAATCCTAAATTCAGTCATATTATGTCTCATTTTACACTCTTTTTCTTCTTTGCTATATTCAATCTGTTATTCACTCTCTCTCTCTCTTCCTTTAGCTGATCTAAAAGCATGAAAGAGCCCAAAAATGGATAATTCATTACTCAACAGCAACACAACATGTATTGTTACTCTGAGTACACTATATGACAAAAAATATGTAGATATCTCTTTTGCCTTCTACCATCCTTCCTGTTTATCTAAAGCTACACATTAAAGTTTATTGTGGGGCAGAGACCACTGACAATCAAACGGACTGTAAACATGTGGGTGAGGGCCATATATGCTGCCAAGGTTCAAACCACTCCTTTTACCACTATGAATATGTGTACATTTCCTGGTTCCTGCTCATATGACAGATCAACAAGTTCAGAGATGGATATAACCAACATGCTGTGAAGTGCAAGAACCGACAAGCAACTTCAAAGCAGATTGGCTGTATGTGACGCTTTTGCTACACAGAGTGTCTTAGCTATCAGGAAAGTGAAGCTGTTGAGACATTAACCGTCATTGAGAGATGAAATGGCGCAGCAAGGCAATCAAGCAGACAGAGTGAAATTCTGTTGTTCCATCTGTCTGGATCTACTGAAGGATCCGGTGACTATTCCCTGTGGACACAACTACTGCATGAACTGTATTAAAACTTTCTGGGATAGAAAAGATCAGAAAATCCACAGCTGTCCACAGTGCAGAAAGACTTTCATACCGAGGCCTGAACTGGTGAAAAACACCATGTTAGCAGAGCTGGTCGACACTTTTGCTAAACTTCAGGAGAACAGCTGCTCTCTTCACAATGAGGTGATGAAGATTTTTTGCCGCACTGATCAACAGTGTATCTGTTTTCTCTGCTCCATGGCCGAACATAAAGGCCACGACATAATCTCAGCTGCAGCAGAAATGACTGAGAAGCAGAAGGAGCTCAGAGTGAGTCAGCAAAATATCCAACAGAGAATCCAGGACAGAGAGAAAGATGTGAAGGAGCTTCAACAGGAGGTGGAGGCCATCAATCAATCAGCTGATAAAGCAGTGGAGGACAGTGAGAAGATCTTCACTGAGTTGATCCGTCTCATTCAGAAAAGAAGCTCAGATGTGAAGCAGCAGATCAGATCCCAGCAGGAAACTGAAGTGAATCTGGTTAAGGATATTCAGGAGAAGCTGGAAAAGGAGATCACTGAGCTGAAAAGGAAAGACACTGAACTGGAGAAGGTCTCATGCACAGAGGATCACACCCAGTTTCTGCAAAAATACCTCTCAATGTCAGGTGTTGGTGGATCTGTAGACTCTCCCAGAACCAACATTGATCACTTGTGGTACTTTAAGGATGTGATGGCAGATGTTACAGCAGCCAGAGATAAAATGCAGGCCATTCTTAGTAAGAAATGGCCACAAGCAGAGCCGAAGACCAGAGCAGAGTTCTTACAGTGTTCATGTCAGATCACACTGGATCCAAAAAAAGCACACAGGTATCTGGTTTTATCAGAGTGGAACAGAAAGATATCATATATCAAATCTGGACCTCTTCATCAACACTTACTAGTAATGCATTCATTGTTGGGCTCATTTCGTCCATCTCAGGTCCTGAGTAAAGATGGCCTGACTGGACGTTGTTATTGGGAGGTGGAGAGGAGCGGGAGCGTTGGAGTAGCAGTCGCATACAACAGTATTGGTGAAACAGAGGGCACTAATGCATATGCATTTGGATACAATGATAAGTCTTGGGCTTTACGATGTGACACTGGATACACATTCAGACATAACAAGATCTCAACTACCATCTCAGGCCCTCAGTCCTCAAGAATAGGAGTCTACCTGGATCACAGTGCAGGTGTTCTGTCCTTCTACAGCATCTCTGATACGATGACTCTCATCCACAGAGTCCAGACCACATTCACTCAGCCTCTCTATGCTGGACTTTGTCTTTGCTCTGAAGGAGCCACTGCTGAGTTTTGTGAGTTGAAGCAGACGGAGTAGAATAAGGATAGTTAATGTTTATACCTGATTTATGACCATTGTACTCCATATTGTGGTCCTGAGAGCCTGACATTTGTGACTTTGAAAATATTAAAATGAAACATCAGGTGTGTGTTAAGTAGCAAAAAACAAGATTTACTATAACAGAGAAATGTGTCTATTAATGAATGAAAGCAATACTATGGTGATTAAAGCAGTAGTTTCATTTACACAATATATTTGACAGAAATATATCATATATCTTAATGTTAAGATAATACATCGTTCACAATGGCTGAGAATCACTTCAGTCTCAATGTTACTGCTCTTCATATTAAACATATTTCATATTTGGCAAATCTGATTAGTAATATTATGTGATAGTTGTTTGAGAGTTTTTGTGATAGTAATTATTTTACTGAATACATCATTCTACAATCTTTGCATTTCTGTTTAATCATTTTCAGGTGACAGCTAAAACATTGCTGATTAAGTCATCCTGATGTATTTCAATTACTGTTCATATGATAGCATGAGTTTGGTGTTTGTGTTAGTTAAATTTGGTAGTTGGAACCATTATGTTGGTGAAATATATAGTGCTTGTCAATGAAACACTCTCAAAGATCTGTACTACTGAAAATGTGGGTATTTATTTGCTCTAAACAGCATCTGGTAGGTTCCCCACATTCCCACAATAATCTCCACCAATCAATTGGAGGTTTAGTTTATAAATTGGATGTAAATAGTAGTATATATATATATGGATTTTTACTCATATTTCCATCAATGTCTACAGTAGAAATTTTACTTTTTTATCTTTTGGTTGAATTAATGTTCAGCTGCCAATCAATCAGTCAGTTATTGGAGATTTGCACTGAAACAGTTAAACTCACCTGTTGAAGTAAAACATGTCTCATAAATGTCAAATATACAAAAACTGAGCAATTCATTTAAAAACTGTAAGAAAAATTATGAGATTATTGAAATGTCTCAAAGTTTTATTGGATTAAAAAGTTGGAATGTTTGGTTATACATAAAAATATCTGTTACAAAGCGATGTATAAATCTCTTTCACTGTTTATTCTCTATCATTCACACTAACGTACACAAACCAGTCCCAAAGGTTTGAAGATACCACATGTAAGATTTCCTTTTTTGACAATTTGCCACCAAATTAGTAGTGATGCCTGCAAACTAAGAAAAATGGAAACATCCAAACTTCCTGACTGAAATTTCAACCTTTAATGTTTTAAAGTGCAATAACTGAGAATTAAGACATATGGACACTGAAAGGTTTTCCTCACTGACTGTAAAATACTGACTACTTCACTTGCTTGATTGTCTAGTGAGAATCATTATATAACTGATGGCTAAATGCAGTGTTTGCAGGTAAAAAAGACAGACTGTTTATTTTTTGTGCTCTATTATTTACCTTATAGTCTGAACATTTCCCCCAAATACCTTCATGACTGTCAAAAAACTGCATGATCTGTATTTTTTCAGTGTGTGTAACATCTCAAAAAGCTATCAAAACATAGCCGATACTGTCTTGTTATCGCTTTCACGTAAACTATAATTAAATTGAATACTGTGAGAAATATAAAAACTACATACATGTCAGATACATTTTTTTAAAAATGGGAAAGGCTCCTGTAGAGAATGCAGACCACTGGACTTTTATTATTTGTGTAAATGTAGCTTTTTTCTCCTCAAATCAAGGCAACACAACTTTAACTTCGCCTTCTCAGACTTAGAGAATTGCATGAGAAATACTATGAATAACAACTTAATGTAAAGTAACTGGCAAAGCTTTTATCTGAGCACATTTACAATGAGAAAATGGGTTTTCCTGTTGATTCCTGCAACAGCACACAAAACCACTGACCTCCAAGTGTCAGATAAACAACTAAAAACACAAATTTAATGAGAGGAACTTTCTTAAATTGACCTTGAATCAGTCATCATCACTGCTAATATGCTGACAGACATCTAAAGAAAACCTTCCATGTTTTTATCTGTAACAAAAACTAAAAAACTTTTTGAGATGTAGTGTTTTAACACAGGAAACACATTAAGGGGAATGTGAAGGAGCACTTCAGCAAAAAAGATGCAAGTACAGTACGTTGTTTTGGTTTTTTAAAGCTACAGCCAGAGCTCTGCACTGTGAACCCTTTCAGCAACGTTACAACCACTTCCTGTTCCCTTTACAGTACCAACATGGTGCAAAAATGTACTCAAAAACACTGTCTGGGTGCAGGAAGAAGAAGAAGAAGCAAAGGTCAAAACAGGTTTTTAAAGTAGTTTTTAAACTTTTTCGATGTCGTAAGTTCATCAGCAAACTGGTGTTGCAACCGTTTCTTGGTCCAGTCTGTATGGACTTTATAACACGTAAAGTCTAATTAAGAAAAAATACTAAAAACATGTTGATATTTTATAGCATCTTCGTACATGGTGTGATTTTAAAGGGTAAAGCTGTCATTTTCTCTGGTTTTCTTTTTATCAACAAATCTCACGTACAGAGCCAAACTAACAATGAACTCCTCTCCTAATTAAGTATCCAAAGCCTGACAGATCTTCTTCCTCTCTGTCATAAACTTCTGTTATCATCCAAAAACTATTAAAAACACATCAGTGAGTCACATCGTTGCACATATTTCTTTACAGTCACATTACTATGTTTAGAAATGGCTCCAAAGTCCAATAACAGCGATTTTCTATGTGAGCATGTACAGGAACACCTTTATAATCTCTGAACTTTGTGCCAGTGTTATTTACAGTGTAGAGGTTAGTAGTGTGGCTATAATTAGTGTATGACGCTGTTTCTAACATGACCAAACTCTTTATAACGAAGGAACATGTGACCCAGTGCAGCCGTGTGACTCGATGACGTGTTTTTGAATAGTTTTTTAGACGATAACGGAGGAATAAGATACAATCACCGGCCTCTTTATTAGATAATTCAATCCAATACAACAACTCAATTCAATTTTTGTTAATATTGACAGGAAGTTGATTATTCTACTTTGTTTATTATTGAGGTCATACTGAGGTGCATTATATTGACTGGTGTTCCTAATATTTTGCCTCCCTCATATATGTTAATGTAGTGGACAAAATATTAGGAACACCATTTAATATACTCCTCCATCACCCACTATATTGGATTAAATTAGATGCACAGTTATACCCAATAAAGAGGCCAATTAGTGTATTTAAGGCTTTGATATACACTCTAGATCGGATCATTGTTGGTTTGGCTCTGAACATGAGATTTATTAACAATGAGAAATATATAGAAACATATAGAAAATGGGCAACCAAATCCTTTAAGTATTATAAAATATACAGCTGCTGTTGTGACTGATAGCTTTGTGTTCGTAGTGTATAACTGCTTTTATTGAGATACTTGCTTTTAGTGTCAAGCTTTAGTTGCATGTTTTAAACTGTCAAATATAAAATATGTATAAAACCTCACATTACAATGTTCAAAAAAATGGTCCAGAAGCCAAGTCAACAAAATAAAGTAGCGTCTGAAAAAAGGTCAAGCAGTCAAGTTAATGGACTAAACCAATAATAGTGTTCTTTATTGTAAAAATGCTACTTTTTAAGCTTCAAAGCTCGAAGGGTGTTTTGAAGAGGCCTTTTTGTCAGAATTTATAGGCCATGAGAATTTATGTGCAACATAAGAAATGAACTCTATAAACATTTATAAATAGCTTTAGGTACCTACAGTGTCATAAAAGTGTCATTAACTAAACGGAGAATGTTTTGAAAGTGGTGATTTTTTGGTCCTTTTCATAAAATCTGCAGGAGGTGGGCTTCATTAAGAGATGAATTAAAAGGAAACTAACAAAACATTATTAACACCGGTCAGACTTACCTTACAGTAACTATCACAAACCTGACCCAGCAGTGATTCAACAACTTAAAGCTCCACATATTTCAGTTTTAATTCAGTTTTCTAATCTCCTCTGGCTCAGAATGAGACTAACGTTCTCCTGTTTTTAGAGTTTGCTGAAGATAAATGTAGTTATATGCTTTAATGGGTTAGATAACATGAACTAATCCACCTCTCTAAACCTGTAGAGTGAACACTTTTCATTCTGAGTGCAGTTGAGCTGGCCTGATTTTAAAACAAAGCTCATGAATGTAATCCGATGTAAACACTGAAACACGATAAAAAAAATCCAATTTCGGCTAAAGTTTATGTCAAACATCCGTCATCAGACACAAAGAGGAAAAAAGTTGAAGTCGTGGCTCTTTGAAGCGTGAGTCCAGCCATCTGGATGATATTCGGGTCGATTTTGGGTCCGTCAACGCTTTTGTGCAGAACTGAAAACGAGTTTAGCGAGTCAAACCGAATCAGCGAAAAAAAAGAGAGAAAAAAAAAGTCCAGTCAAATTTCTTCTACAGTCTAATGTAACCGTCAGTTTTAAGGCAGCGCATGTCCGTCCAGTTCTCTAAGGGAGCACAGCAAGGTCTCGGTCGCCATGGTGACGCTACATCGGCGTTGTCCAGGATAGAGAAACAATCCCATCGCACCGCAAGAGTTCATGTTTCTCCAATTTCACAGCCAAACTACCAACAAAACTTACCAGGCTAATTTTGCTACATTAAAAAAAAAAAAAGATCAAGGAATCAAAATTTTTTTTATCTGAAATTCAGTGGATCGCCATCGCTGCCGTTGAGTGCACTTGCGTTTCGGTCCGGTTAACAAACAGGAATCCACCGTAGAGTCATTAACAAGTCGGTCGGGGAGGGAGATACCCGATAATTGTTTGTTTTGTTTCAGGATTTCCTCGTCAGAGAAGTGAAATGTAGTTTTTAGGAACGATCCCACGCTTCCCGCCCACAACTGCTACAATCCACTGTTCATCTACAGACTCCACCTCTGTTATAACGTCACCAACCTGCAGGAGGAGACAGAGAGAGAAACAAAAACATGAAGCTGGTGACTTCAAAACCAAACTTGAATCATAGTTTCAACAGATTATTCCTCATGTTTTAATATTTAACATGTTACTGAATACATATATTGCTGTTTTTAATTCTTTAAAATCAATATTTTCTTTTATATTTAGTAAATAAATCATGATGTGAGCTTATTTGGAGCACACATGAGTCACAATACCAATTAAACCCACTTTATTCATCAAATATCTTTATTTTATATTCCAAAATCTACATGAACTAATGAATACATTTTACAATGAGAGATAAATGTTGCTTTATAAGAAATGATCTCCCTTATAAATCATGTCAGTATCCATGACAACAGAGCTGGGCTTAGATTTTGGTGCTTAATGGGAACATTTACCCTAACAGCTGGACTTAGATCTTAGGGAGGAAGGAAAGAAGGAAGGAAGGAAGGAAGGAAGGAAGGAAGGAAGGAAGGAAGGAAGGACAGAAGGAGGGAACATTTATCCTAACAGATGGAAACATTGGTTAGAAAACTAGAAAAGTCATCAAATGCAATAAGTTACATTAATTTGATGAAGTCATTGAAATAGTTACATTACATTTTAAATAGAGTAACTAGTAATCTGTAACCATAGTAACCTTCCCATCCCTGCTCATGACACACACACCTTTAGTGAGAGCTCATCGTCGCCCTCGGCGATGAAGTCAAACAGAACTTTGGCCACGCCCTTAACCGCTGACTGCTGCGCTGGGATTGGCTGAGCTGGAAACAGGAAGTTGTGGTTAGAAAAGTATATTATAGTATGTTTATTATATTTGATCTATTTCTGGTCTTTTTTCTCCTGTTAGTGTGTTTGGGTGCTTGTGTCGTACCCTGGCAGGGCTGTGTGAAGGCAGCAGGGTAAAGTCCCTCCCTCCCCTCCAGTCTTCCTCTCCTCCACTCAGAGTCGATGTGCTCCGTCACTCGGATCAACGCCCCCTTGTGGAAAGACAGATCCTCTGCAGTCTGACCGGGGAAGTCGAACAGAGCCATGACCCACTCCTCCGTCTACAGACACAGATTTAAAACATTGTTAAGAACATTTAAAGGAAAATAAATGTAAAGAGAAAAAGCAAATATTACAGGAGAATAAATTAAAAGCCTCTAACCACTAACCTCTGTGTTCAGGTCCTGTGATGACTTTGGTGCTGTAAATGTAAAAAAATAAATAAACATACTCACGGTTAATATTCAGAGACAAAGACATAATTACTACATTTTTAAAAAGGTGTTTTCTACTTTTTATAGTTCAACTAAAAGCAAAATACACAGAAACATATAACAAATACACACACAAAATTACTCCTTAACCCTCCTGTTGTCCTCGAGTCAAGGAAGGAAGTTAGGAAGGAAGGAAGGAAGGAAGGAAGGAAGGAAGGAAGCAAAGCAGGAAGGAAGGAAGGAGGGAGGGAGGAAAGCAGTAAGGAAGGAAGGAGGGAGGAAAGAAGGAAGGAAGTAGGGAAGGAAAGAAGGAGGGATGGAGGCAGGAAAGAAGGAGGGAGGGAGGAAAGAAGGAGGGAGGGAGGAAAGAAGGAAGGAAGGAAGGAAGGAAGGAACAGTCAAAACACACAGGGTCAAGTATATATATTTTATTATTAATAAACTAAGCAAAGAAAGAAGCTGAAGAGTTAAAAGTAAAGTCTATCGCTCACCTGTACTTTCTATCACCGCCGTTTCCGTCGATGTAGTTTTCTCCTTTTCCCCTGGCAACGGTGCCGTCTCCCCCGGCAACGGCTCCACCACTTTGGCGAAGTTCAGGGGGAATATCCCGACCCGCCCGTGGATCTGTCCGCGGGCCCACTCCTGCCCGATGAGCTCCAGCAGGGCGATGACGTCACCCTGGGAGAAGGTGAGCTCGTCCTCTTCCTCACCCTCGTAGTCGAACAAGGCGACGCACCGAGGACCGCTGAGCACACAGGAAGGAGAACAAGAAAACATTATACTCTTTCTTCTTCTTGTTCTTTCTATAGATAGAGAAGTTACTGTGAAGCTGTAGAAGATGAGCAGGTTGTGTGTCGGACCTGACAGGAAGAGGATCCGGTTGTTCTTTCGGCTCGGTCGGCTGCACAGGAAGGATGGACTACGAAGGAAAAAACGATCAGTCACAACATAAAATGCTAAAAAAATCAAATATTTTACTTTTATATCATCATAATCTCCCCAATTTGAGTCCAGGAAGTGACGTTTGTTGCATGTTATACTGCTGTATAAACTAAACTCTAAGGTTGATGTCACCAAATCTGCTTTTTATCACTTCAAAAAGACACAAAGACACTAAAGCATGATTATTATCATTATGTACTGTAACCAGAATTTCATTAGTTTTTATTTTTATTCAGTTTTTCAGCTTATTTTTTTTTTTTAGAATTTCAGTTTAGTTTTAGTTTAGTTTTTATGTAGTTTTAGTTTTTCATGTATTAGAAGGAAAGCCTTGATTAGTAGAAACTGTAAAGGGATGAAATAATGTTGACACTGAGGTAAAGTTTGCTTCATGCTTCTTTGTGAGAGCTTCCAATGTGGACTTTCACACTAGTGGGATTGTTCTGCAGCAGCTGGCGTCCGCTCTGCTGCCCCCTGCTGGTAGAAGCCTGTTGTGTCAAGAAGTCAAACTGAACAGGACAGTGAAAATCGAAGCAGTGCAGTTTAGTTTTAGTTAGTTTTGCATCGTTCATTGTAGTTTTTATTCAGTAAAACTAAATTATTTTGTTCACTGCTAGTTTCAGTTTTAGTTAACTATAATAACCCTGATCCAGGCAGAACTTTAAGGTTCATGTGTAACGTGCCAAATTAGCTTTTTATCATTGAAAAAAATATTAAAACTGACACAAAGACACTACATTTGTTATTATCATTATTACTGTACTTACACTACTTTTGACCACTCAAAGCTCTTTTACACTACATGTCACATTCACACACTGTTGGCATAGCAACGGGAGCAGGTTGGGGTTACATGGACATGAGGACTGGATGAGCTGGGATTCAAACCACCAATCTTCCAATTTGGTGGACGACCGCTCTCCCTCTTCATCCATTGTAACACTTCATTGACCATTTTATGATACTTAACACTATAAACCATCAACACATATAAACAGGTTGAGCCAGATGTTTCAGTACCTCGGACTCTGGTAGGTCGAGGCCCTCCAAGGCGGGTTTTGATTGGCTGTCTGGATCTGGCATCGGCTCTGGTTGGGTGTCCAGGTCCAGGAGACACTGCGATGAGTCGATGAGAGCAGTGACAGCGGGTTGGCTCTTCCCTTCACCGGATACTTCCTCAGTGGGAGCCGGGCTCGGGTCGTCCAGGACGATCAGGACTTCCTGTTTCTAAGATGTGATAAAGAGGGACATTTTACTTAATGACTCAGATTTACGATCTTTAAATGTATGTGAGTGTGTGTGTTTGTCCATACTGTGCTGCTGTTATAAAGCGGGTGTCCTGGTTTAGGGCGGGGGGGCAGAGGTGGCCCTCTCTTTGCTGCCTTTTGACCCTGCGTCTGATTGGATGTTACAGCAGCAGCGGTCTGTGGGGGCGGTGCGGACTGGCTGGCCGGAGACACGGAGGGGGCAGGACTGGTTTTAGAAGGAGGAGGAATCTGGTTCGCTGTGGAAGTTGTGGAGTTGATGGACGGAGGCGGCGGTCGGCCGGGGGTGGATTTGATTGGTGGGGGGCGAAGGGGGAGGAGCTTCACACTTGAAGGCCTAAAGAGAAAGAAAGATACAAGATACATGAATCACTTTATGGCTCCAAGCTGAAAGAGAAAACTGAGCTAGAGCTTTCTGTTTCTGGTGAAAAAGAAAATATGCCAAATAAATAAAAAACGTAACTAGAAACTTCTCTCTCGTCTCTAATATTATAATCTAAACACTGAAAGACACCAGACTGGACTGTTTCTGTTATCTCGTCTTTGAGGATGAACATGTGAGCATGAATAGTTTGTGTGAAGGCCGAACTTAAAGCGTAATAGGACGGTGACTCGATCATGTTTCTTTCATCTAAGAAACCCAACCAAACTTCGGTCTACTGTGTCAGGAAGTGAAATGGAGATGATAAAACATGCCTGTATCTCATCGTGTTCGGACTGCTGTGGTCTTCTTCTTACCTGCCTGAACAAATCTCCTTTAGATCATTTATAAACCGTTGACAATGCTGCTGCTAGGCTTCAACAGATCGTCACATATTACACCTACTTTAACCTCAATGCATTGGCTTCCTGTTAATTTTAGAATGAATTTCAATGTTTTGGTGCTCCCTTATAGAGCCCTGCATGGCTACACATATCTTTGCCCCCTACACCATGAGCCAAGTCCTTTGGTCCTCAATCCAGGGTTTTATAAGTCTACTTCAGACACCCTTCTAGTTGGCAGCGCCAAAGCTTTGGAAAAGTCTCCTACTGTAATACGCTTGAGGTCTTTGGATACTGTGGACTCATTAAAAAAGCAGCTAAAAACCATCTGTTCAGTCAGGGATTTAGGTAGTTTGTGGTATTTCTTGACACCTATATCTGTTCCCTTTGTAAATTTAAGGTATTTGATTTTATATGATTGATATGACTATATACTTCAAATGATGGGAAACACTTCAATCCTATGTTGCATGATAGACGAATACTTAAATGACTCTTATTAAAAAAGCAAAGGGAGCAGCCGACCTTATGACGCAAGAACATTTAATGAGTAAAAACTACTAACACTGAGTTTTAATCCCAGTTACTGAGTATTTTTACCCATTTAATGCATATTTTATTGTCAAAACTAAAAAATGTGCAGGTTATTTAACTGTTTATTGTATAATTTCGAAGGGTATTTTTACTTTTCTTTAGCTCTGAGCCAGCAAATGTTCATTTCTGACCTTAACTTTCAGTCAATCCTGCACTACAATTGAACCCACATCATGGAGGTCAATGTGTTTTGGGTCAACACAGCTGCATTTGATATTAAAAATAACGATGTTTGGTGTAAAAGCCCAGAAATAATAGTCTGTCAGTGGAGGTATTTTTACTTGTTCTGAACATTAAACAGTGTTTTTCTTGTTATGTTTCCTGTAATCATTCCTCCTGTTCATACTGACCATAAGAAGATCCCTTCATAATACACTTACAATGGACTGAATCCACAGTCCTCTTTCTGTTTTGAGGCTTCAGCAGTCTGAGTTGGTTAAATAAAGACGATATCTCCCAAAGAAAACGTCTCTTTAGTACAGAACTCACACTTTTTTTGTTTTCCTGGACAGTGTTTCTGTTGATTTTATCCCACATCACTCACAGTGGAGGCACATTGGGAACGACAGGAATGATTACAGCGAGAACAATCTGTTGCAATATTAACTTTGGGGCCTGAATATTGTTTTAAGACACACTTGAAAAAATGTGAACCATTTAAACTGAACCAAAAAAAGATGTTTAAATGACCGAAAATAACCAAAATATTACCTTAACATGTCTGCTATTAAATTACTATTATTATGAAATTAATATAAAATAACTGACTGTCAAAGGATATAAAACTACACTTTTCTTTATTTTTTTACTTCTTTCTTTGCAGATGATGCAAGTCTGTGAGTATCGGCGCTCGTCTTTTTAAAAATGACTTTAACCTTTGTGTCTGATATGGACACTTTTGTCCAATTCCGATTATCATTTTGTGACTATTTCATAGTGGTTTTAGCAAGAGCCTTGAAAATTGGTAAAGGTTAATCATTTTTCACATATTTTTGAATTCCAAACCCAATCCTGTATGACACTTTCCAACTCAGAGGAAATCAACTTTTACCATAATTAGACTATACAAAACATATGGATGTAACATCCGTGATGTCACCCATTGGTTTGTGGACTGCTGCTCGGAAGCCAATAGTTTTGAATCTAGGCAGTGCCATCTTGAAAATTTCAGGTGCATGCTGGGAAAAATAAAAACACGGATTCTACTTATATGGGCATGAGTTGGCGCCATGAGCGGAGCGGGGAGGTTGCTATAGTTGTGAGGGCTGGATCTCGAGGACATTGGTCAATCAACCTGTCAATCAGGACGTAGCCACGCACTAATGCATACCCTGCTTTATCGTCACATATAAAATCAGGGAGGCCAAAATGTCCCAAATGAACATCATACTGCATTGAAGAAGGCTTTAAACTAGCGATTGAGACCATAAACACATTTTGAAAACGTTTACTGAGGTTAGAAATCAAGTGAGAAGTTGGTGAGTTCTCCATTGACTTGTATAGAGACGGTCGCCCCCTGGTGGCCTTTTGATAGAATGCAGCTCTAAGTTACTTCCTGGTTGGCCTCATTTCAGAGGACCAGAACTCCCTGCCTGCTTTTACCACAATGTGTTTTTTCATGCATCTTCTAATCCACTTCTCCTCTATTGATCCAAACCATTGATTTACTTAATTTCAGACGTTTAACCCCTTCAATGCCAGAACATAGAGTCCCTGGTACTATACCAGGGACCAATATACTGAATTCAAATTGATTTCAGTTTGGGGGGATTATAACAGTCTTGGATATGTCATTGATGAGTAACAAGATTGATTTCCAGGGGTTTTTAGTTTTTTGACCACGTGACTCTCTGAACCAAACTGGCACAAAGTGGTAAATGTGCCAGTAAAAAATATTAGGGTACAAAGGTTAAAGGAACTGCTGGAATAACAAGAAACTGAGAGAAACCGTGAACATCAGAGCAGAGGACACTACCTCCCTTTGTTCCAGAGCAACAGCAGAAATCTGACACTCACCCAACACACAGAGCCGCTTAATTCCCATTTAATTAACAAATCGTTTCACTTTTATCGGGTTTATATCCTCCGTCTAGAGATCTACTGTGCATCCTTCTCACCGTGGAGGAAGAGGAGGGTCTGAGGAGTTTGTGTTAGCAGAGCTCGTAGTTTCAGCTTTGGTTTGGACCGCAGAGCCTTTCCTCAGAGCCGGAGCTGGAGCCGGAGCCGGGGGTTTGACCACGGAGGGAGCAGGGGCGGGACCGGGGGGTTTCGGGGCTGTAGCAGGGGCAGCAGCTGAAGGTTTGACTGCTGGGACTGGGTTTGGATCTGGGGGCGTTCGTGAAGCACCGGAGGGTTTTGGGGCGAGAGAGGGAGCTAAAGGTGGTAAAATATAAAAAAGAAGAAAAAGAAAATCCATCACATTTTGACCCTAAAAATTTTAAATAATCTCATCATTAATAATCTCTTGTACAACTTAAACTGACAGACACAGACTCAGACCAACTATCTCAAACTAAACAAGAATGAGATAAAACTGATAAAGGTAATCAAAGTTAGACTTGGTAAAAGAGAATAAAACATTTGAAAACATGAATACAATAAAATAAATGATTAAAAACATGAATAAAAAGGTCAAATCTCTCCAACTTTACCCAAAGAAACTCTAAAATATGTTTTTTTGTGACTCATATTGGCTCAAATCTGAACGCAGCACGCAGAGGTTGAACAGCTACGTTGGTAAAAATAGACCGATGACCTCAGACGAACCCATGACCTACTTTAGCTCACAGAGCCGTGACGAATCACTCTGTTGTTTGGGTTGTTTTTTTTTTTTTGCAGATTCACATTTTTTTTCTTTGGTGTGTGTGTGTGTGTGTGTGTGTGTGTGTGTGTGTGTGTGTGTGTGTGTGTGTGTGTTTGAAGCCGTGAAGAGTAAAAACCATTAAAAATCAAAGTCTTAACTTCTTTACACAAATTCATGTTAGCAGCTTCAATTAAAGCTCGGTTAATTACATCAGGGGACTTATCTAGTTTAGCTGTCCAATCACGTGGCTCGGCTGAAACACACACACACACACACACACACACACACACACACACACACACACACACACACACACACACACACACACACACACACACACTCACACTCACACATAACTCTGACACTTGAAACTCACAGTAGAGGCTTTTTTCTTCTCTTACAATCACAGCATTTTTCTTCCACAACATTTGCATTGCATAATATAAACCAACCCCCCCCCCCCCCCCCCCTCTCTCTCTCTGTCTCTGTTATACACAATGACACACAAACACACACACACACACAGATAGACACACACACACAAAATCATTCCACATGTTTGCATATTTCTGTCACATTACCAGCGAGTGAGATTTGTCTTTTCTAAGCTCTCAAACGCTCCATTGTATTACAGCAACATGCAGCTCAGTGTTCACTCTCACTAACACACACACACACACACACACACACACACACACACACACACACACACACACACACACACACACACACACACACACAGACGCACACAAAGTCTCTCTCTCTCTTACCGCTGCCTCTGCGTGCTGAGGTCAGTGCTGCTGGTTTGGTCGGGACGCCTGGACGAACACTTCCTACTTTCACTGAAATAATAAAAAAAAGAAAGAAAATATGAACAAAAAATAAAACTAATAAATAAATAAATAAATAAATAAATAAATAAATAAATAAATAAATAAATGTTAGTGGTGCTATAAGACAATCAATGTTAGTTGATTAATAGACACAATAATCCTTTTTTTCCTCCTCCTTGTCAAAACCTGGTGACTACATTACCCACAATGCAACATTTCCACTTCCATTAGTTTATTATTTTATTCTTATTTATTTTATTCGTCTGTTTTATTTTATTATTTTTATTTTATTTTATTTTTTACATCGTTTTTAGTTTAGATTTAATGAAACTTTTTCTCTCTTATTTTAGATTTTTTACTGGTTTTTTTATTGATTTATTTTTATTTAGTCCTCTAGATGGCGCTTCATCATAAAACTAAAACATCCAAAATACAAATAATCATTCAATTCATTAAGAAGTTTTTTTTATTTTTTTTAGAGGTAAATCTTGGAAGATAAATGCTCCTTTATCCACTTTAAAAAGGTTCAGTTTAATTCAGTTTAATTTAATTTAACCAAACAAAACATCTATTTGCTTTTAATTTGACGTTTTCTGATCAGCATGTGCATTAAAGTACATCACTGGTTGATAAAGTCGAGTCAGTAGAAACCATTAAAACCAGTTCAGTCAGTTTATCTGCAGATTTCTTTGTTATCTGTCATGTTTGTGTCAGAGAGAGAAAAAAAAAATCACTTCCTCCAAACACTTCAGTCTGTTTTCAGTATCGTTCCTTTTTCTTCCAGCATGAGCAGAAACGTCGGCTTGTTGTTGAGTCTGTGATGACAATGAAGTGCTGTTCGTCCGTCGATACGCTGACGTCAGAGCGAGGGTTCAGAGGTTTCAGCGTAAACAGTGGACAGTGTGATAAATGTCAGAATCAGCTCTGAACACATGGAACCAGATTGATCTCATGTCTGAAGTGATATTTCCACACACCTTCATGTTGACTCCAACGCTCCTTTGTGTGCTCGGAAACACTCGGGACTTTACTCAAATATTGACATAGTTGAGGTTTTTAGATAAATGCAACCAAACAAATTTAGAAATGAACAAAACCAAAGATGTTTTTTGGGTCAGTGACAAATAAGGGTTGGCAAGCAATTTAAAAATCTGTTAAAAACTAGTTTTAAAAGCAGCATCAGGTTTGTTAAAATGTATATTTAGTATTGCTGTTGGTTTTATATAATTTGCACCATTTTGTACCAAAAGTAAGACTGAATGCTCCTGAAAATGTCAAATGGTGTAACCACAAAAGAATGATAAATATTTAATACTTTATCCACCTAGAGAGAGAAAGAAAGAAAGAAAAAAAGAAGTTGGAGGAAAAAAGAAAGAAAAATTAGGAAGGAAAGAAAGTTTTTTTTTTATCCTCCTAGACAGAAAGAAAGAATGAAGGAAACCAAGAAAGAAAGAAAGTGAGATAAACAAGGAAGAAGAGAAAAAGTGAAAATTAAGTGGGAGAAAGAAGGAAAGACAGAAAGATATAGGTGGAAGAGAAGAAAATAGGGACAAGAAAGACAGAAAGAAAGAAAGAAAGCAAGCAAGCAGTCAGGTTCCTGATCTCCATGATTCTCCAGATTAAATGTAATATTTAGAACAATAGTATTCCATTAGCTTTATTTAATATAAAAGTTATAATGTAAGATCATGCCAAACTAGTTGATATGTGTTTTATTGACTATTTACTGTTTTTATGGTTACACCACTTAGACATTTTTGCCATAATCCTCTAATATATTCTCTCAAAATTGATTAAAAGCAGAAATTTGATGCTTTTGCTCCACAAAAAAAGAATGTGTGGAAGTTATTCATACGTTTATTTTCACATTTTAACCTTTTAAATTTAAAGTAAACCTCATGGACACAAAAAAAACGTCACTGAAACTTCTCGAAAACCTGATAATCAGACTGAATTACATCTTAGTGTTCACTTCATTATTCCCTTTAAGAGATGTGAGCAGTGATTCAGACGTCTGCAATTATACAGCTACAAACTATACGAACTATAATTCTGTAATTTAAGCCTCCGACTGATAGCAGCACCATTTCTCCATATTTAGAGAAATCCGTGACAAAGATCATCGACAAAAATCATTGACACAGATGTACGTCAGTATTGGCTTGAAAACAAGGAACTAGCAGACGTCAGTTGGTATTTCCCCAACACTTAAATCTGTGTTACTATAAAATCAAACAGTGTTGATAACTGAAATCTAAATAAAAGGACGACAGCTGCTTCGGTCAACAGCTCGAACTACACTGAGCGCTTATCAGCTACAACGTCATTCAGGTTATCTGGCAGATAAACAGCACGCTTCATTCAAACCTCGTGTAAATATTTGAGGAATGCGCTGAACTTCTGCTCACATGGAGACACAAAGGAGTTCACCAGCTGACTGAGAGGAACTGTCTTATACTGTTCACTGCTGACGTCACAGAAATATTAAAAACTCGTCAATACAATCGGCTTAAATGAGAAATACACTACAGGCCATTACAGTGACAGGTTTTTTAATGATAAGACATATTTAATGGCTTTTGCAGCCATCTCAGGCAGAGACCAGAGACGAGGAATGACACGACTCTTACAGTATCTCACAAAAGTGAGTACACCCCTCACTTTTTTGCAAATATTTCATTATATCTTTTCATGGGGCAACACTATAGAAATGAAACTTTGATACAATTTAACAGTAAATCCATAAGCTATACAAGCTGTACATGCATATCAAAGTTTCATTTCTATAGTGTTGTCCCATGAAAAGATATAATGAAATATTTGCAAAAAAGTGAGGGGTGTACTCACTTTTGTGAGATACTGTAAGAGTCGTGTCATTCCTCGTCTCTGGTCTCTGCCTGAGATGTGAGTCCGTTGGCCTGAATCTCACTGATCTTGCTCGCTGGTTGAGATCCCAAAGTTTGTTAATATTAAATATTTCACGCATCCAAACTGCAACTAAATTCGTTACTGCACTCCCTTGGCTCTCCAGTCATACACCCACCAAGTGTAGAGTAGGTCCGGGCAATATATTGACATTATATTGATATTGTGATATGAGACTAGGATATTGTAATATTGTGATACGGCATAGGTGTCGTCTTTTTCTGCTTTTAAAAGGCATTACAGTAAAATTATGTAATGTTCTAAACTTACCAGACAGTTCTAGATGTTCTAGTATTAACCTTTTACCAACTTAGTCATTATATCCACAATACTGATGATTATTTATCAAGAATCTCATTGTGGAAGTAACTTGTGAAAGCACAGATAGTCATCCCTACGATATTGTTGCAATATCAATCATGATATTTGATTTTATGTTTATCACCCAGTCCTATTGTAGAAGGTGAATAACTTGAGGTCAGTAATCCGCCTTCAGATTTTTCAGTCATTGTTTAAAAAGTATTCGGTTATCTTGACCTTTTCCGTCAACAGGGGTCTAAATAAAAACCTGGAGATGAAACCGTCACCAGGCAGAACGACACTCACCAGTTTGGATTGTGGTTTCCTCCGTCTCCTCACTTCCAGTCTGAGTCTCCGTCTTCGCTCCGCTGCTGACCTCCACGGAGGGTCTCGGGGGCAGAGTCAGGGTAGTGCGCCCAGCTGTGATGCTTTTATCCTGTTGTGGAGCTCCCATGCTGGCCCTGGGGGCGACTGGAGGTCTGGGTGGAGGTTTGGGGTTGGCTGCCGAGGGCGTCTCACTGACACACGGGGTGATTTTGGGTGGAGGGGGTCTGGGGGCTGGGACGGGGGCAGGGGCAGGGGCAGAAGAACTAGATGGGAGGGTTTCTGTAGCAGGTGGGGGTTTGGGTGTGACTGCAGGTTTTTCTGTGTTTTTGCAGGGTTGGGGTGCCGGAGCCGGAGCTGGAGCAGATTTCGGGGTACAAGAAGGTGCTGGTTCAGCAGTAGTTTGAGGTTTAGAGTCTGCTGAGGGGGGTTCACTTGTTGTCAGAGCCTCAGCGCTATCTGATGCACCTCCATCTTCCCAAAATACCTTACTGGATGGTTTGGGGGCATGTGAGAAGGTTTTGGGTTTCGGAGCAACCACAGGTGGAGCCGATTTGGCCGGTTGCCCCTGGAGACGAGGGCGCGGACGGGGCTCTGGTCTCTTTGTGATGACACACCCCTCGATGGTCCCGCTGCCTCTGTTCCCGTCTCCACAGCTCCCATCAGTCACCTGCTGCTGCTGCTGCTCGAACGCTTGGATCCTCGCTTTCAGAG
Source organism: Scomber japonicus (assembly GCF_027409825.1). NCBI lineage: Eukaryota > Metazoa > Chordata > Actinopteri > Scombriformes > Scombridae > Scomber > Scomber japonicus. The sequence goes on along the minus strand of NC_070599.1, from coordinate 23,902,414 downwards.
CCGCCATGTCCTCCGCGTCCTCGTCTTCCTCGGTCTCCGATTGGCTGCGCCCGCTGCTGTCGCTACGGTGATCGGGGAAGCCCCAGTCGTCGGCGCTGAATGCCTCAAGCAGCTCCTGCAGGTATTTCCCCTGACTCACTTCCTGGTTAGTGGTTTCACTCACAGCTCGGGCGGCTAGCGTCGCTAAACCGTCGTCTCGCAGTTTCACCAAAGTCTGAACTTTGACGTCGTTACCGGTTGGCTGCACGCTGAGCCTGGAGCGGGGGCGTGGCCTGGGGCGCTCGCACGGGACTTGTGAAGAAGTTGTCGAAGGGGTTGCCGCGTCAACAGCAGCTAAAGGTTGATCCCATTGGTCGGTTTGAGTGCCACCAGTTGAGGTTAGAGGCGAATTAAGTTCGGCGAGGACGTCGCAGCACTGAGTGTGTGAGTTCGGTAAAACGCTGTCACCGACACGAGAGCTGGCTGTTGATTGTTTGGCGTTGGTGGCGACGTCTTCAACATGAGGCGGTTTAGGAGGTTGGGGGAGAGGCGGTCGCGGCGGTCTAACCGGTCTTTTTGCTAAAACACAAAACACAAATTCTTTTTACTTACAAAATAAAATAAGAAAATAGAAAAGCATTTAAAATGACCAAGCTTCTTCTCACCCTGCGAGTCTTGAGGATCGGGAGCAGCACCCGGGTCGGTCTGGGTGGCGATGGTTATCGTAGAAACTGGACGTGATGTGGACGAAGATAAGGAGGATAAGGAGCTCGAGGAGGAAGACGGACGGAGAACCTGCTCCTGTGTCTTCTCCCTGATCACCTCCTCATAGGAAGGAGGAGGCTGAGGAGGAGACACACCACCAAAATAAAATATAAATATAAAGTCACATCAATACAAGTGGAAAACAAATAAAGTTGACCTATACCATTACCTCTATTTATCAATCAATTTTTCTGTTTTTTTGTAATATATGCTTTTATTTGTTAGTACACTCAATATTTTTGGCTCGGACAAAACAAGCAACTTATTGCATCATACTAGGCTCTGGGAAATTATAATGAGCCTTTAGTTTTTACTATTTTCTGACATTTTGTGGACAGTTTTCAAATGAGTTAATCTTGTGCCGTTTCCAGGAAAGGAAACGATAACAGCAGCAGCATTTTAAACCTGCAGATATCGACATGATATCGCCCCCTACAGGCGAAGGAAGTAACAGCTACTGATGTTTGAACACTGGTGACACCTGCTGGTCATTGAGTCTAACATCACACCAAATACTATGTACCTTTAGTTTCAGGTCTGCATTGCTAGGATCCTAGTTTCAAAGGTTTATTCCACCCAAATATTACTTTGTCTAACTACTACTAAAGGTTCCTAGAAATGCGATCCTGGAACTGCAGCCTCCAGGATTGAAGGAATCTTCTACTCCCGGAAAACTTTGTGATGACCTTGTTGTAAACAGACTGGACCTAATCGATCGATATGTCGTCATCAGAAACAGACAGATAAGACATTTACCTGAATGGCTGGAGGGATCGTGGATCCCCAGATCTGTGCAGCAGGAGGAGGCGGAGGAGGGAATCCTCCAGAAGCTCCGGGAAACCAGGACGTGGAGGCGAGCGGTTCAGCTGACAAGATGGTGATCTCTGGTCGCCTAGCAACGAATCAGAATAAAAAGGATGTTTTATGAGTTATTATTACTGGTGTTATAATTGTCTCAGGTGTTTGAGGTTTGGCTCCACCTTTAATTGGTTATTTCAGCCTGTGGTTCATAATGTAAGTTTGACCTGAGATCTGAGCAGAAGTTCAACTTTGTCTTCAGGTTATATCCATTTTCCACATGTCTACTACAAACTGCGTTGCATCACACTTCCATCTAATAAAACAAATTTTGTTCTCAGCGTTCACTCAAGTGTTTTATAACCAGGAAACATAGCTCAGCTGTAATCCTGGCATAAATGACGCAACACACAATAACAAGAATTATAAAAGTTTATAAATGTTTACTCTGTGTGGACTTGAAACCAGGCTGTGTGAATATAAAGCAGGAAGGAGCCCAGTGATAAATCGCTCCGTCAGTACATTCCTTACACGGGAGTTTATTTACGGTAAACACTAAAGGTCACACTTGTTTGTTGACTACAAATATCCTCCTCCTTTCGATCGTGACTTGACCTAGATTAAAAAGCATCAACAAAAATGTGCCCATACTGTCCTTTTATACTTTTATACTGGTGAACAGGTAAAGGTTTTAGTATTTATAGCAGATATGTTAGACTTTGATTCTTCTCACCAGTAACTAAATGGACAGCAGAGTTAAATTTGAACATGCATGATATATATACTTGCCGTACCTCCTGTCTCTGTCTCTGTCTCTGTCTCGTTCTCTGTCTCTCTCTCGCTCTCTGTCTCTTTCTCGGGGCGTTTCAGAGAGAGATGTCGACCTGTTGGAGGCTGACAGACGGAAAACAGAAGAGTTATACAGAGTTATACAGAGAAAATACAGATTGTAAGAGCTTTATGGAAAATTTTATCTATTATAAGAATTAAAGCGGCAGTAGTGGAAAGTAACTAAGTACACTTACACAATTTTAAAAGGTACTTGTACTTTATTGTAGTATTTCCATGTGATGTTACTTTCTACTTTCTACTCCACTACATTTATTTAACAGCTTTACTTTTCAGATGAAGATTTGACACAATGGATAATATAACAAGCTTTTCTAAAAGCTTTTCAAAATCTCTCTAAACTTCTCACATGGTTATATTTCAATAAATGTTCAAATGATCCAATATTTCAGCAAAAACCAAAGATTAGATTACGTTTGAATCCGACTCTTTTACTCTGTAGATCGATACATTTGGATAAATTCCGGCTTCACTGAAAAAACATTTTCTAGGACGATCTGACATTGCTGAAAAATGTATCCTAAAATATGTCAAAACCATGTCCAAAGTTTGTGGACACATGAGCATAACGGCCAAATTTGATAGGTTAACATTTCATTTTGAGTTAAATCAGTAAAAGGGATGGAATCAAACCATAGTCTAAAATATAATGATTAATGATTACAGTACTATTAAGGTTTACAGAGAGGTCTACATTGAAACCAATTAAGCAGTTTTGTTTGAGAGTGCTTGCTACTTCTCTGATTAAATAAGGCTGCTTTATCTATCCTGATTTCATCCATAGACTCTTCTCTTTGCATAATTTACGAAACATTTCCAGTAGTTACGTCCATAGAAACTTCTGCATCTATCTGTGCAGTGATTACATGAGTGAGTTCAGGCTGTAGATCTGATTATTTAAACTTTCTTATCTCCTTCTTTAATGAAATACAGACATATTTTGCCACTTCATTGCACAAAAATGATCTCCACACCCAGAGAGTATCATGATGAATACTTACTTCTCTTTATGGCAGCTCTGATGGAGGACAGCGGGCCTTGGCTATACAGAGAAAGAAAAAAAAAAGGAAAACATGAGTCACATTACTTCACCTCTGTTGCAGCCTCCTCCCTCTGTAAATCTGTCCCTCTTGGTTTTCCAGGGACAAATATAGCTGGGTCATCCCACCCAGTCGTCAATGTTGGATCCACAAACAGGAAAACACTGGGAACAGTCGTTTTGTTTTTAAAACTTCTAACTTCTCTGTGAAGCTCCAGTTTTTTTTTTAAATTGTCAAGATTTATCAGATTAAATCGATAAATCTGACACTGAAAATCAAAAACAGCCACAGTCACACATTGTTCATATCAGACCACCCTAACCCATTCACAGTATTCCTGCAAAATTAGTCTTTACCAAATTTCGAAACCAAAAACTAGCTCGGAAATACTTCATCATCAGTCACACATAAACAACATTAATCCTAAATGAAGCTTGCAGAGAGCTGAGAGAGTTTATTCTTCAGCTTTTTACACTAATAAATGTGTAAATGCGAAAAAAGGTAACTGTTTTTTTGATTTTTGAATAATTATGGGTCACACTCTCCAATAATGTCTATCAGCTGCACACAAATGCTTTTAAGAAGTTGAAATATTTCCATTTTTGTTTATTCTGGGTCACAATAGGAGAAGTCATCAAATGTCAGGCTAAAATTTAAAGTATTTAGGCTCAAATGTGAGTCAAAATGGGTCAAATTTGACCCTGAACAGTATGTAAGGGTTAAGCGTCCGTCAACTTGGGCCACGGACCAACTATTTATTCCTTGTATTAAGATGAGTTATATTGGGATAGATATCATCATCAAGACTGGAGAGATTTTGGCCCTAGTCACACTTCACCAAATCATACACAAAGTCAGCAAAAAGTAAATCAGTAAATGTTTTAAATGCTACAAAAATAAACAAATAAAAGACTGAAGGACAGAAAAACAGACCGACTGTCCTCATCAGAGGAAACTGAAGGTATCTACACAGGAAGTTCACATCCTGGTTAAAGAGTGAAACTTCCTTTGAAATCCCAGCGGACTCACTGAGCATAGTAAACACACACACACACACACACACACACACACACATAGTAGTTTCATTATTTATCTATTTGCTGTATCTTAAACTTCTCTGTAAACTTCTCTTTAAATGTGCTTGATAACTGACTAAATAATAAATACAAACATCATTAAAAGCATCCTCACTTTTACTTTTAGTGCATAAAACCTTTGCACAGAAGTGACAGTTTTGGTTCAATGTTATCACCTGAAACTACAATGAGTCCTTTATATCTACAGAGGAGGGAACACAAGCCCAGAATGGACAAATCAAACATTACCCTTTCTCTTTTTTGCGGATTTTGTAGCAATCGTACATTCTTCTACATCCTTAAGGCCCATTTATGCTCAACGTACGTATGAAAATGTATCGTCACTGCTCACATACTTCCAATACGTCCTTTACTTTGGCATGGATGTTAACCAATACGTCCACCAGGTGGCAGCACAGAGTCAAACGTTTATGAAACAACAACAAACTCAAAAACAAACATGGCGACTGTGGAGGAGATAGTGATAATGTTCCTCTTGCATTAAAGACAAAAACGATATATTTAAAGTTTCTAACCAACTCACAAAACCTTTCCTCAAAAAGTTCCTCCATTGTTTTCTTTCTTTCTTCTTCGTGTCTCACTAGAGCTACGTGTCGAGTAGTGACAGCAACACTGCCCCCCTCATGGTTTCCGGTGGTACTGCTCCGTTTGGTCCGTATCCGTATTTAATGTTGAGCATAAATCCTTAGAAGGGGAAAGGGGTTTTTAGGTGTTCAATCTCATCACTAGATGGCAGTAAATCCTACACTATGCAGCTTTAATATGCAAAAAGTTGAGCGCCTACATACAAAGAAGAGACCGAAGAAGTGTCCTGTACGTCATCATTTATTCATTAAATGTGTTTCCATTGTAGTTTGTCATATTTTGCTTTTATCGATATATATCTTCATCCCAGTAAAAAAAATTTCCCTCCAAATTTCCAATGTCTCCACTCATGTTTTTGTGTGTGCAAATTGGAAAAGCATGCATGGAAACCAACTTACAGCAATTCCAAAAACTAAACTGCTTCTCCCTTTGCGATTTGTTAAAAGTAATAGTTCAACATTTAAAAAGGAAATATGCAGAGAGTTCGATGACAAGATTTATACCACTCTGGAGTCTGTGGAGTAAATATGAAGCCAATTAGCTTAGCTTTAAAAAAAAAAAAAAAAAAAAAAGAGTCTGGCTCTGTCTGTTCGGAGGATTTTATTACATTTGGTTGGAGAGTACAATCATTTAAATATTGTTTTTCTCTTAATCTGCTTAAAAAGAATGAGTTTAAACAATTCCCAGAAAGAGAATTAGGAAAGTTCCCTGGTATTCCCCTGAACATCGGAGTAAATCAAATTCTCAGACGTCACCTGCCTGCAACCCAAAACCTATCAAACTGATTTAAAAGATGTTTCAAGGTTTAATTGTGCCAACGTTTTTTTCTTCTTCTCTCTTTCTTATTTAAAATGGAAAATGTAAGATGTTGCTCTGCAGAGACTCACCCGGTCAACAGAAGGAAGTCCGATGTCTTAATCTCGTCTCTCGCACTTTTTAAAAAAAAAATTGGCTTTCAAGTCTGTTTTCTTTCTGTGTTTCTTTGTCTCTAACAGTCTCTCTCTTTTGCTCTCTTTTTCTCCTGCAGAGCTTTTAACCATGAACAGACACACATGACTCACCCTTGACACTGCCCAAACACTCCAAAACTGCTTTACTTTTAAACACTGATGGAAAAATACTCCTGTTTTTTCCATTTTCTCTCTGTTTCACTGAGAAGGCATTGGACTAGCACTTCATAAAAAGCAGTAAAGTGACCCTTGTAAGTACAAATTAAGCAAAAAATCACAATGTTTAGATTTGTTTTAACCTTTCAGAAGTCTTAGTTTAACTTGATAGTAACTTTTTACAGCTGTAGTTAGTTTTTAATGTAACAAACACCGACAAAAGGCAGCAGAACAAGTCTTCATAAAGAGGTTAAATGGTATTAAACACACAAATGGGGGATAATGGTGCATATTTTTCTACATTCATTCCTCGCAGGCATTCGTACTCGGGTGTACAAATGCAAAGTGACAGACTAAAGCGTGTGAAGAATAAAAAAACGTAGGGGGTTTAAACGGCACCCTGAGGAGTAACGCTGTGTTTAGCATGTGTTGGCAGTTTATGTGTTTGAATATGAATAAAGATGAAGGTCTTGCTGTAAGCGCTGCAGGTCTTTTTTTATTGCTCGCTCAACAGTTTTTAAAACATGCAGGCTTGAAACAATATAGATGAGTCATGTTTTTAGTGTTGGTGCCAAAGAAAAGGGTTGATGCAGTTTGATTCAATGCAAGTTTCCAGAATAAACTGAGATATTAGTATTTATTTATTTGATGTAAAGACACCTGACACAATAACTACTATTGTTGGACAATATATTTCCACAGAAATAATGGCAACTAACGATATTATTGTCAATTTAACTTTCTGCAACCCTGCGTCATCTGATAAGGGACACTGTTTGGTAGGCTTTACTTTTTGCCTCATTAGACTACCGTACAAATTTGCTGGGTTAGATTCCCATCGTTCCTCCTTCCTCAGGCTTTCAGTGTTGAGACCTGAGGTCAACCTGCTCCTCTCCTCATCTCCTACTGCTAGTTCACAAACTAGAACAAGGTTAATGATCCACATGGTGACATATCATTGATGTGATATGCAAATAAGCAATAGAAAAAAACGTTCTAGTTTTGAGAAGTGCTCCCACACTGCAGAAGATTTCAGTTGGACTGTTTTCTCTGCTTTTGCCGATATCAGCTCTGCTCAACTCCGTCAACCGCTCTACAACATAACCAGAGATGCATTAATTGCACGACACAACGAATCGATAATGAAATTGTTGTTGCAGCCCTACTATTTACTATCAAGAGCACTACATTTACTGTCTACAATTTATTTGACTGTCAACCTGCTCCTCTCTTCATCTCCAACTGCTAGTTCAAACAACTAGAACAAGGTTAATGATCCACACGGTGACAAATCATTGATGTGATGTGCAAATAAGCGACACACTTCAGGAGATTTCGGTTGGACTGGTTTTGCTCCGCCTTTGCCGATATCAGCTCTGCTCAACTCCATCTGAACTTTTAATAATCGATTCACTGTTGCAGCCCTACTATTTACTATCTAGAGCACTACACATTTACTGTCCACCATTTATCTAAGTATCTGAATATTCCACAATGTCCACATCATGCACACTGCTTTCTGTTAACAATCCCACAATTCAATGCTCCACATTTTAAAAGATGTGAAAACTACCGTGGCGCGACTCTACAGCTGATGGTGACGACACAAATCGACAATGATTAATATCCCAAATTTTCTTCTCACTATTGACTGAGCTGTTTAGTGTTTTTAGAGAGTAGTGAATGAGTGAATTAGGGAGAGATTGCAGAAGCAGCCAAAACAGTTGCTGGCTGAACATCAGTCATAAATAAAGAGATAAACCTGAGAGGAGAACGATAATAATCGGGACTTTTGCGATGTTAATATGCTGCTAATGCAAACTTTACACTTCCTGTATATGATTCATAGTAAACCTTCCAGAAAAGACGATTGATTGTCTTTAATATAAATCTGCTGCAGGAAGTTTTAACTGAGGATAGAAGCTGCTCTGCTACTACACGCCTTTTTTTTTTCTTTTTTTTCTTTTTTTTTACAGCTGTTTTTGCTTTAAACACATGTTCTGGTTGAGGTGAAAACCTGAAAGTAATTACCGCAGTTTGATCAAACTCTAAACACAAGATTTAGATAATGTAATATGAAGAAAAACAAAACTAACTTAATCTGATATTAAGTTAACAAGGTCAAAAACAGCCTTGAAAATGACTCTCCGTGCAAAGGCCTGCTGTTTTGTTTCTCTGGTTACCATTTTTCAAGTGAGTGAGTCTATAAACCCTGTGACTTCTCTGGCCAGTTGCCATGCCAACCGGCCAACAGCCAAAATACTTTCAGGAGTGTGTCAGACGCAGACCAAAAAGGGGGAGAAAACTTGTCCCTGCGAGTCTACGAAGACACTGCAGAAAAGAGCCACAAACTGGACTCTTTTTTTTTGTCTTTTGATGCATTTAAAAACCTTCAGATTCACTGATTTTTCCCCCCATTTTGTGAAAGGTTGTGATTCAAAAGATTGGAGCTTTCACTTGGACTCAACATCAAACACACCTCCGGGGCCAAGAGTCTTCTTTCTACATGTGAGACAGATTTAATTCACACTTCCTGCTAACATCTTGATTAAACTGCCAAGTGAGAGCAGCATCTTCTTACCTGTGACGATGCTCTGGCTTTCGTCTATCCGGACGACCTGCGAAGACAAAGATGAAGAGATTACGATTCATTTCACACCTAACTGAAACGTGTCGGTAGCATCGAGTATCGAAAACTGTCCAGCTTCCAAAGAGACTTCAATGTTTGGTCATATTCTTCTTTATTTATTGCATCACCCCTGATTTAATGTTAGACTCTATTCTATCTTGGAAAAAGCTCTTTATTAAACACAGATGGCATATTTTGTTAAATGACAAAGAGGATTACATTGAACATTTCTTGCCTTGATACGGAAAGTCGGGCATCAAGAAAGACCAAGTGAACATTCTTCTATTGTTTTTCAAAAAACTGCCACACAGTCGAAATTCATGTTAACCTCCACTTCAATCTGCATTAGAATGATTAATACATTATATTATCCTCGTTAGCAACGTGTTTATGTTGCTATGCGTCTTTCATTTGGTTTTGTGATGGAAAAATAACCTTCTAACTCACAAGAAGCGATGTGTTTTATGTTTCTGGTGGGGGTCGACCGATAGGGTTTTATTTAAGAGTCAATACCAAAACCGGTTATTACTTATCATGGAGACATGCATGCAGAAGTAACGCGTCAAAATCAACGATTACGCTTCATTCATTATAGAAAAACAGCTTTGGAAAGTCTTTAGTTTGTTTTAGTTGGTTATTTAAATGGAGTGGTGGAAAGACAAATGTACTTTACCCGAGTACTTCCATTTATTTGACAGCTTTACTTACTTTTTAGATTAAATGTTTACATAAAATAACATAATGAACACCTTGTTAAAAGATTAAGGCAATGGTTCCCAAACGTTTTGACTTATAGCCCCTTAAAATCTTTGTGTATTTGTGTCTCTGATTCGCTTGCAGTTCCACTAAAGAGACATTTCCCCTCACATGGTTTCATTGATAACTGTTTAAAGAAGTCCAAAGAAGTAAAACTGTCCCATATTTCACAAAAATACAAAGATTCAATTTGTTACGCAGCAGAACTTCTTCTTTCCTGTCAACATCTCAAAACCTCTCTGAACTCTCTCATGACCCTCATAAAATATTACAAACTAGCTCCCACTTGAAGCAACTAGAACAATAAAATGCATTGACTCATCTTCTGTATCAACAATGCACTTTGTTAAATGTAATCAAGAGATCAGTCACAGCCCGCTAAACAAGTACTTTCACTGTAATACTTTAAGTAAATTCAGCTGGTGATACTTTTACTGAAGTAGTAAATGTTGCAATGAAGTATTTTTGCATCGTTGTTTTGATTCTTTTAATTAAGTAAAAGGTCTAAGTACTTCCCTATAGTCCGTCCCTATAGTAACAGCAGGGAACCTGACATTTAAACCTAAGCGACTTCATTACTAACGATTCCTAGAGCTGAATAGGTACAACACTGACTATTCAACTCTGACACCTGTACACCATCTGTGCAGTCTGTTGATGGATTAAAACCGACCTCAGATGCAGATCATTTACGTTCAAAGTCTCCAACAACAATCCTGAATCTCTTAAAACAGAAACATGAAACAGATCCAGAAACAGCTGAAGGGCTTAAAACTCAGTAATGTTACTAGAGTCGTGGGTTGAGACTGAACGTTAAAGTCCTTGTAGGTGATGTGTAAGAAACAACGTTGGTAGAATGGTAAATGGACTGTGCTTATAAAGCCCCTATCTAGTCTTTTTTTGGATGTTTTTACACTACATGTCATATTCACCTATTCACACATGGATGGCAGGAGCTACCATGCAGAGAGGCAACCTGTTCATCAGATGGAGGCTAATATTCACACACCATTGGGAGCAATTTGGGGTTCAGTATCTTGCCCAAGGACACGTCAACATGTGGACTGGAGGAGCTGGGAATTGAACCATGGATCTTCCAATTGGTGGACGACCTGCTCTACCTCCTGAGCCACAGCTGCCCTCACATTTCAGCCAGTCAATCTTTTTTTGTTGCTTTTGTCAGACGGCTAAATTATGGCTCAAATAATCAACTTGGTGACTTCACTATCAAATTTACATTATCTCTACAAGACTCTACATTAGCTTAAACCACTGCAACAAAGTGCACTACTTGGGTTCAGCAGTGTAAGTGGAAAACTGGGCATGCTCATCACCATAGCAACAGATCTATAGATTTTGGTGTATTTAAAACTTCAGTGTAGAGGATTGGGATTTTTTTTTTTTTTTTTTGCAAATTCAGCAATATCTGCTGCCTCGCCTTCCTTTCTTCTCCGTGACGTCTGCAGCACAGCAGCATGCACAGCCGCCACTGCTGATAGGCTAATACTCATGATGAGTAACCAATCAGATAGTGCTGTGGGCGGGACATTGTTAAAAAACCACAGAGTGGAGACTACAGATGGAGAGAGGCGGCTGCATCAAAGCCTAAATTGGACATATTGACCATCAGATTTCTTTTTAGAAGTGATTCCAATAATTGTAAAAATGCTAAATATCCCATCTGATAGTCAGTCGACCTTTTGTTTCCAGTTTTTTTTGGAGTAAACACAACAAAAAGAACTGGTCATCGTGGTTGAACAGACAAAGACAATTGCACCAAAAGGAAACCCTAACAGGAGGATGTTAGTCTCCTGCACACATTACTTTGATTGACAGGTCATTTCTAGAAAGTGTGACACAGAAAAACTGGAAAAATAAGACCTGAGCAACAAAGATGATAATAAAACAAAAAAAGAAACAAAGAACATCTCTAACATCTCCTCATCTGAAGCTGCCGTCTGCATCTTTTTAAGTTAATAAAAAGGACAAAGAAAAGAGAGAAAAGACAAGCAGAGCTACCTTGTGTTTTTCAGTGTGTGTGCATTTTCCATTTCCTACCTCCTTTCCTCTCCTTCTCGTCACAAACTGATCAACGGGTCAGCTCGGTTCGCCTTAAAGTCCACAATAACTAAATGTTGACGTGTTTGGAAAATATTCTGGATAAATGACAGATTTTCTCTCTTTTTCTGCTCCTCTTAATGCTCAAAACTTCTCCTTCCTCTGTTCAGTCTTCTCTTAACACCCCCCCCTCCTCCTCCCCCTTTCATTCTCACTGCCCCTAAAACTCGTAAACGGACCGCCCGTCTGCTCTGGCCCAGCGTCGTGATTGGTGGACACCTTCCAGGAAGTGGAGCGGCGATTGGCTGCTGTGAGATTCTGCTGGAGTCATCAGGAGTTTTAACACTTCCAGATGTTTGTCCTGCAGCAGGCTGGCTGAGTTTTAGTGCTGGAGCTGCGTTCAAACGCGCAGACACCGACCGCAGCACATTTTCCTCAGAGCTCGTCATCGGCCGGGTTTCTTGTTTGGCACGGGGGGGTGGGGGGGGGGGGGGGGGTCAGAGGTCACGGGTCACAGATTGGAGCTGGAAGGGAGTCAATGTTTTGCTCGAGAAAGACTTCAAGATGATGAAAACAGAAGACAAAAACCTTCTTTTCTGACCCTGATTCTCTAATATTGGGAATCTTCTGATATCGAGTCTGAATATCATTTTTCACAAGCTGCTTCAACCCAATAACGAAGGTTCTTGTTCAAAACTATTAAGTTTATCATCTTCAATTATTGATGTGCAATGATATGAATATTCAAATAGCAAAAAGTGACTCCTAAAATTGACATGGCGCGATCCTCTAGAGAGAAGACGTACCACTCTGTTAGACTCTGTAGAAACTACAGAAACACAAAATGTACCAGCTGCTTTTACAGAGTGAAGCATCTTACCTAACAAAGGATCTTTGGCAGATAACCAAACCCAACAACAGCAAAGTTTACTTTTGGTTTTGCCGTCAAGTTACGCAGAGAATGAAGATTAATTAGTCATCAACGTTTGTTATTTTAACTAGTCAGCGCTGGATCAAAATGAGAAGCTCCTCAATGAATGTTTTTCACTCAATCACTCTTTCAATAAGAAAGAGTTAAAAGTAGAGATCCAATTTGACTTTTTCAGTCCTGATATCAAGTACCCTTCCCATACTAGTGTTTAATTAAAAAGCTGTATGACTGACAGGTTTAACTTTGTAAATATGGATCAAATTTAACTCCAATGTGAGTGCAGATGTATTTTCTACCTTAAAATGCTACACACTAGTGGATTAAATGAGGAATTAGATATGACCCGTTTTCTGTGACTCCATCTTATTGTCTGTCAGTGTTGGTGTTATGGAAATATATTATCCTAGTTTGTTTGTAATGACTTGATCTGGGTCTTCAATCAAGTCCTACATCATTGATTAGGAGCACCAGTAGAGTAACTCACATCTCATTTTGCACTTCAGTCCAACGTGGACTCAATCATTTGCACATTTTTTCACTGTCTGCACAGTCCTGCAATGTAAATAATAGAAATATGTCAAAATAAAATTGGGTGTCCTTCTTTGGTCCACTGAAACTTGTCTTGTCCACCAGAGAAGCAGACCAAAGGACAGTTTGGAGCTCAACCTTTGCAAACCACAATCTTTCTAAAACAAATAGTGAATCACTGAATAGTTAATATCTATTAAAATAGTGCTGATACCAGACCCAGCTACTTAAGTCAGTGTAGGACCAATATGTGAAATCAGTATCAGTGGATCTCTAGTTAAAAGTCAGAGTAGCAGCATTTGCTTTATTTGAGCTGATATCAAACTATTAAAACATTCCTGGTTCTGCTCTGAATCCTTAAAGGGACAGTTTTGCATTTTTCAACCTTGTTTTCCCATCTTTCCAAGTGACTAATGGGGACAACAATGTTTGAAACTGGTCCAGGATTGGACCCTAACCCTTTTTGTTATTTTTGGCCCCAAGTGGTTAAAAAGAGGCAGGTTTGAAGCTGAAATAGGTAGCGTGCAGCACAGCAGACACACTAATTGACAAACTGACCCACTTTCGGTCGCTGGTGAGAAAACTTTCTCCACATGAGATGAAAGCCTGAAACACTCACATGAGACATTTATCACTTGGCACACTGAGAGGAGACTCTGTGGTGGAAAAACTGGGTCACTCTGTAGTGAGAATCATGTCTCATGGTCACTTCATTACTTAATATAATCTATTACCAGGAGTGGAAACGTTTTAGAAACCTTTGATGTCCAATTTGACTCAGAATCGATTCTTAATTCAAAACTGATTATTGATTAAATGAGAAAAAGGTTTTGTTTTATTTCCTCTTGCTTCAGTAGACTGTGAGCCAAACTATTCACTGGTGTCATTACTGCACTGCGCTGCCTCTTATATAGAAATTAAAAAGGTAAATAACTGTCTCGACCCATAATGCCTAAGGCTGTTAATCTCCCTCTCTAAACCCTTTTAAAAATTTCATTCATTATTAATTTTATTTGTCGAATTATATTCAAAATTTTAATGCTCAGATTTAGTTTATTAATAATATTCACTATGTACTTATACACAGCCTTATGTGTACTGTCAACATGTGGTTATTTTACGTTCTGTCCACTAGAGGGCATCGCAGCATTACAAAAAGACAGGCTAAAGCTTTTAGCTAGCTGCTAAATAATAATCTTTAATCCCAACACATTCCTCTCCTCATTGTTTCCTCTTTCAATGAACTGAGCAAAGCCAAACAAACTGAAAATAGATCAAAGTGCTCTGTTCACTGCATTAATAGTGATAACATTTCAAATATTAGCTAGATTTAGTTTTGTTGTTAGAAATCTAAAATACACGGTTTGTAAGCTAATAGGAGTGTTGATCTCTGTAGCTGCGTCTGCTTCACTTTCTGCCATTTCTGTTGTGACGTTACGTTAGCGCTCTGAACGTTAGCCAAACTCACGAAACTTTATTGGTCAGACGTAATGAAGGCATTTCATTTTCACACACAGGTGAGGTCAAGATGAATAGAACAAGATTTGCTAACGTTAGCTAACAGTTCAAATGATATTCGAATACCAACATTTGTTCCAACAGGCCTAATAATGGCAGTCTGTGTTTCGTGTTGTTTATTCGTCACGCCCCTGGTGTGTACAGGCCTTAAGGATCAACCCTCCCCACATCTAATCTACTACATCTAATTAAATAGATCCAACATCTTTTTTCCTCTTTAAAAAATGGAGAATGTTGTTTTTTTGACATCATTCGCTTTTTTAAATCTTTCTGACCTTTAAAACGTAACAAAAACTGAGCTGCGGTTCTGAATTTAATTAAGCGGTATTTCCCACGGCTACAGGAGAGGCTAAAGACAAACAAACTTCAGAAATTCATCACAGCTTGCTTTTAAATCCACTGAGAGACCAGACTCAGCGCTGGAATGCTGCACACGCACGCACACACACACACACACACACACACACACACACACACACACACACACACACACAAACATAAACATAAACCCGTGGTTGCTTTCCAGTGTGCGCGTTCATGTTAGAAACTCAGTGATCTCATCACAACAAGATCGATGTGTTTTTAACATGTTTCAGCTTCTCTCCTGATTGGTCTGACGTGCACGTTTTGAAACACGCCTGCTGTTTGAAACGGCTGAACACCGAAAACATTATGAGGTGCGTCAAACTACTACAAGCGTCAAATGAGGACCAACCGATCAAACGCTGCATTGTTTTTTCTCTAGCCAAAAAAAGAGAGATAATTCGAATGAGCTCAGATGAACCTGGATCATTAACAGACTCACTAAATCCTGGTTAATTCAACAACAAACCTGAACTCATGTACAGTTTCTGATTTATCATGTTTTCTTTTGCTTATCTTCTTTTTATCCTGTATCGTATTTATTGTACAGCTGATTTGATTTACAGTATTTTACTCTCACTTTCAAAAGTCCTTCTAGGGAAGGGTAATAAAAATGAGTATCTGCTATAAACAGTGTGATACCTGCATCCTGACATTTATTATGACCACAATAATGATGATGATGATAATAGAGTTGTTTAAGCCGGCATATTGAATCTGTCCCCAATAAATGAACCATAAAAATAATAATAATACTTCCACTAAAACTACTACTACTACTACTACTACTACCACTATCACTACTACTACTTCCACTACTACTACTATTATCACTTCTTCCACTACTACTACTTTCACATCTTCTTCCACTACTACTACTTTCACTTCTTCTTCCACTACTACTACTTTCACTTCTTCTTCCACTACTACTACTTCTATCTTCAATCAATCAATCAATCAATCAATCAATCAATCTTTATTTGTATAGCGCCAAATCGCAACAAAGTCATCTTCTACTACTTCCACTTCTACTTTTACTACTTCCACTACTACTACTACTACTTCAATCAATCAATCAATCTTTATTTGTACAGCGCCAAATCACAAAGTCATCTTCTACTACTTCCACTTCTACTACTACTACTTTTACTACTTCCACTATTACTACTACTACTTTTACTACTTCCACTATTACTACTACTACTACTTTTACTACTTCCACTACTACTACTACTACTACTTTTACTACTTCCACTACTACTACTACTACTACTTTTACTACTTCCACTTCCACTTCTACTACTACTACCAATAATAATAATAATAATGAATTTTAAACCCTAATCAATCATTGTTTTTTTTTCATTTTGGGGAGGGGGCTCATTGTTGGTGGTTGATCATGTTGTTTTCTAAACATTTATTTATGAGGTAAAGATGTAACGAGGGAGCCAGACGTTGCTGTGAACATTTTTTTTACATTTCAAGATTTTTTTTTTATTCTCCCGTCTGAGCCTTTGATTGGTTGTTTAACCCTGAGGAAGATGCAGCCACTTTAATAAACGCTTTCAAACTTTTACACTGACGACTTCCTACTCGAGCATCAAGAGCAGCTGTTGGTGTCAGATCCGAGAAGTGCCCACCCGCCGCTCCTCAGTTTGTTTATATACAGTAAAGGAAGTTTCTGTTTGCTTCTATATTATCATGTGGCTCTAATTGGAGAGCGCTGATATGAACGCCGTCTCACTTCAAAGCTGCAAAGATGAGACGATTAGATGATCCACTTAAAAACTAATCTGTAGTTCATTCATTTCAGTCACAAAATGATCTGTTTTTAGCTTCTCAAATATGATGATCCTTGTCATATTTGACAGTAAATTAAATGGATTTAGATTTAGAGCTGCTGGTCAGACAAAACAAGTAAAACTGAAGACATCATAGCAGTCTTGAAGGCATTTTCCTACTATTTTTTAAACATTTTATAGAGTTAACTTTAAAACAAATGTGAGATGAATCAGTCATAATAAATAATCATTAATTGCAATCTGAGTCTTAACAGAATACTGGAGATCAAAGCAGTAAAAAATGTTCAAAAGCCTGGGGAAGTATTACAATTATTTGAATGTTGGGTTCAAACTTCAACCCATCTGTTTGTATTTATAATCAGACTGACGACATTAGTTCTCTCAGTTGATCTGTTTTGCATTTATTTATTGGGAACGGTGTTGTTTTCTAGATATTAATGTGCTTCTCTCACTCTGTGTCTCATGTTGTTCACATTTCTGTTGATAAAAAGATCAACTTTAGTTCCTCCTTTCCACCTAAACGTTCCTAGCAGCTGGTGTGAATCCGCTCTGTGCTATTTTTAACACCTGTTCTTTTGTTTTGAACATTAACTTCATGTGTGTGTCTGGGACATAATGTGAAAGTCTGGTGCAATCTGCCTCATATTTGGCGCTTTTCCACTACACAGTTCCAGCACGACTCGACTCGACTAACCCTAACCCTAACCCTTTTTTTTGTGTTTCCACTAGGGATAGTACCTGGTACCCGGTTACTTTTTTAGTATCTGCTCTGCTGCGGTTCCAAGCGAGCCGACCCGATACCAAATGTGACGTCAACAGACTGCCGACCACTGATTGGTCAGAAGAGTTGTCGCTGGAAGAGTCATGAGCCGTCCCACACAAGAATCAAACCCGTTTTTAAATACCGGCAACAGCGCTAAAGCAATTTGTTTCTCTTCTCTTGCTTTGTGTGTGACAGAAAGCCACATACAGCAGCAAGTACACCATCGCCTTCAAGACCTCCATTGTTTATGTGTTTGTGTCGCGTATAAAACGAAGTCACGGCAGTTTCGGCGAGCCGTTGCTATGACGACCCCGCCCACGTTGAGTAGGTACTTCTTGTAATGGAAAAGGTTGTTCCTGGAACCGAGCCGAGTCGAGGCAAGTCGTGCTGGAACTGTGCAGTGGGAAAGCGCCATTAGTGTAATATTACAGTACTTTAATCCAGTGTTTCTCTGAGTTGGACAATCTTGTAAACGCTCCAATAGAGATAAAACTATTTAAACTATTAAATTAATCGCCAACTATTTTGATCATTTGAGTCGTTTTTTAAGGAAATAAAGTGTCTTGACTCCAGTTTCTCAAATGTGAATATTTTCTGGTTTCTTTAATCTTTGATGACAGCAAACTGCATTTAATGTTGTGGGTGTTTTTGATATGAAGATTTAAATAATTAAACATTAATTCATCTATTTCCTGTTGCTGTTTTATTTTGAAGAATACAGTTGCATTCATATTATTTTAGTTAATCTGAGTATTGGTTAATGCTTTTGTTTTGAAGGTAGTGAGCAGCTTGAGTAGGCAGGTGTAGGTAAACCTGTCACAGTAACTACTTTTATTAGACGATATATTGTCTCAGAAATAATCGCGATAAACAATATTATTGTCATTTGAAGATCATTTTATCCCACTGATATAATCATAATATAATAGCATAATGATGTAAAGAGAGGTGGGATTGAAGAGTGGACGCTACACTTCTGTAAAAACCCTGACTGCCATTATGTTTGGGGACAGAGTTATTTACCTTTAATTCTTCTGCAGTCTCCACTCAGGACGTACACAGTGAGGAATGGAGGACACTACTCACTTAACCAATGTGACATGAATAGCCTCTTAGCTGCTAATGTGAAGTGTGGCATTATTGAGGTCAAAGGTCATATCCATGTGTCATACGATATGTCCAAATATAGACATGATGATGCTGATAATTATGTTATTGTGACAGGCCTAGGTGTAGGACCAGCGGACACAGGGAAGGGTTTATAGTTGTTTTTTGTTTTATTAGCATGGTAAGAGAGGCAGCAGTCGCCATTGTTCTTTGTCCGTTTGCTTTAAAAAAAAAAAGATCAAATAACTACACCTTCTCCTGGACAATGGACTTATTTCCCCCGTGTAAGATTCAATTCATAGGTGCCTCAGTGTTTGAGTTTATTTATTTTCATACTTCTTAACCATTTCATTTATAATAAAGTATAGGACAAATTGCCAGTGCAGTAGGGTAAAAACAGGACATTTAAGGGCGTCATCTTGGACATTTTTCACAATTTTATGACATTTTATGGACAAAATAACCAATGCAGCTTTGCAGTACATGTGTGGCAGCAGGTGGGTATTTTGTGCACAAATGTATAGTTTGTAGTCTGTGCCTTGTCTTAACTGAACTGAGGAACTCGCTGAAGCTTTTCTAAATCCTGTTATGTTGTCATTACAAATTCTTCTGCACGGTCTTATTGAGTCACACTTCAAAGCTCTTCAGACCTGTGTCATAACTTTCCAAATGATAGCGATTGAGGGCATCATCTGAGAGGCTTTTTATGGACTAATGCTGCACTTGTCCTACACACACACAAACACACAGAGAGCATTTGTTTACAGGAAAAGCCCTGTAGAGTCAAGATAACTTGTGTCTCTCCGCCTGAGACAGAGACAGAGGGGGGACAAAGAGGGAGGCTTTAATTAAACTAATGGCTTTAAGTCTTGGCACAGGCCTGCACCATTACAGTCAACTGGGAATGTTTCTGTGTGTATGTGTTATCAACTGTATGTGTCAACTTTGACCCAAATTATGACTAGCTTGCATGTTCATACAAGAATTTATGGCTTTGGGTTGAACAGGTTAGACTCCCACTCATAACTGTACAGTACTGGTGGTTTTGCCAACACTTTGAATGTCTCTTATTATCAGACACTTCATCTCTTTCTCATTGGTCCTGAATATCTTCTGGCATGTTTCTGTCGCTTTAGCCTATACATTGGAGTAAATAACCTTTGCTGTGTGTCACATCTCATACTTCTGTACAGTTTACATTTGATATTTTAAGTGTATGGAAAATGTAGTGGCCTATGAGTCCCTGGATGGTGCACTCAAAACGGTCAAAAAGTTGAGACATTTCTCGCCATCAACGGTCGCCATCTTGGCTACGTACCACTTTTCAAACAGGAAATGGCATCCAGGGTCGTTGTAACTACGGTGAACATTGCCACAGCTTGGCACCCTAACTCAAATTCACCACGACATCACCACCACAGACGGGTTGTAGCTGTTGTGGCAGTGGACCAATCACATGTTGTATTAAATCAAAGAACGCTTGTGTTGATTGGCTGTGAGCAAGTCCATACAAATAGTCATATTTTCTAGCTCTGGGTACAAGGAGGATCGATTGCAGGCATCGTTTGACGGGAGACGTATCAATTTATTTCAGTCAATACTTTACAGGCTTTGAGAACTGATACCCAGCCCTAGTCAGTAGGGGTATTGGGTTAATTTAGGAGTCTGTAATGATTAGGTGCCACGAACAATAACGTGAATGCTATCCCTAGCTTGCTAACTAGCTAATCGTCATTTCTGGTAAGTGTGTAACAGCCGTGTTTGATTTGAGATAACACTACATTGTCGAAGTTTGGGCACTACAGGAGTAAATACATAGTGTAGAAGTATGTGACTAAAATCAGTACATTAAAAGCGTTTCTTGGTTGTTTTAGCCCAGCCAGTACTGTATATGTATTTACACCCAGAATTGTACCAGTTTAATGATAATTTTTACAGGGACTCTACAAAAATCACATAATTGGAGGACTCTGGAGGAGTATTAAATATTCAACAGGTGCCATTAGACCCATTTAACCTCACTATACTCACCACAGGAATACAGCAAAGCTACACAGGGAAAAAAGGATTTTGAGCTGTCTTGTCTTGTACATGGATAATTATGCTGATATTTAGCTTCAATTTAGTGTTTGTATTTTCAGTGTAAACCTGCCAGTTGATTTGAGACAAAGGGCAAACTTTATCATTAGGGAAGGTGGGACATAGTCTGGGGCCCCAAAGTAAAAGCACCCCAGACAGCTAAACCTCCATTATATTTTAATATGTAAAATAATGAAATATGTTAGTATTCTCACTCATTGCAACTTGCAAAAAGTCCCCCAAAGTATGCAACAATGTACTTTCATTTCAGAGGAGAGTACAACTGCATGTTACAAATTCAGATTGTAACCACAAAATATAACAATTATATATGATGAATTATTACTGGTTAAACCATCCAGATATAATCTTTCTCTTCACTTTTAATTAAACATGAGACTTTTAACCAGTTTTACTTGAGACAAAAGTTTTGAAACGTTTCCCAGTTTAAGAAAAGGTGAAAATGAACCAAGACAGAGTTTGTCTGAGGCCCCCAAACCACAAAATCCGCCCCTGCCCACAGGTATCGATTCATTGTATCGATACCCGACGGAAACAGCTCAAAACAAACCACAGATATTCATGTCTTTTTCCTCATTTACCTCCAGAGCTGTTCGGCTGTCGTCGGACCACTTGTTCCCGGTTATCTCTCATCATGTTTTCCTCCTCTTCCTCTGAACGTGCCTCGGCCATTTCTCCTTACTTTTCTGTCTTTCTTCCTTACTTTCTCCTCTTCTTCTTTTCCTTTCCTTCTCCTTTCTGTCTAGAGAAAGATGAGGGTCGGGCGGGTTAAAACCAAAACACAGACAGGAGCAGCAGTAGAGGCAGCCACATTATTCCTCCTCCTCCTCCACCTCTTGTGTTGTCGTCGTTAAACATCCACCACAACAACTCCGAGACAAGTTCACCCCGAACACCGTCAACTTCAGACCGATAAACGACCTCCCATGGCTGATTGAAACACTTGGGCTCCGCGTTGAGCAGCTCCGGAGGCTTTAAACAGTTTATACCGTGTGGTTATCTGTAAAACAATAGCTGTCGTTGTGTTTGGTTGCTCGCTTGTGGAGGTTTTCTCGGAGCTTCCCGGTTCTTCGAGCTCCACATACAGAGCCGCAAGCGCTCCGGCTGCGTGACGTAACTACCTTGCGCAAAAAAGAAAAAAAAAAAAAACTAGAGCCAAAGCAATAAAGTTTAAGATATACATTATAATTTAAATAGCTTCCGTTTTGATGTACGTGTACTTTACTTGAGTAATTCCATGTGATACTACTTTATACTCTCACTCCACTGGAGGGGAATATTTACTTTCTACTCTACTACATTTATCTGACAGCTTTAGTTACTTTTCAGATGAAGGTTGACACAGTGGACAACAATAATATAACATGCAAGGAAAATAAGATAAGATAATAAGAAAAAAAAACATAATTTGATGTTACTAGTTATCTCATTTCCACCTTAGGTATAACATTTCAACTTCAACTTCAACTTAAATTTTACTTATGTCCTCAAGGGGGGAGCAAAACAGAAATAGACACATAAAAAACAACACACACCTGAGTACAGTAATAATACAAAGGTCAACCACACAGGGAGACATAACCGCAAATCAATAGCAGGACAATTAATACCAATAAACATATAAAGTGCTCAGAAGAACGGCACATGCTTAATAAGTAAGGGATAAAAGAATGTCTATACCTGTTGCTTTTAACAAGGGGGAACCTCAACCTGGCTAACTGTAAAGTAGTGTAAACTAGCTAACTGTATATAAAGTAGTACAAACTAGCTAACTGTATATAAAGTAGTATAAACTAGCTCCACCTCCAGCAGCTACAACAGTAACATGCTGCTCTAACACTGATGCTTCACTATTAATAATCTAATGATGTCATATATAATAATATATCAGTCAGAGGGACTAAACCACTACCTTTACTGTAATGCTGCATATTACATCACTCATAATACTTGTGTATTTGTAGGATTTTTTATTTGTTTACTTTACAACTCTCTCTCTGCTTTTACAGATGATCTGGCCCTGTTGGCTTCAACACTCCAGCAAGCACTGGGACTGTTTGCAGCCAAATGTGAAACAGCTGGGATGACAATCAGCACCTCAAAATCTGAGGCCACAGCGCTCTGCTGTGAAAAGGGTGGAGTGCTCCCTCTGGGTTGGGAGTGGAGTTCAAGTATCTCAAGGTCTTGTTCATGAGTGAGGGTAATCATCAGCAGTAATGCGGGTGAGGAACCAGTTTGTTGTGGTGAAGACAGAGCTGAGCCCGAAGGCAAAGCTCTCAATTTAAACAGTTGGTCTACATCACAACACTAACCTATGGTCATGGGATCGCAGATACCAGCGGCTGCAATGAGTTTCCTCTGGAGAGCGTCTGGGCTCGGCCTCAAAGATAGGGTTAGGAGTTCAGACATCTGGGGGAAGCACAGAGTAGGGCAGCTGCTTCTTTGCATTGAAACAAGCCAGATGAGGTGGTTTGGGCAGGTGTTCCTGGATGCATCCTAACTAAATAAATTAACTATTCCCCTGACCCTTCATTATGTTGTATTATTGAAATCAGTGACCATCAATTCATTGGGTTAGTCTTCACCTTCTCTGTGTTATCATGTTTGTTTCCGAAGATATGATGCAAAACACATACTTTGGTTATGGTGGAGAGTAAATTGGGGGCCATAACTGCCACAAGGTGTTTTTGTGATGGCTCCATTTCGGAAAATGTTCAGGGCCCTGAGCTGTACAAGTTTGCAAAATGTCATGATTTTACAAAAAACTGAACATATTACATCAAATGTGACAAATTACCTGGACTAATTAAGAGAAAATGACCTGGTTCAAAATCAGAAACACTGGTCTGCAGGGATCAGGTTTTAATATGAAACAGGTTTATTATTTTACAAAGAATTTAAAAACAAGTTAAAGAAGTTCCTTGCAAAGCATTTTGCCTTTAGTTATCTTTAGCTGCCTCGATAAAGCTGCTGCTTCATTTCATATAAAACTCTATAAATCAAGCTTGGACTGCAGCCAACAGTCATTCTGATAATGGATTCATCGTCACTTTAATCAGATCAGTCAATTACTTGGTCTATCAATTGAAAGAAAATAGTGAAAAATGAAAAACTGTTCAACTTTCAGGCAGTTCAAGGAGATGTAATAAAATGTCTTCCAAAACTCAAAGATATTCATATTTACTCTCATAAATGATGAGGAAAAACAGAAAACCCTCACATTTAAGAAGACGGAAACAGCGACTTTTGGGCATCTTTGCTTGAAAAAATACAGAATCTATTAGCAAATTATCAAAACAGTTGGTGATTAACTGTCTGTCAATCGATTTATAGATTACCCAACTAATAATTGCAGCTCCAAGCTGAGCAACTGAATCGATCAGCTCAGTGTTTTGTCTCTGTGGATAAACAGCGACACTTAGTGGTGAAAAATCAGAAGACAAATTACTGCAACAAACTAAAAGACATCTGATGCACCTGTTACTCAAACCTCGACCAAATCAAATCTGACCAATTGTTAACAATAAACGGACACAAAATATGATCTTAAATACCTACAATTTTAGTTTTTTATCCATTTCGTCCAAATAGTAAAATTTCATTCATACTTTTGATTCATTTGGTGTGTATTTATTCATTGCCAGACTGACTTGAATTCATTAATCTTGACTTGTGTTGTAGTGTTTATATTTGTGATCGCTCTACTGGGCAAGTTTAGACATTAAATTGGACTTTAGTCATGTCTGAAAATAAAGTTTGGAGTGGGTGTGTGAAATAGAGAATAAAACATAAAAAGGCACTAAACCTGATAAATGTAAATATTCACAGATTCAGATTTATTTTAATGTAGTAAACGGACTACATGTCATTGTTACAATCTCTTTGTAGGTTTAATCTTATCGCTTGCTAACTGGTGTGTACTCTTTAATTGTCATCCTCGCGATATCTTGTGTCTTTAAATGGGGAAAGCGGCTATTTGGATCATCTACTCTCGCGATACTTGGTCTGTCCAAAGGTTTCCAACAGCTCGTGTTTCCACTCACAACAAACATCGGTTGGAAAAGTTGGTTATGATGATAGAAACCTGCTTTTTCTCCCGGTAAGAGACTCCGATACGCTGTAATTCAGCTTTATTTACTTTATCTGATATGAAGCAGTTTAATGTTTATTTTTAGACGGTGTTTCGCTTGTGACAACCAACTAATGTTTTACTACTGTCATGTGAAGCTTTTTATTACGGCTGCACAAACCTGTTAATGCTCAATACAGTTAGTGTGACAGTTGTGACTACGTTGTTTCACTTTATGTAACTAATATTTATTTGCAGTGATAGAAAGTAACTGTATTTACTCAGTATTGTAATAAGTTAAGTACAGTTTAGAGGTACTTGTACTTCACTGTAGTATTACCATGTGATGCTACTTTCTACGACCACTACATTTATTTGACAGCTTTAGTTACTTTTCACACTGGATAATATAACAAGCAACATACAACATATTGTTAAAGATGAAACCAGTAAAGCAGTGTGTAGTAGCTCACATTTCAGATGTCTATGAGTTGTTAACAGCTCCACCAAATAGTGATTTTTTCCTCTAAACTTCTCACATGCTTTCATTTCAATAAATGTTCAAATGATCCAATATTTCAGCAAAAATCAAAGATTAGAGGACACATTTGTGTATCAGTACTTGTATATAAAGTAGTGTAAACTAGCTAACTGTATATGAAGTAGTATAAACTAGCTAACTGTATATAAAGTAGTATAAACTAGCTAACTGTATATAAAGTAGTGTAAACTAGCTAACTGTATATAAAGTAGTATAAACTAGCTAACTGTATATAAAGTAGTATAAACTAGCTAACTGTATATAAAGTAGTATAAACTAGCTAACTGTATAGTGTAAACTAGCTAACTGTATATAAAGTAGTATAAACTAGCTAACTGTATAGTGTAAACTAGCTAACTGTATATAAAGTAGTATAAACTAGCTAACTGTATAGTGTAAACTAGCTAACTGTATATAAAGTAGTATAAACTAGCTAACTGTATATAAAGTAGTGTAAACTAGCTAACTGTATATAAAGTAGTATAAACTAGCTAACTGTATATAAAGTAGTATAAACTAGCTAACTGTATATAAAGTAGTGTAAACTAGCTAACTGTATATAAAGTAGTGTAAACTAGCTAACTGTATATAAAGTAGTATAAACTAGCTAACTGTATATAAAGTAGTGTAAACTAGCTAACTGTATATAAAGTAGTATAAACTAGCTAACTGTATATAAAGTAGTGTAAACTAGCTCCACCTCCAGCAGCTACAACAGTAACATGCTGCTCTAACACTGATGCTTCACTATTAATAATCTAATGATGTCATATCCCTATTTTTACTGTAATACTGATTACTACATCACTCATAATACTGCAGTACTTTTACTGTAATACTGCATACTACATCACTTATAACACTTATGTGACACCATAGATTATCATTATGTATTATACACAGAATATGATGATGATGATGACAGGAAGCAGTTGACGTGTTGTGAGGATGAGGAGGAGTCTGAAGTTGAGGATGAACCGAAGACAGATGCTGTCTCTGTCCCGAGAAACATCCGGAAACTTCCAGAAAGAAGGAACGCTGAGAGTCGGACGACAAGAGAGAGGTCCGATAGATTCTACTCTACTGTACTCTACTCTACTCTACTGTACTCTACTGTACTGTACTCTACTCTACTCTACTCTACTGTACTCTACTGTACTGTACTCTACTGTACTCTACTCTACTGTACTCTACTGTACTCTACTCTACTGTACTCTACTCTACTGTACTCTACTCTACTCTACTCTACTGTACTCTACTGTACTCTACTCTACTCTACTCTACTCTACTCTACTCTACTGTACTGTACTCTACTCTACTGTACTCTACTCTACTGTACTCTACTCTACTCTACTGTACTCTACTGTACTGTACTGTACTCTACTGTACTCTACTGTACTCTACTGTACTGTACTCTACTGTACTCTACTGTACTCTACTCTACTGTACTCTACTCTACTCTACTGTACTCTACTGTACTCTACTCTACTCTACTGTACTCTACTGTACTGTACTGTACTCTACTGTACTCTACTGTACTGTACTCTACTGTACTGTACTGTACTGTACTCTACTGTACTCTACTGTACTCTACTGTACTGTACTGTACTCTACTGTACTCTACTGTACTGTACTGTACTGTACTGTACTCTACTGTACTGTACTCTACTGTACTGTACTATACTCTACTGTACTCTACTCTACTGTACTCTACTCTACTCTACTGTACTGTACTCACATTTTAGGGTCTTCTTTTCTCCTCTGTTCTTATTTTGTTCTCCTTTTTCTCTCTTTTGCCCTTTTATGCACTCGTTTGTTCTGCTTTGTTCTATCTTTCATTCCCTTGTGTTCTCCGATATTCTCCTTTGTTGTCTTGTGTTCACTTTTTGTGTGCTCTATTCTCTTTTTCTTGTCTTCTCTCTGTTTCCTTTCTGTTCTCTCACGTTCTGTCCCTCCCCCACCTCTCTCTCTCTCAGCTGCCTTGCTCAGCGGCTCCTCGGCACTCATCTTTATCTATTTCCGTGGCCTGACTCACTCTGACTTTATAACTTCCTGGAACGTCTGTGTGTGTCCAGCAGTAGATCGACTTCCTTTAAACGTCTGTCAGCTGTAAAATAAAACGTCTGAATGAATGAACTTCTCTCTCTTCTCAGCTCTCACTGACAGGTTCTGCCGTCTGAGGGGAAACCTGCTGTTCATCATGAAGAAACAGGTGAAACACGGAGGGATGGAAATTAGCTTTTTATACTTTAATCTGAACAATGAGAGAAATGTTAACATTATAATATTAATACAAAATGTGTGTGTGTGTGTGTGTGTGTGTGTCTGTGTCTGTGTGTGTGTGTGTGTGCAGGATGGTGAGCTAGATGAGGTGTTACTGTTGGAGAGATGTGAGGTTTTAAAGACTCCGGAGGATAATAGACGATTGGCTGTCAGTATGTAACACACACACACACACACACACACACACCCACACACACAGTCATCTTTATATGGGTGAGTGACAAATAAGGGTTGGCAAGATGAGCAATTAAAAAATAAAAAAGACTGAATGCTCCTGAAAATGTCCAATGGTGTAACCACAAAAGAATGATAAATGGAAGGAAGGAAGGAAGGAAGGAAGGAAGGAAGGAAGGAACATTTTTGCCATAATCCTCTAATATAGGGATGCTCCATATTGACTTTCTGCTGATATCCCGATATTCCCCAACTCTTAATTTCCAATACCGATATATGCAGACTTTTTGTCACTCACCCGGTTTTTAAAAAGCCTTTTACTGAATCCAAAGGTCGAGGATTAACGATGATGCTCGAAAGTCATATATTTAAC
Source organism: Scomber japonicus (assembly GCF_027409825.1). Lineage (NCBI taxonomy): Eukaryota > Metazoa > Chordata > Actinopteri > Scombriformes > Scombridae > Scomber > Scomber japonicus. The sequence continues at coordinate 23,874,200 of NC_070599.1, read as the reverse complement.
TAGCATTTACCAACAGTGACAATAGTGACCGACAGTCTAAAAATCCCCAAATACAGAATTTAAATCACATAAATTGTAGGGCTGTCAGCGTTATCGCGTTAATCGCGATTAGATTAATTCAATCCATAACGCGTTAATTTTTTTTAATCACATTTTAATGTTGCAAGCCTTTTTGTCCCTTCTACTCCCCCGTAGACGGCTCCTCTAGCTGTAGCGCTATGCTTTGAAGTGGCCTCCTGCAGTAAACCTACCGCGCTGATGGAAAGTAAGAGAGCTACTGGACTTTTGAACGGCTTGTTTAACTTTAAAACACTTCCAGACGCTTCAGTTGACAAGTCAAAAGTAAAATGCAACCTGTGTCAAACGGAGTTTAACTACCACCGGAGTACGTGGAGTTTGAGTTAGCACCTCCACGCTAAACACCCAGGTGCAGCCAAGTGAGCCTCAGCTCCACCAAAGGACCATTTTGGAGTGTGGGAGTCGCAGCAGAGCCGTGATTGATTCCCAGTTAAGACACTCTGGTAAGAAATGCTTTACATTATGGGCTTAAAACTGCCTTCAAATGGAAAATAACAGGATTTTAAACATGCAATTCAAAACGCCATTAATTGCGATTAACTATGGAAATTCTGCGATTAATCGCGATTAAAAAAGTAATCGTTTGACAGCCCTAATAAATTGTAAAAAAAAGCAGCAAATTCTCATTAATGACAATCTGAAAATGGGAATTTATGTCATTTTTATTGTAAAAAAACAACTTAACAATTCATCTATTATCAAAATAGTTTCTCTGTTGATCTGTTCAAAGGTTGTTTATACTCACAGTTAAATCAAACCCATAAAATGTGTCTTCAGGCTTCGAGAGCGGCGATCCTCCCTTCTTCCTGCAGTTCGGCGGCTCTGCGGAGTGTCACTCGTGGCTCATGGCGCTCAGAGACGCTAACACCGAAGCGCTGAGTCAACGCATCACACACCTCAGCAACCTCATCAACAGACACACGGCGGGGGAGACGAAGAGGACGCAAGATGACAGAGGAGCTGGTGAGTGTGTTTTATCCTCATGTATAAGCAGGTAGTTTTGACTGTTCCTTCCTTCCTTCCTTCCTTCCTTCCTTCTGTCTTTCCTCTCTCCTTCTCTTTTTCTTTCCTTCTTCTCTCTTTTCTATCTTCCTTCTTTCCTCCCTCTCTCCTACCTTCTTTCCTCCATCCTTCCTTCCTCCCTTCCTTATTTCCTTTCCTCCCTCCCTTCCTTCCTTCCTCATCCCTCACTTTATTCCTTCTGTCGTTCCTTCCTCTATCTCTCCTTCCTTCCTTCCTCCCTGCCTTCTTTCCTTTACTCCCTTCCTGCCTTCTTTCCTTTACTCCCTTCCTTCTCTCTGTCCTCCCTCCCTCCCTCCTTCCCTCCCTCCCTCCCTTCCTCCCTCCTTTCCGTCGTTCTTCCTCCCTTCCTTCCTTCCTTCCTTCCTTCCTTCTGTCTTTCCTCTCTCCTTCTCTTTTTCTTTCCTTCTTCTCTCTTTTCTCCCTTCCTTCTTTCCTCCCTCTCTCCTACCTTCTTTCCTCCATCCTTCCTTCCTCCCTTCCTTATTTCCTTTC